>NW_025335349.1:25195848-25559206 GCF_004798865.1 Varanus komodoensis
CCCCCTCATCCACAATCAAGTCATGGATGAGGGAAGATTTATTGTTGATCGACATGGCATTGAGCAGCAGCACCGTCAGGCCCGAGGGGTGGTTGACAAGACTACCTGGCACCCTCTGGCTGGGGGCAAAACCAGAAGGAGGGATAGGTGTCAACCATTTGTCCCTCCTTCTTCTACACGGACACGTTAAGCCCCCACCACTGTTACGTCCATTGCCCATGATCACCCCAATGGCGGCGCCCCTGCGCTCCCCAGGAAACACAAACATCGACATGGCCAGGGACGACTCCATAAAAACAAATTAAGACAGATTAAAATACAATAAAATTATAAAAACAATAAAAAAACTCCCCCTTCCCTTGGCGATGTGCCCCAGTCTGGCGGCAGCGGCAGTGACTGCGCAGCACGGCCCAGCAGGAAAACTGAGCTGCGGAATGCGGCTGATGTCCGTGGGGGGAGGGAGCTCCAAGCCCGCCCTGCCCCAGGCCGGGCCCGACGGGTTAAACCGGCGCCCGCCCGCAAAACCCGCCCCAAACCGGCATCGCTCTCACCGGCACTGGCGGGGGAGAGCAGGGAGGGGCGCAGAAACCCGTCAGGCAGGAAGATGACATCAGAGGAAGAAGTTCCTGGAGGTAGGAGGAGACTGCACAGTGCATCAGAGGGAAGGCGAACCATGCCTACCTGGATCATGCAGTTGCAGTAAGCATTTGGAATGTGGGGTTCCAGGCCAGCAAAAAGAGTCTTGTTGTAATGTTTGAAGTCAAAGTCCTCCAGGCCCAGTTTAGAATATTTAATTGTTACCTAAGTAAGTAAATCCAGAAAATAGTTGTGTGGTAATAATACATTTATGTAAATAGGACAGACACACCAACGTGATCATTACCCCTATTTCAGTGCAGCAATTGTGACTCAAACACACGAAAGCGTATAAGTAACATCATTCAGTTTTCTTTTTCAGTTTTCTTACTTTATGGTTATTCTATGGTCTACTCAGGGTTGCGCTACATGCATAACCCCCACATAACCCATCCATCTGTGATCCACCAGTAAACCATTGCAAACCATTCCACCAAGAATAGTAAATTCATTTGTGTTTCTGATGGGGTTAGAATTTGTAGGGCTCGTTGAAAAGCTTGCTTCCACTCATGATGGTCTTTCCTATCCATATATGTTTTTCTTTGGAAACTTCTTCACATCTGTCTCCATATTATACATGAGCACACACATGCACAGGTGCAAAAATGTCCAACACCCTGGGAATCATTTAAAAGCAGACCTTCCTGTATTTCTTTGCCACCATGTAGATATGTGGCTCCTCTTCCCGCCCAATGGGGGACTCAGGAACCTGGTTGAAATTGTCAAACTCACTGTCAAGCTCTTTCAGGCGATAGGGAATCTGCAGAAGACAGGAGCATTGTAAACTTTTTGGAGAGCATACTGTGTCCACTCCTGTTTTTATTACATTATTCATTTATTTAAAATATTTATATGCCGTCCTACTCACAAAAAAACCTCAGGGAGGCTTACAATATAAAATATAACATAAATAAATTCCTGACCCACACTGGCTACAGCTAAAAACATAGAAAAGACAATATTAAAACTTATTAAAATATCACTGGAATAAAAAGGTCTATTTTATGATTTTTCCAAGGCCAGAACAGAGCTGATTCAGTCTTTAGAAGCAGGTGAAGATGAAATCTCAATGCCATTACACTCAAGGCAGCAACATGCCTATTTCCCACCACTTTACCCTCAAATGCACATCTATGTAGCAAGCTTTCTGTGAATAAACAAAACCAAGCATGCCTCTGCCTTGTGCTCTATAAGGCAGAAGCACATATGCAGTAAGTTATTCATGTATTTCCATTTTTACTGTAGCATGTCCTTGAAGATCTAACAGCCAATGTGAAAAACCACTCAAGCCAGATCATATCTTGCCATTCCATAGCCACAGAATTATAGGATATGCTACTGGTTCCTTTAAGGCAAGCTACAGTCAACAGGGTCCACACATGAAGCTATCTACATTTCCTTAAAATCAACAGCATACCCGATTACAATGCAAACATAAACACATACATTCAGACTTAACACGAAAAAATGGTTTCCCTGGCCTCAGCCTAAACTAGTTTCCTCAACTCGGTGCACTTCAGAAGAGCTGGAAAGCAATATTCCTAACCATTGGCAATGTGGGTGAGGGTGGGGGGAATTGAAGTCCAAAACATCTCAGGGCAGCAGTTGAGGAAGACTAGTCTAAACCATCAGACCTTTTGAAGTAAAACATTTATTAATACATATGATAACGACAATCCAGCCCTGAAAGCAGTTAATGGGCAAAAAGTTGAGAGCTGACCCAGTAACCCAGTAAGTTGAGAGCCAGTGTGGTGTAGTGGTTAAGAGCATGGGACTGGGACTCAGACTATCTGGGTTCTAGTCCCCGCTCAGCCATGGAGCCAGCTGGGTGACTTTGGGCCAGTCACAGACTCTCAGCCCAACCTACCTCACAGGATTGTTGTTGTGGGGATAAGATGCAGGAGGGGAATGATGTAAGCTGCCTT
Source organism: Varanus komodoensis (assembly GCF_004798865.1). Taxonomy (NCBI): domain Eukaryota; kingdom Metazoa; phylum Chordata; class Lepidosauria; order Squamata; family Varanidae; genus Varanus; species Varanus komodoensis. The sequence goes on from NW_025335349.1 coordinate 25,198,410, forward strand.
GAGCCCTTTGTAGGAAAAAGGCAGGATATAAATCGAAAAATATATAAATACCTGATTCCGGAGCTTGGTTCTGGGATTTGGAGCATATCCTATGAAGCCAACTTTCTTCATGGTACGAAGGATCTCTGGATCAACAGGTGGGGCTCGTCTGCAAAACAAACTAGGACTCAGACAAGTGTGTTCAGCTCCTGTTTGATAATGTTCTTTAACACCATGGTTTGCAATGAGTGATGCCCTGTGAAGAGACGCAAGCATCTATTTGAGGAGCTGCACAATCTTTGATAATCCAAATGTAATGCCTAGCTGGTACTGGAATAAATCATTATTGACTTCTATTTCTGAGTGCTGATATTACCAAACTCTGAAAGGATTCTCTTTTTTTTTCAGTACGTGGCCCACCACATGGTTCTAACAGGATCCATAGGGTGACTTCATAAATAAGTAAAGACTGAAATAGGATCATCCATAGTAAATAAAATGCCTGTAAAATGTTAATATAGACCAGAATAAGAGAGAGGAAATAATAAATCAAGCGCACCGACTCCTGTTTCACATACCCCGCACCCCAAGCTCTACACTGTCTTGTGATCTCTGCTAAATAAGTATGTTTGTATGTATATACATACATACCTGGGTGCAGGGACAGAGTTGGCAGCTGGCCAGTCTGACAACAATGACTCAGTGGTCAGAGGCACAGGAATAAGTGACAAAGGCATGAGATCTTGATTCCAGTCAAGGTGGGGCAAGTTATCCACAATACAAGGCAAGGCAAAGTCAGTCTCCCGGGAGTAGGCATTGAAGGTGATCTCAGGTGAATCAGCCCACAGGTGGACACAGCCCTCTGAGTCCCCAAAGACCATGGCTTGTTTGCTCGCAGACACATCAAAGCTCATGATCAGTTGGCCCACTGTATTGACATGGAAAATGTCAGCAGGGTTGGCTAATCCAGTCGGTTCACAGAACTGACACTGACCTAGACAGGACAGGTAAGGACAGCAAAACAAGAACAGGATTTATCTCATGGTCTTGAATGGAAATGTACCCCAACAAAATTTCAGTCCTTTCCCACAAGGGTTATCTCTGGAAGAAAATCAGATTAGAATGAGATAGGGTGTTCCAGAATGTCTCATAGCCAAATCTGACACCATAGGACATCCTCTGCCCAGCCACCTACCTGTCTGGGAAATGATGGCCAGACGAGATGTGTAAGTAGGAATGAACTTCAGAAAAAGAGGATCAATGTGAACCTGCAGAGGTGTTATGGCTCGCAGCATGCGCAGGTCATATACCTTGAGGAAACGATCACAAGCCAGACCATTCATCCGGCTGGAGAAGCCACATGTGACCAGAAGGTTGCCATGGACATCAAAATCTGACAGACTACCTGAGTAGGCATCAAACTCATGCTCTACAGCAAAAGTGCGGAGGTCACGCAAGGACACCTAATGAAGAGAGAGAAAATACCCTATGAGAACAGATGAGAAATAGTTTGACGTCCCTTGCATAAGATGAACGTCTTTCTCTACCTGCTCCCTGAATATACCTTGAGCTGTTCTCTACACATGCCTCTTGCACAATGTACGTGCAAAACACATAAAAGCAATGTCTAATCACCTTTGGTGTATCCAGGTGTCATGTTTTACCAATCCCTATTGACCAGCCTAGAAACAGAACTGAAGGCGATCTCATCGAAGGGTCTCAACCTCTGGACATACAAGGGTCATGAGAAGGCAACAAATCTTGAGGTTTATCTGGAGCACAATCCTCTGGATGATGCCCACTTGGGAAGACTAAGGAGGCAGGAAGCTGCCATGTGCCAGTCCTGATCTTTCACTATCACATCTGCAACTCTAGACGCACAGACAACAGTAAGCCTGGCCTATAGACTAGATCTTTAACCTAGAACTCACATTTGGCAGGCTAAGGCTTTTCTTCTATGTGAGAGGATAAAGCAAAAACTGACATATACTCTAGGCATCAGGATCAGCTACAAATGCAAATTTGAGCAGTTGCTGCTTAACTGACACTGGCACAGTTCCTAATTTGCTCCTTATTCTACATGGCTCTGTAGCTGGACAGCTCTCTTTACATTTAAACAGCTTCAGCACAGATCTGCTTCTTGCCCTGCTGGGCGGCTCCCCGGTAAAATGTGTATTCCAAGCCACAGAGTAGTGCAATAGGACATCCAGCCAATACTACTACGTTTGAATTCACAGCTTGTGAAGAAACCAAAGTTTCCAAACCAAAATGTAAACTGGCCAGAGAGCCCAATGGGTGCAATACAGAAGTGGAACAATAATAATAGTAAAAACAGTAGTAGTAGTGGTAGTGTGTTTCAACCACTTAAGGGCTGAAAGGATTAACAGCAGGAGAAAAGGCATGCTTTTTACCTGAGGGTTGTGCCTGAGTGGAGCTTTGCTTTAAATGAGGTATATGCTGACAAACTGGAAGTTACTGTTACTTCAAGGAGGTGAACATGAGGCCAGGTTTCTGCCTTTAAATGCGGGAAGGTTGGATTGAAGCTGGCACCATCTGACCCCAGTGGGGAAGACCTGGGCATTCTAAAGATGCCCACTGGTCAAAGATTGCCACAGAGGTGGAGTGATGGAACGATGTCCACCCAAACCCGATTGGCTGGAGGGTTCTAACTGGAGCCATATAAGGAGCAGTGGAGAGGCATTTGGGGGACTATAGGGGTGCTTCAGGAGTTGCCTTGGTGAGAGGCTGAGGGGCCTGAAGAAGACATCAGCCAGGAGGAAGAGCAGCTGCAAAAACAGCCAAGCTGAGAGCAAATGAGACAAAAGCTGAGGGGGGCCTAAAGGTGAGCTGAGGAAGACTCCTGGAATAGCATTCAGACAAAAGACCTGAAGCCTAAATGCTACATCAAGAGAAACCTGGAGAACAACATTCAAGATTCCAGAAGAAAGTCAAACCAGACCAGAAAAAGACTGCCTTTAAAGCCCTCACTTAAGAAAAGTGGAAAGATTAACATGAAACTTTTCAAAAATACTATAAAGATGGTCGATGTTAAAAAAACAACAACCCCAGAGTGGTGTAACTCCTTCATTAGGAACAACCAAAGTGCTACAAAAGAGTGTGCAAGCTCTTGAATTCTCCAAAACTATTCATCAGACTAAATGTTATAAAAAGCAAGAGACTGGAAAGAAAATAGAGAAGTCCAAATATTAGGCAGAAAGGTCTAAGACCAACTGTTCCCAACCTGGTATTTTATCCTCCCAGATATTTTAGGCTTTAACTCCCAGGATTCCTGACCAGTGACTACACTGATCATGCTGGCTGAGAGCAGTGTGAGCTTAGGTCCAAAATTTCTAGAGGGTATTAGACCAACAAAGATTATTTATTTATTTATTTAGGCTTTTTCTAGGCAATCCAATCACTTTAATCTCTGGATGGCTCACACCAATCTATAAATACAACAATAAATAATAGCATCTGTATCCTAAAAATAATAAATTAGATTAGTTTAGACTCAGTCCCAAGAAGGACATTACAAACTGGGAGAATGTTTTACTGTAGGTGTTTTATTTATTTATTTATTTATTTCTATACTGCCTCACAGCTCTCTGGGTGGTATCGTATGGTACCTAGGTTTCTGGCATAAAGAAACAATGGCTGATCCTCATTTCTGAAACCATAAAAACCCACTGTAACTGACATCTATCTCTTGTCCTGGGCACAACATACAAGTTCCTGCACAGGCAGAGAGCAGAAATAAAAAGAAACATGATAGTCATTATATTAGCAAAGCCAGAGATAAATTTTAAGTGAACCACTAGGTAAAAAAAATCCAACTGACCTCTGTGCAATATTACTTAGCAATAGCAGAGAACTGAATCTCTGATTTGCTACCTAGATGGAAATAACTAATTTTTACAATGGATGACTTCAACCCCTCTGATTGTGTTAACTAGCGTGCTCACAACTCTCAAAACCCAGGGGTGCAATCAAGTGGTTAACATTACCTTTCCTGATGTGTGGCCACAGAAGAAGAAACGATTTGACTGTCGCATGATAGTGACTCCAGGCACTTCCACTGTGTACTGTAATAGATAATAAGAAGCAGGGTAAGATCTGGACAGAGGCAAGGCAACCACTTTGGATGCATAGAAGCTATATTGCTTGCGGCAGGAAGGGGAAAGCTGAAAGCTCTATAATTATAACTGGCTATTATTTTTTCAGTGTGAGAAATAGTCTTCCAGTATTTTAATAACACTGAAATAGAAGTGGCAAAAATTTGTAATGCACATGTCAGAAAGGCCACACCTGCCCCAGAGAGCCTATTACACATACACAGAAGTTGTAAATCTATCACTGACAGTGCACCTGTCAGTAGAAGGCCCTGGAACTATATGCCAGGATGGGCCAGAAGCTGCTTCTTCCAGTTCCCTGAGGGACACTAGGATCACCACACACCTTCACCCATGCCAACCTGGAACTGGCATAATTAACTTCCCATGAACTGCTTTAGGTGTTAGCAGGGTTGGGGGATCTTCCTTAGAAGAAGATTCACTGCTGTCCACCAGGGAAAAATGCAAAGCAAGTCCATTGTTCCCCATCACATGCCAGAGGAGTCCTACCTCCACCCACTTCCAGTTGCACCATTTGACGTTTGCATAATATTGATGTCATCCTTGTATTTTGAAAGCTCATTTTTGCTTCGGTTTTTTTAATATAATCAAAATTCCAGTGGAAACTATCTGATTGTAACTTCCATGAAATTTCTTTGGTGTGGGAGGCAAAATTCCTGCTCTTTTAACTTGTTTATAGTATGAACCAAGACTACCTAAACACATCCATCACAATGGGGAACAACATCTCTGAATTAATACTCTCCCTTTAACATAGATGTCCTAAATGTGCTGAAGAAGTGTTCCTGCTGTAGATTCTCATATTTGTTTCATGAGGGTAAATCTACAATTTCACTCATCAACATTCATGCTTTCTCCAGATATTCCTGCTCCTCTATGTGTAAATCCAGGCAGAACCAACTACATAGTACAAAAGCAATGCCACAAATAAAGAAATCTCTGACAAGCAGCACTATACTTTTTGAGTTTCTTGCACTGTGCTGAGGTCTATCTCTAACACGTGGCTGGTGAGTCCTCCAACAAGCAAGGTGCTGGGATCAGTCAGCAGAAGGCTGTGCATGTCCTCGCTCTCATCCATGCTAGAAGGGGAAAAAGGAACCATTAGAGCCAATTCTGATGTAATGTTGTCCAGTCACAGAATGATTTTCCCAGTTTACTTTGCAAGCACACATGCAGAAAAGTTACATCAGAATGTTACATCACAAAATCTCTTGGGAGTGTCCTAGATGTTATGTTAAGCTGAGATGTGACCACATTCTTTTCAGGACATGAAATCCCTAAAAAAATACTCTTCTCATACTGCAATCTTGCAAAGAAGACACATGCTGCAAATCAAAATGCAATAGTTGTGTAATTGAAAGTAAAAACCTTTCATCGTTTTCTAATGGCCTAACCTGGCCTTTTTGTAAGCGAACTATACAGAAACCAAAGATGAGACAGGCCCTGCAAAGGCCATTAGTGGAAAGAACTTACAGGTAATCAAAGATTATGAGCCCGCCTCGGGACATGTATTTGAGGTTGGTTTTGGTCAAGAAGAGCACCCCATTTTCCAGGCTTTGGATTTGTCGGATGTCATCACTGCTGTGCACCTGGAAAGAGGAGTATCTTTCCAGAGCTGGGCCAAAGAAAGATGTTGCATGACCCTGGGAAAAAAGGGAGCCAAAACTAGTCACACCCACTTCAGGCTTGCATAGATACATATTTCACAGTGGGTGGAAAGGCAAAGAAATAGACACATACTTGTTTAAACAACCTTCCCAGGCACACACTAATATTCACTAGACATACTCCTTCCTACACAGCTAATTCTCCTTTAATTCATGAGAATGTCCAGCTCTGCTCTGTTCTACAATTCTACATGTTAACTAAAGTATCCATTGCTTGCTTTTATCTCTGGCTACTATGCAAGCCATAGTTCTTCCAGCTATATCATGTAAGAATCTGAATATGCAGACTGTTCACTCAGTCATTTCATTTCAACAGTTTCTGTTACATCTTCCCACCAAAACTGATCTTCATAGTTGCCTGGCTTACAAATAATTTTCAAATAATGCCAAATTTGAAATTCAAAAAAATTTGAATTGGTAAATTCGCATCCAACTTTTCCACCACATGGTGTTCAACATGGCTAACTGAATCACATACAAACAGCATCCTATATGCAAATACATTGTTGTATCCTTGAAATACAGAAGTATACATTCTTAAGAAAAAGAAAACTAAAAAAGCTGGAATCTTTGGTATTCTTAAAAAAAAAAGATAATTATAGGCTCTTGTAATTTTCAAGCTAGCCATTCACATGGCAGAATCATCATTGCTTGAGACTGGTTTGTTTTACAAGAGGTATGCTACCCCAGCGAGGATAAACATGAAAGAAGTATATAGGGAGACTGACCACAAAACTGCAAGACTATTTTCAGTGTAAAGCAAACATTTTCAGGAAAAAGTGATAAGCAGTCCAACCAGCAGCTGATAAACTAATGTACTTGGGATGAGCTTACTGTAGTCAGTGAAGTTAAAACCAGCTTTAGCGACTTGTAGCTTAAGGGTAGAAAACATTTTTGGTGTTTTTGAACTGCAACTCCAATCAGTCCCAGACAGCATGCCAATGGTCAGGGGTGATGGGAGTTGTGGCCCAACAACATTGGGAGGACCACATGTTCTTACCTCTGTGATAGATCAAGCTATTAATCTCAAGCAATGAATGAAACTGACTCAAAACCATGATCTAATACAAAGTGTAATCCCCCTCCTTTTTAAACAAATTGCTTACCCCATGGTTTCCAACCCAGAGCATTTCTTCATGTAGGTCAAAGTGTGAGAAGGAGACAGGCACACCCACTTCAGAAACAACAGTGTGGAGTTCGGAGTACATGCCTTCCATGATGTGCACTGAATCAGGCACAGGGATGCCCTCTAATGGCACACCCTCTGGATCCAACTCCACATTCTGTAGCAGGCTAGGGTTGAGGTGGGGATCCAGGGCAGGATGCAAGGCAGGTACATACTCTGCAAGGGCTGGATCGAGCCCTTCAAAATTCATGGTGGATGCTTTCCTGCAAGGCAGAAAAAGGTATTCACGAAGTCCAAATTTTCCATACCCAGTCTAATGCCTCCTAGTCTAACGCACCCTAGATGGTAGTAACATAATGACCATAAATATGATTTCTGATAGGAACAGATATTTTGGACCAAAGTATAGGAGGGCAGTGACTGATTCACGCATTTTCAGCTTTGAACAATGAAGTTGGTCTTCCTAATTTTGGGCAGCAATAACCTTTGAACACCAAATGATAAAAATACATGGCATTCCAATAACAGTAGTATACTCAGTGGGAGAATATTTCATATTTAAAATATTATGCCTACTTCTCAGAGGTTAAAATCTTGATGATGGGGGGGCAGTATAAAGGACTATAAATGGACTGATCATTACCTTGTTAACAAATGCACACATTACTGGCTCCATTTTACAAGGGAATAAGGAAAAACTACCTTAAAATTACACTCATGATATCCTGACACATATTTTTGCTTCTCCCCATGATGTTTCCATGGCCAAGCATTGATGAACAGTTACTTTAGCATAAAAAACACACTTTAACCCTTTATGGCTTTTTAACAATGCAATATTATGCATATTTAATCTGAAATATTAAGGATTCACATTTAGAATTTAGTCAGAAAGCTTAAACTCATTTACCAGAGATTGTCTTATTGAATTTCATGGGACTTAATCTTTGGTAAGTGATTTTAGGATTCCTGATTAAATCATGCTAAGAGAGGCATTAAAAGGAATATAAGCTCTTTCTAAAAACAAGTTAATAGTATAGTTCCTACTCTGTTTGTTTGTATAACTATTACAGGCATGGTACTGTTTTTCCCCCTTTCCAGAATGCCTTTTACTGACAACTTACTGAACTGCACTATAAAATGCAGGATGACCATATGATTTCACAGAAGTGAGGGAGGTGAAGGGAACAGAACTGGACATTCCTGTTTAGAAAATGTGTACATACAGTAAAGACATCAGAGAGTTTCTTCTGCATATACCCTCAAAGCTTTTGCTTTAATGTAGTAGTTCCTAAATTAAGTACTGAATAATAACTGCTAATATGCTGTAATACATTAAAGAAAATAAATATCCTTAGAATCAAATCATCTATTCACAGAGGAGCCGCCTACTGTATCTCTGTATAAATTATTATTCTAGCCTTGCTTACATCCAAAGCACCTCTATAGTGAGCAGGTAATTCTGCTGTGTCTCTGTAGTGGGTGTACAGAAATCATTCAACCAGTTTCAGCATATATGCAGCAGGATTATCTGTCCACTGCATCTCTGCATGAATTATGAACACCTCTGTTCAAGCAGGTGACATTCTCAAGGCAATTCACATATAATGTAATGGATAGCCTTTTGTGAGGAAAGGTAATGATTTCTCTTTCATACTGCAAAGGAGAACTTGCCAGGGAGAGGGGCATAATAGTAGAGTGGGCCTTCCACTAGAGGGAAAAATGAGAGTTGGTATGCAAAAAAAAAAAAAAAACCTAGCAAAAGAAACTAAGAAACACTGCTCTAGTGCCTATTTAATCTCAATAACCACAAAGCAAAGTGGAATGTGTCCAGTAGCATTTGTTTCTTTGCCAAAAGAACTGACTCTGGAAATGTAACCTGGAGAAGAATAAGAAGGAGAGCAAAGTAGCTCAGGCCATCTAAACACATTTAACAAGCATTAAGCCCCAGTGACTTGCATCAACATGCATAACATTGCACTGTAAAAACTGTAAAAGACTACCCGGAAGTTGCTTCTACTGAATTCAGCAAGACTTGCTTCTGAGTAAGCACACATAATTCGTGGTTATGCAAGAAGTGTTTGTTTACATATGGAACGAAAACTTGTACATTAACACTTCAGCTGGCAACCCTAAGTAGGCTGCATCAGATCTAACAATGGTCACCAACAGTGGCATCATTATCATTTGTTGTCTTGTTGAGGGTTGTTGTTTTAAGAGGAACAGAAGGGACAGACCAGATCATCCAAAAGATGACAAGAACTCTTTTACCTCGAACAGGCATGCAGAAGAGAGACGTGAGGCAACTACTGTAAGGCAGGAGATGACAAAAATTGCAACTGCCAAAATTCCCTCTCCTGTAGAAGGCCAGCCCGCCTCTTTAACATTTGGTTATCCGAGATGGGGAGGGAGAGACAAATACGGCTATAATCACAAAAGTGAAAAGAGGGTTCCAAGTAGCAGTTAAGACCAGCTCACTGTACCCAGAACCCACTGCGGACAGAAGGGAAATGAGGCAACGGGAAATTACCCAGACCCTCCTGCTCCATAGCTCTGGTTTCTCGAGGCCAACTGATTCACAGTGATTGACCTCCCCCAATATTAGTCAAAGCTCGCTATTTGAAAGGGGAGAGGGGTTACCCACAATCCTTTGCTCTTCCGGGTTCCCTTCCTTCTGCCGTTGCTTGTTCCCCGCCTCCCCCTTCTTTTCCGCCGCTATGGCAACGCCAACCGTTCTCATTTCTTCTCCAACTTCTCAGGTACGGCTCAGCAAAGAAAGGGACAGAATGCCTCGACCAATTACAGGGCGCCTTGTGGGAGACTATCCAATCAGAAGAACTGGCATTGAGCTTGCAGTATGGATCGCGCTTCGTGTATACCGAGGGACGGAACTCCGCATGGGACAAACATGCTGGGTTTTTACGGTTGTGACTCAATTAAAGGGAAAATACCCTCTGCACCAGAGAGTAGGCTTTGGTGTACCTCTTTATTTGGGTGGGGTTTGAGTGGGAATTGCATCTCTATTATTTACCCCTATGCGTCAGGAAAGAAGAAGTGAGCCTTGGTTTACATAGCGGTGAGATATCCACTGACCAAAAAACAAAAAGACAACCTTATTTCCCCTGCCTTATTGGTTGGGGTTTGGCTTACCCACCAACATCCTACTTAAGTTTTTAAAGCCCCACCTAATCTCACAAATAATCAAATCGTACTTTCCTGCCTTAATGAATCAGTATAGTTGCCTACATTCATAGATTGCAGCTTCCTTTTGCGCAATGATGCGAAAAATGGCAACAAATTTACATGAATCAGTTGGGGGAAAAAGCTGACTTGGATATGTAATCACATTTGTCCTTACTGGAAAGCACAAAGACTGTTGCCATATTAGGACTTTGCTGGATAAGACCCAAGGCCATTCTTTTCACAGAGGCAACCAAATCCATCTAGGAAGTACAATGGGAGTAGGCACGCTTGCTCCTGTCCCCTAGCAAGTAATACTCACTGACATTCTGACCCATGGAGGCTCTCCAGTCATGGTGCTGACAACATGGCCATTGATAGACAGATTCTCCCTGAATGTGTCTTCGTTGTTAGTTGCGCAGTCATGTCCGACCCATCGCGACCCCATGGACAACATTCCTCCAGGCCTTCCTGTCCTCCACCATCCCCCGGAGTCCACTTAGGCTCATGCCGACTGCTTCAGTGACTCCATCCAGCCACTTCATTCTCTGCAGCCCCTTCTTCTTTTGCCATCTATTATTCCCAGAATTAGACTCTTCTCCAGGGAGTCCTTCCTTCTCATTAGGTGGCCAAAGTATTTGAGTTTCATCTTCAGGATCTGGCCTTCTAAAGAGCAGTCAGGGTTGATCTCCTCTAGGACCGACTGGTTTGATTGCCTTGCGGTCCAAGGGACTTGCAGGAGTCTCCTCCGGCACCACAATTCAAAGGCCTCAGATCTTTGGCTCTCAGCCTTCCTTATGGTCCAGCTTTCACAGCCATACATTGCAACTGGGAAAACCATAGCCTAGACTATACGCACTTTTGTTGGCAGGGTGATGTCGAGTGCCTGCCCCTTTAAAGGAGGTGGTAATACGACCGGTCCTGAAGAAAGCGTCACTGGATCCAGAGATGGCCACTAACTATAGACCTGTGGCCAACATCCCGTTTCTGGGCAAGGTGTTGGAGCGAGTGGTGGCGGGACAACTCCAAGCACTCTTGGATGAAACTGATTATCTGGATCCTTTTCAGTCCGGCTTCAGACCCGGGTACAGTACTGAATCTGCCTTGGTCGCCCTGTACGATGACCTGTGCAGGGAGAAGGACAGGGGGAGTGCATCCCTGTTGGTTCTTCTGGACCTCTCGGCAGCTTTCGATACCATCGACCATGGTATCCTTCTGGATAGGCTTGCGGGATTGGGGGTTGGAGGCACTGCTTTGCATTGGTTCCGCTCCTATCTCAACGGTCGATTCCAGAAGGTAGTGCTGGGGGACCATGTCTCTACGTCATGGCAGTTATGCCACGGAGTACCACAGGGCTCCATTCTATCCCCTCTGCTATTTAACATCTATATGAAACCGCTGGGAGAGGTCATCAGGAGGTGTGGGCTGCGGAATCATCAATACGCTGATGATACCCAGCTCTACCTCTCGTTTTCCACTAATCCAGGTGAGGCAGTGGCTGTGCTGAACCGGTGCTTGGCCGAGGTAAGGGAATGGATGAGGGCCAATAAACTGAAACTCAACCCAGACAAGACGGATGTCCTGTTGGTTGGCGGATCGGGTTTCGGAGAGGGTGCATTTGACCTGGTCCTGAATGGTGCAACACTCCCTCTTAGGGATAAGGTCCGTAGCTTAGGAGTACTCCTCGACCCGAAGCTTTCTTTGGAAGCTCAGGTGACAGCGGTGGTGAGGAACGCCTTCTTTCAGCTTCGGCTGATTAATCAGCTGCGCCCCTACCTGGAGTACGACTGCCTGGCGACGGTGACACACGCGCTGGTGACTTCCCGCCTAGACTTCTGTAACGCGCTTTACGTGGGGCTTCCCCTGAAGACAGTCCGGACACTTCAATTGGTGCAAAATAGAGCTGCCAGGTTGCTGACGGGGACGGGGCGTTATGCTCACATGACTCCAGTCCTCCGTCAGCTTCACTGGCTTCCCATTGAAGCCCGGGCCCAATTCAAGGTGTTGATTATGACCTATAAAGCCCTAAACGGCTTGGGTCCTGGCTACCTGAACGAGCACTTACGTCCGTATATGCCCGACCGCCCTTTGAGATCTGCGGGAGAGTCCCTTCTCCGGGAACCCTCCATGAAAGAAATTAGGAGAGTAAGTACTCGGAGGAGGGCTTTCTCTGCGGTGGCACCCAACCTATGGAATTCACTCCCCAAAGAGGTCCGCCTGGCACCGTCGTTACTGGTTTTTCGGCGCCAGGTAAAGACCTTTTTATTTAAACATCATTTTAATTGTTAAAACATATGATCTGGCCAGGGCAACTTCCTCTTCCTTCTCTTTTCTCCTCCTATATTTTTATTTACTTATTTTATACTGATAATTTTAATTTTATATTTGTAACTCAGTGTATTTTTGTATTTAATGGTAATTTATTATGTTCTATTGTATTTCAATGTATTTTATTGTGTTGTAAGCCGCCCTGAGCGGCTTGTGTTTTATTGTGTTGTAAGCCGAGGTTTCGGCAAGGGGCGGCATAGAAATGTTAATAATAATAATAATAATAATAATAATAATAATAATGTCTCTGCTTTTTAGTATGCTGTCTAGATTTGCCATAGCTTTCCTCCCCAGGAGCAAGCATCTTTTAATTTCTTGGCTGCAGTCCCCATCTGCAGTGATCTTGGAACCCGGGAAAATAATACCTGTCACTACCTCCATTTCTTCCCCATCTATTTGCCAGGAAGTGAGAGGACTGGATGCCATGATCTTAGTTTTCTTACTGTTGAGTTTCAAGCTAACTTTTGCACTCGTCTCCTTCATTTGCATCAAGAGGCTCTTTAGTTCCTCCTCACTTTCTGCCATTAGAGTGGTATCATCTGCATATCTGAGGTTGTTGATATTTCTCCCAGCAATCTTAATTCCAACTGGTGCTTCATCTAGCCCCGCCTTTCTCATGATGTGCTCTGCATATAAGCTAAATAGGCAGGGTGACAGTATACAGCCTTGCTGAACTCCTTTCTCAATTTTGAACCAATCAGTGGTTCCGTGTCCAGTTCTCACTGTTGCTTCTTGACCCGCATACAGGTTTCTCAAGAGGCAAATAAGATGGTCTGGGACTCCCATCCCTTTAAGAACTTGCCACAATTTGTTGTGATCCACACAATCAAAGTTTAACATAGTCAATGAAGCAGAAATAGATGTTTTTCTGGAACTCCCTAGCTTTCTCCATGGTCCAGCATATGTTGGCAATTTGATCTCTAGTTCCTCTCCCTCTTCGAAATCCTGCCTGTACTTCTGGTAGTTCTCGGTCCACATACTGCTGGAGCCTAGCTTGTAGGATTTTGAGCATAACGTTGCTAGCACGTGAAATGAGTGCAATGGTGCAGTAGTTTGAACATTCTTTGGCATTGCCCTTCTTTGGGATCGGAATGTAAACTGACCTTTTCTAATCCTGTAGCCACTGTTGAGTTTTCCAAATTTGCTGGCATATTGAGTGTAGCACTTGTACTGCAGTGTCTTTTAAGATTTTGAATAACTCAGCTGGAATACTGTCACCTCCACTAGCTTTGTTGTTGCCCAGACTTCGTAAGGCCCATTTGTCTTCACATTCGAGGATGTCTGGCTCGAGATCAGTGACCACCCCATCGTGGTTGTCAGGGACATTAAGCTCTTTCTTGTATAGTTCTTCTGCGTAATCTTGCCACCTCTTCTGAATCTCTTCTGCCTCTGTTAGGTCCCTGCCATTTTGGTCCGATATCATGCCCATCTTTGCATGAAATGTTCCCTTCGTATCTCCAATTTTCTTGAAGAGATCTCTGGTCCTCCCTATTCTAATGTTTTCTTCTATTTCTTTGCACTGTTCATTTAAGAAGGCATTCTTATCTCTTCTAGCTGTTCTCTGGAATGCTGCATTCAATTGGGTGTACCTTTCTCTTTCTCCCTTGCCTTTCACTTCCCTTCTTTCCTCAGCTATTTGTAAAGCTTCCTCAGACAGCCATTTTGCTTTCTTGCATTTCTTTTTCTTTGGGATGGCTTTAGTTGCTACCTCTTCTACAATGTTGCGAACCTCTGTCCATAGTTCTTCAGGCACTCTGTCTATCAGATCCAATTCCTTAAATCTATTTGTCACCTCTACTGTATATTCATCAGATATATGATTTAGGTCATACCCGAGTGGCCTAGTGCTTTTCCCTACTTTCTTCAATTTAAGCCTAAATTTTGCAACATGAATGTGTCTAATTCCCTTTTAAAGGTAACATTTTATGCAGTGATGCACAGGTAAATAGATACCTCTTTCATGCAATCACTGACACATGGCTAGGCCAGAGAAAAACCCTCTTTTCTAGAAATCAGCATGCATGCATCCTTGAAATGCAGCTGACACTAACTGGTCCCATTCCAGAGGCAGCTAGCTGACACTTGACAGATAACAGCAACTCGAACAAAGGGCATTTCTCACAAGCCCACCCTATCCTCCTCCTCTTCCTTGGAATAACACCCCATTCTCCTTCTCTTCTTGGGAGCATCTTCTTTCTCTTTGGTATGCAGGCAGAAAAGATCACGCAGTTGTAACTTTTTACTTCTGTAGCCTATCAGAAAATGTTAACTATGTTACATGCAACCCTTTAATGATCTATGCATAAAAGGACTAACTGAGGACTGCTCAGGTGTGCCGTCTGGAATGCTGATTTGGTTATTCTTGAGAATAAAACCATTGAAAAGAAAACTTCCCCTGTTATGTATTTTAAGCATATGCACACCAGGACATGGACCATTTAGTCAACAGCAGTGAAAGCCAGCAAACAATTATGGGTTGTGTGAAAGTGGTATTTTATGTTTCTGTTAAAACGGTTTCATTACATGACTTTTAGCACCTTCAGAGGGCTTCTAGCACTACCACTGAGTCATAATTTCTTTGCTCCATTATTGTGTAGCTATTTTTTCACTTTCCAAGAAAATTCAAGGGGGTTGCAAATTGAAGACAACATTGTTTCCCCCCACTGTGAAATTCAGTGACCGAGGCAGGGCAATGGTACAATAAAACCCGTGTCTGGTAGCACCCCTTAAATTCCGTTATAATGGAAGAGGGGAGGGGAGTTACCTGTATCCCCTTTCTCTGCCATATGCAATGCTCTTTATCCTCACTACTCAGGCCTCACCTTTATAAATTAAAACGTTTCAGATTTTTTTCATTTAAAGTTCTCCAGCCAACTCAATCATTTTGCCTTTTTTGAATCTTTTCTAATTCTATAATATCTATTCCTTTTGAGTATGGGTCACAATAACTTTTCTTAGAGCAAGTATAAGACAGAGAGAAATGTAGCATTTTTTTGAAAGCCAAATCAGTTGCCCATACGGAACAATCAGTAGACTCAAGATACTTTGGGCCAATAAACTATCATTTGCATCTTCAAAGTCTCCTTTCTCCTTTTTGTGTCTTGTCATTGTTCCTGCTTGAGCTTCTGTCCCATGCTACATTCTGTAATGGGCTGAGCAGATGGTATGACAAGCTGCACCATATGCTAAAATCAGTACAGATCAGCTTTTTGTTCTCATTTAAAATCGAGCCTTGAAGCCAAATGGTGCTGAATTTAGAATGTGGTTTCATCAGCCACAGCACTAGATCAGCTTCTGCAATATGTCTGCATATCAGTGCAGGCTGTCAAAAAACATGGCTGACACACTGGGATGGAGACCTCGGTATAGAGACTCTGGAAGATAGGTGGTGGTAGAAAGAGCCAGAGTGCCTCCTAAGATCAGTCAAGAGTATCTGAGACCCACTAGGCATGATCAAGGCAAAAAGACTGTAGTGTATTCAAGATGTAATCAAGGCTAAATAACAAAGAAGAGGAAGAGAGTCAGGTCTGAAAGAAGGACCATCTGTGAGAGAAACGCATGTGTGGGAATAGGTCTGCAATGAAAACTGAGTCTGAAGGCAAAAGCACCCCACTTCTCTCACGGAGCTTCAGGAATAAGCAACCCCATTCTCACACACTCCTTTGTCCCAGCAAGAATGAGTTAGGGAATCATGCTTTTGTAAGGTAACATAACTAGTTTGGTTTGAAGAAGAGAGGAAAATTGGATTTGTGATCCTGAATGACAATGTTGCAAACAGCCTCTTGCCCCATTGATTTTGGTGATTAAGAATTGCCCCCAGATATCTAGGTACAAATGTTTTTGTAAATTAGAGTAGATGGTGTGCCATTTTAAATTTTAGCAGTAAGTGATAACATTTAGTAAGTGATAACATTTCCACTTTCTGAATGGAAACTGGGTGGCACAGGGAAGAATATATTGTAAGAATTTTGGCTTGTTTTGCATATGAGAGAATGTGCAAATCCACACACCATTTTACGGAAGACACAGGGGGCCCATTAGGTCATCATTTGATAATTTCTGTTTCTGATTCATTTTCTTGTGCTCCTGCAAATGTAGCAAAACCCGTACCTCCTCTGTCCAACAGGGGACTATTAGGAGACTCAGAGTAAACTTGAGGTTTGCTGGAGTACTCAACATTTAAAGGAACCCTTAAGCAACAACGAAGGAAAAGAGTAGCCCAACAAGGACTCAGCAACAGAAAGCTGACCAATGAAACCTCCCTGACAATTTAGCTGGGAGGATGCATGGAATGGGGTGGCAGGAGAAAAAGGAAGATGAGGACAAGTCCAAAAGATACACCCCATTGTAGCTTAGAGCTCTTATTTTGGTAACTAAGCCATAGGAAATGTGCTTCAACTTTTTAGAATGGGGAAAAACTGCACAACATCTAGGAAACCAAAAGTGGTTGGGGGAAAGGGAGTGGAGTCAGGGGAAGAGCCATCTGGGGAGATGGGTTATGATCCAAGGACAGCCAGGGTTGGCCTGTGGGGTAAGCCAGTATAAAGATGACAGTAAAAAAAATCTCATGTTCTGAGAAGGGCATTTCTTGGCTCACACTGAGAAGTAAGAGTTACCCATTGACATCAGCTGAGAATTCCAAAATGTTAATGAAATTAGAATGGAATGCAAGTCCTAATGAAGGCCCAAAGTGGCGGTCATCCAGCACCTTGAAATAGTAAAGGAAAACAAAAGTGGAGGACCCCTCTCCCCAAAAAACAAGCCTAACCCAATGAGAACTGGAAATATTTGGTGGGCACAGAATGCTGGCTGGTGAAGATGGAGGGAAGAAGAAAGGAATGGAGGGGTGGGAATCCTGAACAGAAACTTTTTACAGCCTGTATTTGCATAAACATGAGTAATTCAGAGTGTAGAATCAATGAGCTGGCTGGAGATATGAGGTATGGCACAATGATGGAGGGAAATTCTCCTCCAGCCCACCTAAAATGGCAATCTGGGAACAGAATTTGGGTTTTCCTCTCTTGATTAGCCTCTATTGACTGGTGAGTAATGTGTCAGGTATGCATAGGCAGAAGGGGCTAGCAATGTTTCTTTTTAAGTGACACCTCCCAGTGTTACTCCATTTTACATGTTTGTTAGAAATGGGAGGGAAAGCTCTTTTCAAAATGCCTTGTAGTTATACTGTAGATAAAGAGATGATAGATGCCACACTGTTCATTTAAAAAGCTACAAAATTCTAACCGGTTGCAGCAAGGACTACAGAGTTATCACATACCAAAGAAGAAGATGAAAGAGGTCACAAATTTGCATATACCTTCAAGGCCCCCATTGCCCCTTGTTATTGTTAATCATCTTTAAACTGGATTTGAAAAAAAAACAGTCCTCGAAATAGAGGACTCATAGGTGACTGTACTCTAACAAGTTTCAAATAGAAGAATTAAAGACACCTTCAATACTGATGCCTGTGTCTCTCCGAACTTGGAGGATTAAGGGCACCCAGTGGAGGACGAAAGAAATAGGGCAGCAAGGATTGCCTTGGCACTCCTCCTGTCCTCCAAAGCACTTAAAAGAATATTTTCATCTTTCTTCACAACAGGCGATGTAGGGGGAATACTAATATCTGAATTGATATTTTCAGGAAAGGAGTTTGCAGAACTGATGTAAATTTCAATGCAAGTGGTGAAGTTATAGACTTAATAAACTGAGGGCTAAGATCTCTGGGTCTGGGTTTCCTTCCTAGAAGTCTTAAAGTATTCAAGTGTGACATTTCTGATTTTCCAATAAATAAATGTAGCATATCCCTGTTCTGAGTAATCCATAGAAAAGATGATTAAATATAACAGGATCAAAGCATGGTTCTGCTGCATGTGAGCCAGTATCAGTTATGCAAAGGTACGTCCTGTCTTGCTAACCTGTTAATGTTTTTTGAGAGTTTAAAATAAACTAGTCACTAGAATTTTTTTGGTACTTTGAAACAACTTTTAATGGAGTCCCTCGTCAATTATTCCTTATTTATTTAAAATATTTATATTCAGTCTATACCAGAATAGGTTTCAAAGTGGCTCACAACAATAACAGCACAGTTAAAATACAGTGTAAAAACATGTAATTAAATTCCTGTATGTAATAAAATTCCTTGGCAAAATGAAAAGTAATTGACTAAGAGGAGAGGGTCTCTTAGGGATCAATCTCTGATTAAAGAAGTGAAAGCCGAGAGTACGAATAAATAGCCAATTCTCTCAATGAGAACTAGCCACATGAGGAAGCTGAAGGAGAGAGATGCGAGAGGTGGGGACCAGACAGAACTGAATGCCTTGGGGCCTGCCCTGTACCCACTAAAGGCTGCATTCTGGTGCAATGAAGATGCTCTCCATTGCTATTGTTAGAGTAAAATTCACGCATTTATCTCACTGGTTTTTGTACATGGAACATGGAATGCCATCTTGTCAGCACAATGTCCCAGGGGCTTGGCAATCATTAGAAACTTTCTTATGTTTCACCATTATGCATATTTTGATGGGCAATATCAGGAGTGGGCAATCTGTGGCACTCCAGCTGTTTTGGCCTCAGCTCCCATCATCCCTGGCCAGCATAGCCAAAGGTGGTGATGGAAGTTGTATTAATAATAGTACTGCTTTACACTTATATCCTACCTTTTTCCTCTTGTGAGGAACTCAAGGTGGATTACATAGTTTCATTTTATCCTCACAATAACAACCCTGTGAGGTAGGCTGGGCTGAGAGTGAATGGCTGGCCCAAAAGAAAGCAGTGAGCTTCAATGCTGAGAGAGGACTAGAACCCAGATCTCCTAGTCAAACACTCTAAGAACCACACCACAAATGGTAGGCCGATGTATTATTTCATTTGCTTAAAAAGGTAAAGGTTTCCCCTTGACGTTAAGTCCAGTCATGCCTGACTCTAGGGGGCAGAACTCATCTCCGATTCCTAGCCGAGGGAGCCAGCCTTTGTCTGCAGACAGTCTCCGGGGTCATGTGGCCAGCATGACTAAACACCGAAGTGCACAGAACGCTGTTACCTTTCCACCAAAGTGGTACCTTTTTATCTACTTGCATTTGCACGCTTTCGAACTGCAAGGTTGGCAGGAGCTGGGACCGAGCAATGGGAACTCACCCCATTGTGCAGATTCGAACTGGCAACCTTTTGATCAACCAGCCCAGCAGCACAACGGTTTAAACCACTGCGCCACCTGCAGTCCCTTTCATTTCCAAATATTAATAGATATTTAATCTGCCCAATGACCAATGATCTCCAGAAAGCAACAAGCTACGTACCCAAACACTGTTTGGAACCTCCAACAGTGGGACCTGCTTTGCCACTAACTATGAGCAACACAAATCAAGACCACCTATTAGCAGTAGAGGTGTCCCTCTCCCTACAATGTTATTTGGCCAAGTGTCCAGAAATTTATTGGATTCCCACTTTAAATTTATTGGAGATCCACTTCTGCCATGGGGCACCCAGATCAAAACTGACCACTTAAGAATTTCTTCCTCCCCCAGTTTTCCTCTTGCTTCTCTCCTAGGCTTCTCTTCCTTCAAAATAATTTAAAGACAGAAAAAAATATAACAAGGCCATTCAATGCAAATCATTAATGACATTTGCAATAGACAGCTTCTGCCAGGGTGAAAACAAGGTGCCAGCAGTGCTTGTTGATTGATGCCAACTAGATTGGATTTTTTCTTGGCTAATTGATGTGAATGGTACTGTCATTCCCAATTCAAATAGCAAATTCAGGGAGAGATTTTCACCTGCACTGTGGCCCAGGATGAGAGGGAATGCTTTTGCCACAATCCTGATGCTGGTTCACTCCTCCCCCCTGTAATTGTGATGAATATTGAAATGCTATCACAATGTGCCATTTGGCATTAAATGTGTTGAAAACCTATAAAGGTTTAAAACCTAAAAACCTATAAACCTACTTAAAAAAGAGGAAACAGATCACCAAAAGAGTACAAAAGGAGACCTCAGTTTGTACAATATGTACATAAGTAAATGTATATGTATAGATGCAAATTTTAAAATAATAATGTATTTATTTAGAATATTTATATGCCGTCCTGTCGCAAAGGCCTCAGGATGGCTTACATAAATAAATAAGAATAACATAAAACATAATACAAAAAAATTTAAGATCCACCCTGGCTGCAGATTGTGCTCTAAAGAGATACACAGTGCATTTCTGGAGACTGTGACTGGGTGGCTAGTGTCAGCTTGCTGTGAAGGTGCTGTTGATGGGCAGCTTCAAGGCTGGCTCTTCTTCAGATTTTTTTAAATCTTGAAACCAGACTTGGACTGGGCAGGCTTCAAATCAGTAGACAGTCATCTGGCTGCCTTTCCAGCCTACAAAGCCCACTCTTTGGGACTGCCCTAGAAGCAAAAGTGTACATGTGCTTGGAGGGGAGCACTGTCTTTATAACCCCTTACATGTTATTTCTATCCTTAGCTTTTAAAGGCAGATGCAGAGAAGAACGGGAAGCCAACATGAACATACAAAAGGTGGTCCTACTCATAGAAGAAGAAAAAATCAGTTAAGTTGAGATAGATGAGCATATTTCTTGAACAATGACGCTCATCCATTAGATTAACAATATCACACACACAATTTAAAAAAAATAGTATTGAATTTCATGCTGATTTAGTAGTATCGTTAGCAGAACCCTGATCAAACAGAAGACTTCTCTTGCTTTCTTTAAGCATGTATCATGCTTTCTTTTAGAACCCGCTAGACATTAAATTTATTGTAGGATGGAAGTCATCAAGTAAATAAGAACTTGCAGTATTTGGACAGAAATGTTCCTGAGCTTGGACAAAGAGTTTAGCCAGAAGGGTAAACCTTGGTGAAGGAGAGGGAAAACTTTGGTGACGGGTATTGTACAAGAAAAAACATGGCAGGATGGGAGCATGGCTGTGATCATCAAGATCTCACATCCTGCAAGAATTTTACAGTTCAAGGCAAGAGGTGAGATGCAAGTTGTTATTACACTGGGAAATTCCAGACCATTTGACCGTAAAAGTTTGCTAGAGCTGTATTCTGCCTAGGACTTCACAAAATGATTCATCCAGCCATCCTGCAGCCTTTAAGAGGTGGGCAATGATTGAAAGGTCTGAGTGGGGACATTAAAGATCTCTCTATTTAGTGAGTTTAATCTGAAATATCAGTGAGATATCCACTATGAAATGTCAACAAGAGAATTTTAGAGTGTAAGAAATGGAGGGATCACCACAAAAGGGGTATTGGAGATCCAGGAGAACATAAGAAAAACCATGGGGGATCATACCAAAGATCTATCCAGTCCAGCAACATGTATACACAGTGGCAAACCAGCTGTCCACAGATCCCTCGAGCAGAAGGGGTGCGAGACCTCCCCTTGTCCAAGCCCCTCAGCAGCTGGTGAACACAGGCATGCCACCTCTGGTAAAGGAGGCAATAGCCAGCAGGGCTAGTTGCCACTGATAAGACTCCTCCCTGTCTAACTTCTTTTCAAAGCCATCCAGATTGCGAGCCATCACCAGTTTGTGTGGCAACAAATTTTACTGTATCTTGTGTGAAGAAATATTTCCTTTTATCTGCCCTAAACCTCCCCCCAGTCAGCTTCATGGGATGACCCCAGATTCGAATGTTTTGGGAGGGGGAGAAAAATGTCTCCCTTTCCCTTTCATGCATTATTTTAGACACCTCTATAATATCTCCCTTTACTTGCCCTTTTTCCTAAGCTGAATAGTCCCAGTTTTTGCAGGCACCTCTCTTAGAGGAACTGCTTCAGCCCTTTGATATTTTAGCTGTCCTTCTCTGCACTTTTTCCAACTCAATAATGTCCTTCAGATAAGGCAGCCAAAACTGAACACAATATTCCAAGTGCAGTTGTACCAAATATTTGTTTGAGAATGACCTTGGCAGTTCTATTTTCTTTTCTGTTCTCAATTATGCCTAGCATGGAGTTTGCCTTCTTCACAGCATCTGAGCACTGGGCAGACATTTTCATTCAGTTGTTCACCATTACCCTAAAATCCTTTTCTTGCTCGGTCACTGCTAGCTCAGATCCCATCAGCCTATACTTGAAGTTGGTATTTTTTGCCCCAAAATACATTATTTTACACTTCTATTGAACTGCATTTGCCATTTTGATGCCCATTCTCCCAGCTTGGAGAGATCCCTTTGGGGCTCCTCACAATCATTTTTGAATTTAACCACCCTAAAAAGTTTAGTGTCATCAGCAAACTTGGGCACTTCACTGCTTTCTCCTCATTTCAGATCATTTATGAATAAGTTGAAAAGCCTTGGTCCTAATAGAGAACCTTGTAGGACTCCAATGGTGGCATCTCTCAGTAAGGGAGAAATTGCCATCTATTGCCACTCTGTCTTCTGATCTTTAACCAGTTTATGATCTATAAGAGTGCCCTTCTTTTTATTCCATGATTGTTTAGTTTACCCGGGAGCCTTTGGTGAGGGACTTTGTCAAAAGCCTTTTGGAAGTTCAAATAAACAATGTTTACTGGATTGCCCCTGTCTACACACTTACTGACACTCTCAAAGAACTCCAACAGATTAGTGAGACAAAATTTTTCCTTGTGAAAGTTATGCTGATGTTTTTTTTCCAGCAGGACCTAGATGACAACATAAAAGTTGTGCAAAGGGGATGGTATGAAACAGCAATTTCAAAGCATAAAGACAAATCGTGTGTGTGTGTGTGTGTAAGGGAAGAAATGTACATGTATACACACTCATAAGTCCTGTGGCTTTTAAAACACCAATTCTGTGCAAGCTGCCTTTAAGACACAGTTAATTTGCTTATTCATATGTTATCAGCATTTCTCAACTTGGTATGTTCCAGAGGTTTTGAATCAGAACTCCCATCAGTCCCAGCCAGCACAGCCAGGAATGGTGGGAGATGTAGTCCATAAAACCCTGGAGGTCACTGGATTGGGGAAGGGTGAATACCTCTAGGAACTGTCCCTCCACCAAATAGGCATTCAAGGCAATATGGACTAGGACTGCAAGCTGTGTGCTGAATGGTGTCTCTCCCCACTGCAGGAGACACCACCACGTTGCTGCCTTCCAACCAGCTCAAGCTGATCAAAGGGCCCTCAGCCAGAACTGTGACCTGTGAATCCAGGACCAGGGACAGATCCAGGTTCACCTTCAAGCTGTGAACCTGATCCTTTAGCTGGGAGTCTGTGCCCTTCAAATGCAGGTTTTCCTGGATCTTTCATCTTCTAAGCAGGTTTCTTACTCTCTCAGACCACTTTCCCCATTGGTGCCTCCCATCTCTTTAATGGATCCTTCTTTGACTCTGTCTTCCTTGCAGTCACCTGCCCCATATCCCATTCTGATACCCTTTGGTCTAGATTCCTTCCTGCTAACCTTCATCCTCCCTTTAGATTCTAAACAGAACAGGAACTGGTCAGGGAATTCTGAATTACTTAGAACATAACAAATACAACAACTCTGTTATTAGCCAACAATCTTTCTTCCTTCCTTCCCTCATAAAGAGGTAATTAGCGCAGTATAGCAGCTAAGAATGTAAGTTAGGAAGTCCCAGGATCAATTATCAGCTTAGGTCTAAAAACTTCACAGAATCTCCTGTCTTTAAAAAACAAAGAAACTCTTCAGAGCACCTGAGTTAATGAGTCAGAGAAGCTCTGACTTTGATCAGAGAAGCTGCACGGGGGGGGGGGGGGGAACAGTTTTATGCATTGTTTTATTGTCACTTGCAATGGATTTACTGATCTCCTCTTTTTTTGTTTAACGTTAAAACAGAAAGAATTTAATAAAATCTATGTTTTTCTCTGTCTGCTGTCTTGTTATGGGGCATGGGAAGTATTTCTCCTTTTTTGTGGGGTGGGGGGGAGGAACAAGCTCCTTTGAATAATTGAATAGAATAGTAGCCCAGAAATATTTAAAACAAACATGCATTCGCTGAGGAGTGGGGAATCTTTAGTTTACTCTAACCCTGAACACCTTGAAGGAAAGACAGGATGAAAATATGACTGAGGGTCTGTCCAGAGGGAGGGTTCCTAGTGTTACCCATCAGAAGGAGAGCTGGTGCCATGAGTGGGTATAGTTGGGTCCTGCCAAGGGCGTACACAGCAGTATGAGGCCACTAACAAAACCTTCTGAAACTGCTCCTCCTCTTCACTGCCACTTGTTTGCTTGCTTTTCATCTGGCCCAGACTATGGTGCTGGGGAAGAGGGCAGCACAAGCCCAGCCTGCTTGTTCCCTGGCTTTCTACCTATTAAGCAAGAAAGTGGCAGGCATGAGCAATAAATGGGAACAATAGGTGGGAGGTGATGGACTCCCCAAGGACCTAGCCCTGATCAGAAGGCATTATGTAGCTATTCCACCCTTTCTTACCTAATGGGCAAAATTGAAGCCAGATTCTGTAACTAAGCCTAAGCATGTATAACTGAAGCAGTCGCATATTCCTCCTCTGTGCTCTTCTGCTTCCACTTCCTTTCCCTTTCTCTGCTGTTTTCCATGTGTTGAATGTCAGATTGTAAGCTCCTTGGGGCAGAGACTTGTTATTTTCTGTTCAGTAAAAAGTAGGCATACTGCTGGCATAAACAGATAGGCAAGCAAACAAGTGGTACAAGATTGACGTAATATGTTATGTCCAGCCAGCCCTCCTACATTTTGGTTCAGCTGGAATATCTGAATTGTTTTTAAAGAGCATGGAGATGAAGAGGGCATGAATGACGAATGCCTTGTCCCACTTCTCTACAGTCAATCAGCAGCAAAGAGCCGTGATCACCAAGAACAGAACTTCCAGCTGAGAGGCCACTTATGCTGCTGATTACCAATGGCTGACACATTAAAAAGGGATGCTTATCTCCATGTGCTGGGTTAGATAGACCTTTATCTGATCCAGACGCAAAAGCACTAAATGATCTTAACCCAGATAATCTTCTGAGTCAGGTCCAGGAGAACCCTTTCAGTTAATACATCCAAGTGGTGAAAACCACTACAAGGCAATTGGAAACCAAAAGTTTTTCGCCTGGTAACTGTTCTTGCCTTTGACATTCCATAGAAAGTGACGATATGATCATAGCTCGCAGTTCTTCATTCTTTCAAAACTCAGAGTGAAGCAATAGGATATTCCTAGCATGAAAAGGTGACTGTGTGGTAAATCATGAAGCAATGGCTGTTTTCCCTTCCCCCTCCCCTCCTCACATGCACTTATGTTTTCAAACAAAGGGACACGTGGAAAGGCAGTGTGGTAATTGGCTGTGAAATGTGTCATGTGAATTTCACAGCTATGTGCAGTACCTTTCTATGCAATGTGGGATCGCTGGGAAAACAGGAGGGGGCATTCCCTGATTGGTTTAGGTTTCACTTAGCAACATTTGGAATGTCCATCAGGCTCAGCTTGTGTCTGGAGAGCCTGAAGTCTTGATTCCATCACAAGAATCTCCAGATTCTGCTGAGCTCTAGCTATGGACTCCAGAAGCAGAACCAGGAAACTCACTGGAAAGGTTATTCACAAGCCCTTCCCTAGGCTACATCCCCAAAGGCCATTTCCAAGGTGCATTTTCCATTCTTGCCACCCTCCCCCAGCAAATCACAAGAGCTTTGGAGATTCAGCTTAAACTAGCCCGCTTCTTGGCCTTCCCCAGTGTGGTCTCCTGAATGGAGGACTACAGCTCCCAAAATTCCATCACTGAGAGCTGATGTGGTGTGGTTTGGTGGCTAGTATTTTGGACTGGGGACTTGGAAGATCTGGGTTCTAGTCCCTGCCTGCCCACAAAATTCACTGGGTAAGTTTGGGCCACTTACTCACTTTCAGCCCAACTCATCTCATGGGGTTGTTGTGATCGTTTATTATTTTATTTGTTATAATTATGTCCTGTGTTATTTTTCTTCTGAGAAACTCAAGCTGGTTTACATAATTCTCCCCCTCCTCTCAGTCTTACCCTTGCAACAACAACCGTGTGAGGTAGGTTGGGTTGAGAGTCTGTGACTGGCCCAAAGCCACCCAGTGAGTTTCATGGGTGAATGGGGACTAGAACCCAGATCACCTGAGGTCCCAGTCCTGCCATCTTAACTATGACACCACACTGGCTCTCAATGCGTTGTTATTGTCGTCATCATTTTCTAGCCAGCATAGCCAATGGCCAGCACCAGCAATTCAGTGTAAGTGCTCAAGTGGGAATGATGGGATTTGCACTCCAACCCATCTGGAAGGCTCCTCATTGGGGAATGTTTGACCTAACTGCAGCCTCCAAATTAGACAACTGTTAAATTATCTTAACTGTTAAATTATAACATTACTTCCAGCACCAGCAAGGTCTATGGGAATTTTTAAAACTCCCTGTTTTGGGGTAGATGAAGAGAGGTAGTTGTCTCTGCTTATCCTGGCTTCTCCAGCTTCTAACTCCCCCTTTTTGCTGACTTTTTAAAAAATTCTACCCAATGGCTAACAGCAGAACAAACTACTGAAACAATAACTGAATAACATAATAAATGACTCTAATAATAAAACCTGCAGTCAGAATACACAAGAAAATTGAGCACACTGATGGTTAATTCCTCCCCCCCCCGCAAAAAAAAACCCCCTCCATCAGTTCAGCTTCTCCTTCCAGCAAAGACCTCTTTAAAAATTCCAAATCTTCATCTGACACTGGAAGCCATAATTAGGGTCAAGACTATCCAGGCCTCTTTAGGGGGTGGATTCAAGAAAACCAGTCCTCAGGATTTTTCCAGAAAAGGCTTCTATGGTGCTACTGCTCTTACTCATTCAAGGAAAATTACAAGGGTTCTAGGCCAGCATTTCCTTTGATGTAACCCTCCTCTGTTTTCCCACCACTTCTTCTATTGTTCTGCATGGGCCAGAAAATGTGTTAAGGCAGGAAAGCTAGAGCTACTGCATAGTGCCTTTTGAGTGGTGGCACTAGAAACCCACCATCTTCAAACATTTAAAAAGGCCCCTACTCTTCATGTTCATCCCCTATCTGCAGTTAGTGGCAGGAATGCAAAGTCTCAAATGCTGAATGGATGATAGGATACAGGAGTAAGTGCTCTTTCTTTTTGTAGTACTCCCCCTCAAACTCCTGAGGGGTGGGGAGAGCAGGAAAATAAATTTGTTCCAGACTGCACTAAGCACAGAGTCCCTTCTCTCAGTTTCTGTGCATACAATTAGCTTCCACCCTGGCCCTTCCAAAGCCCCCCAAACACAGGGATTTTTACAGGGGGCAACAGCAGAGCCTCCAATATGACACCTGCCCCAAGCTTCATAAACAGTCAGTGGCCCAGCCTACTATTGAAATTTAACTTGTAACATCCTCAGGGCATGTTTGCTAATACCCTTCCTGGTTTGCTAACACTCAGTAAAGTATCATGCATATCGCCAGTGCTATTTTATCTGAAGATGTTAAGTATACCTACATACATAGGTATATTAGCACAATTGATGTGTATACTATCACACCTTTTCTTTTTATGTGGCTAGATCTGCTTTTAAATTGTCACCAGATTAGTTATTTCTTGGTCGTTTATGCACAAAGCACTGGCACTGTGCTTCTCCTGTATCCTTTGCACAAGCTTGAATCTAGGTGGTAATTGGGGTTGAATAGATCTGAGTTTATTACACTATATCATTATTAGGATTTGATAATTAGAACCAGATCCATCATAGACTTTATATTATTTTAAACACTGCTCAGCTTACAGAGGGATGGATAGGTACCTCTCAGACCCCCTCCCTTTTACCTGGGTCTTCTTAACATTTATTTATTTACATTGCATGTTTAACGTTGCATTTATATCCCACCTTTTTCCTCTTGAGAGGAACTTAAGGTTGTTCACATAGCTCCATTTTTTATCCTCATAACAACAACCCTGTGAGGTAGGTTAGTTGTGACTGACTGGCCCAAAGTTACCCAGTGATCTTCATAGTAAGTAGGGGACTAGAACAAAATCTCCCAAATCCCCAGTCCAACACTTTAGCCACCATACCACAACGGCATTCAGTAAATAAATAAAAACATTTAAAAATTTTTTATCCCACTCCTTAGCCAAAAATACCTCCCAAAGTAGCTTGCATGTACTAAAGTCAGTCCCTGTCTGCTGGCTTACCATGTAAAAACACCCAAAGAAAAGGAATAGGGAGGAGGAAGGGAAAGCCCTGCTATTCTTTCAAAAGGGCAGTTGACATGGCCTGCTTCCATGGTCCGTGTATTAAAAATCTGGGGAAGGGGGTATAATTTGGATAAAATGAGGGAAAATTAAGGGTAAGGCTTGCAGATTTCATCAAAAACCCCTACCTTTCATCCCATCACTTGAATACTTGCTTTACAGTGCAATCCTATGCAGGCTGACTTCGAACTGAGTCCCTGTGACTTCAGCAGGTTGTCTTTCCAGACAACTGCAGGTAGGACGATCAGTTTTCTGAAAAAACACAAAAGAGTGTGTGAAGGGAAGAAAGGTGGGCAACTCACCAGGGTATATTTTGGGGAGAGCATTTGGGCCTCTCTGTTGGCTAATGATCGGCCTGTTGGGGCTGAGCAGGCCAAGAGGCTTTGCTCAGTTTAATGGCGAGGTGGGAGAGGGCAGAGAGGCTGTCTGTGCCTGGTGGGGGGCAGGCCCACAAGCAGGCTGCTGCTTTCATTCAAGAAGCATTGGCAGGAAGGTGCCTCCTCGCCTCTTGTCCATGCCCATATGAGGAGCATATGGCTTGCACTCATTTTGTACTGATAACTGCATTTTGTACTGATAACTGCACACGTATTAAAAGAAACGAGAAGCCCTAATGTAGATCTTAGTGCATGGGTAGGATGATACAGGACAGGGCAGTCGCTCAGCTAGCCTGCTCCCAAATTGTTAAGGGCTTTGTAGGCCCATGAGTTTGGTGAAATACAGATAGCCAAAAAGTACAGTCCTCTGAGCTAAAGTGTTAGCCCCACAAAAAGCAGCAATCCAGTTTTGGGATTGCCAAGATATAGATTACTGTGGCTAAGCTCACCCTCTCCAGGGTTAGCTGTAGGCAGCATACCAACTGCAGCTTTTAAAAGGAAGTCCTAGTCCCCCAAGCTTGATCCTTCAGGGGAAGGGCAGTCCCATCTAGAGTAGGGAAGCCATCTAATTCCCAGGTGTGTGAATTGTCCACCTGTATTGTGGCCCTCGTCTAGCCCACCACTCTTTCCCATCATTGACCCCAGAACCTGCACAGCCACCACTAACTGAGAGGTCACAGAGAAACAGAGGCAGCTGCCATGTCTTCTTTACCACCCCCAATGGCTTCACATAGATGCTATGTACAGCCCTGGGGACAAGTTACTACCCCATAGCACCCCCTGTGCAAATGTGGGGCCAGGGGCCGAGTGTAAATCTCAGCTGGAAATCCTGCAGATAGGAGCAGAACCACTGCTCAATGTATCCAAAGCCACTGAGAGATCAAGGTGGATCAAAAAGGTTGTCCCCTTCTTAATAAAGGCCATCCATCAGGGCAGCAATGCTGATTCTGTTCCAAAACAAAAACTGAGACAGGAATGGAATGGGCCCAGAGAGCTTGTTCCCTCCAAGGACACCAGGAGCAGAGCTGCCACCCCCACCACCCCAGCAGAAACAGGGTGTTGCATACCAGTCAATAGTTACCACCCTTGGGTCCAGGGTGTTTTCTTCCAGAAGCAGACTCAAGGAAGCACTTACCGTATTGCAGCCCTACTCAGGCAACCCTCCCTCTAGATTAGGAGGGACTAATCCATGTGTGGCTTGCAGATCTGTTGGGTCATGCACCCGACAGGCAGAAGAGCCTCAGTCTGGAGCTGCCACTGGAAGGCATTTCATGAGGCACTCTGGTCATGTGTGAATTCGGTTATATGGTATGGTTGTTGAGTTCCTTTGGCTGATCTCAACTTCCCATTGTCTGTAGAGATGTAAGTGTGCATGCATCCTCACTTGGCATATGTGAAACAGTGCATTCTGCTTTCTTTCATGGAAATTATAGCTGTATGTAAATAATTAACAGAAGTTAAGCTCAGAGTTTTGGGTGGTTTATGGGAATGTACCATCATGTTTCAGTGGGAAAATTATTGTGGCCATATGACCCAGTAAATCCAGATGTGCCATCTGGTGCCCAGTTGTGAACAGGGTCTAAGCAGTTTAATATTGGGGTTTCATATCTGTCTGGTTTCTATGAAAATAGGCAAATTTCTTTTCAGGAAGCAAGATAGGCACCAATGTGTTGTGAAACAGAAGACAAAATGTTCTCGGGTACCTGATTGTTTTTATTCTGCTCAATTTTTTACAGGCACCTGAGAATTTTTTTTCTCTTCTTTTGTGACAACCTTCTGGACATCTTTTCTTTCCTATCCTCTGTTGGTTTTCAACCTACAATAACATCACAAAAGACCCGGCTTTGCTGAAGGAAACCCCACTTGGTGACATTCATGCAGATGAAGTAATCACCTTGTGGTCTATTGGTCAGGATGTGGTAGTCAAGGGGAGAGGAGAGATTGCCTTTTGGATAGTGCAGAGTCAAGTACTCTGGGGGAGCACAAGGGGATGAGAAGGTCTTTTTCTAGGAAGATACCCTCCTTGTAAGCCGTCCCAAGATGCTAAGGCATGTGGTGATGGTATATAAAAGTTTTAAATAAATAAATAATCTCAACTCAGAAAACAAAACAAGACAGCCATGTTTTTGTGAAGGAAAAGCTAAAAATGAAATGTCCTCTAGTTTATTAGGCCAAGCTCAAGGTCACAAAAAATATGCAAGCCTGTGGCAGGGGAAGGAGAGGAAAGGCTGATTGGATGTTGTACTTCTGTGACTTCATCATGCTTTCTCCATGTCATTCGTAAACCCCTCATTTGGAAAGAAATGTGTCTTACAAGGCCTTGTGGAGAGACAGCAGGTGTATTAACACCAGAACTCACTCACCAGTGATCTAATAACAACTTTCTGTCCAGCACTGAGTAGGGGTTGATCTTGCCCTATCTGGGGCCCTCCAGATGTTTTGAAGTAAAATTCCCATTAGCCATAGCATGATCAATAATCAGGGATGATGAGACCTGTAGTCCCAAAAATCTGGAGGGTACCAAGATGAGGAAGGCTGGGGTACCCAGCAGCTGGCTACTGGCTGTTCATATGTTGAATATGTTTTTTTTGATGTGCCAGCAATGTTTTTTCTGGGCGTTGTGTACTTCTAAGATGAGGTTTTTCTGGTGCTAACCCCCGACCCCATTCACAGTGTTTAACCTCCTCTTGCCCACAGGGATCATGTACGGTTTGTTTTGGCAAAACCCTTTCTTTATCATGTACCTCAGTAGTTCACTTGTATTTGCCTGATACCCAGAGCTCTCAAAGGAGAGCTCTGGCCACCTCACCTGCCAAGATGGAGCTAGAGAGAGACTGCCTGGAAGAGGAGGAAGCAGGCAGTTCTGTATTGTTGTATGTTTAAAATTGTTGGGTTATACTTGTGTCACTATGTGTTCTGTCTGCGTATCTGTTTGTCTATCAAAGTTTTTATATGCTGTGCATAATGTAAAATTTTTATTATTTAATATAATATGTAACTTAAATATAATTTTTAATTAGAGAGCTGCAGCTAGCTAAGCCATACATACATGTAATAAATTAATAAAACACATACTAATTTGCATATTTTGTGACTCTCTGTGTGTGTATGCGTGCGTGCGTGCGTGTGTGTCTGCGCGTGCGTGAGGAGGGCCAGCTGGGAATCCTTCAGATAATGGCTTCCTCTGAGAGCCAAATTACACAAATTCAAAAGCATAAACACTGGGCAGCTTCACTTCGAAAAGGGCAAAATATATCCACATTTGCAAGTTTTCAGGTACATTTCAGGTTACCTTTCCTGTCACACTTTTGGTCATGATAAGGGTTGTAGAGTCTCGTGAAGAGGTCCCCACAGGTCCTGCTTGAATGTTTTCACAACACAAGTGCTGGAAGACGGGGCACTTGCTGCCCACTCATGGAACATGCCGGAGATGCTGAAAGCCCACCTAGACACTCAAACGTGTGTGCGTGCCCACATAGAGCACTGGCTTGTGTAGGGTTTATATTTTAAAGAGACCAAGAGGCTTCACTTCTGAAATAAGAATCTCTCTTCAGTAAATGGCTGAAGCAGAGATAAAACCAGCCAAATTCCAGGCTTGGCCTCTACCAGGTTTGGATGGCATCAAATGGCACCTCAGGGCTGCTCAGAACACATGGAAGTTTGAATATGGCAACCGACTTCTGCTCTGTAGAACGAGAAAGAAAGGCAGAGGGAAAAGGAAGGCTGGCGTGGTGTGGCCAGTGTCCTGAAGTTAGCTCTGACCAGTGAGCAAGAATGGCCCATTGACTGGTGCCAAGGAGTATCTATCATCTGAGCACCTCCCACCTACCAGTGCAAAAAGGCTTCCTGGGCTGGTGTGGGTCTTCCCACAAACCCTTCAGAAAATGGGGGTGAGGTGCCCAGGCGTCACTTTTTACAGATGTCCTATCCAAAGGGCTGCCTTATCCAATACTGATTTAATAATAGGACTGTAAGAACAGCTGCCCATCAAGAGCTGGCACTAAACAACAGCCTGAACCATCGGCCAAGCAGGTCACCTGGCCACAGCCTTCCACAGAAAGATGAGGTACAATTGAAGCAGAAATACAGTAGAACAACTACAGTACTTCTAAATGTGCTATGATCTATATAAATCAACATATGCAAATTGGATGTAAATCGCATCCTCTTTTGTCCTCTTTCTGATGTTGCATTTCCTCTTTTGGAGTGATTCATAAGTGTTCGCTATAGCTAAATCCTTAACATCCCCAAGGTCACCAGTTCAAGGCACAATTGAGCAAGGATGAGCCAGGCCTTTTTGCTGCCTGAAGCCAAAGAGAAAACCACAAGCACCATTCTGCTAGCAAAATGCATATCCAGACTGGCTTTTGCATCTGCTGAGCCAGGGCAGCATCCTGCACAAGCCCCGAGGAGATCAAACTAGCCCCAGGAGTGACGGGCAGGCCACGTGGGCACCCATAACTCCAACATCTCACCACTGCCCTCCAACTTCTTCCTCACCCTGCCTAATGATAGTGCCATCCCTGCTATGGTGCTTTGAAGCCTCTGCCAAGATCCCACTAGCAGGCTAATGCTGGGAGTGAGGCATATTCGCTGGGCACAGCCGATTGTGTTTATTGACTGCTCATGTCACGCTCCCTCCAGTGCAGTCTTAATATGCTTTACCTGCCCTTCACCTGGCATTTAAGAGCCCAACAGGGTAGGCAGATAAGGATGAAAGAAGCATGCCTAATGTACACACAAATGGCGCGCTTCCACCATGAGAGGGGTATGACTATTTTGCTGGAGCTTAGAGCACATATCTTGCCCACAGAAACCATGGAGCTATCCTAAGGGCAAAAATGCAATCCTCTCTTACCATGAGGGTGCATTATGGGCTCCTTTGTTTGGGTGACCTTTCATTATTATTAATGACATCTCATATAAGGGGCCTTTTCTGTTATCACACCTCATCTCTGGAATTCCTTTCCTAAGGGGTTGTAACTGGCACCCTCTTTACTCTGCTTTAGATGCCAAGTAAAGATATTTCTATTGAACACTTGTTTTTAGTAATATTCCTGGTTTTACCATATTATTCTGCTGCTTGTCTCTTTATTGATATCTGATCTGTTCTTCTGTTATGTACATTGCATTGCATTGCATTGCATTGCATTAACTGCATTTTATGCTCATATCAAATGTCACGGTTAATCTAGTTATGATTTTATGATTGTGTTGTTATCCCTGTTCTTGTCAGCCGCCCAGAGAGCCTTTGGGCTATGTCACCGCATATAGACATAAATAAATAAATGCACATAGTATAACTTGCTTTGGTAGAAGGAGCCAGAGACCTGGGACCTTGTCTGGAATGCCAGGGGCCTTCTGGGTCAGCGTAGTGTGTGAATACAACAGGGTGCACGGAAGGGCAGCTCCTTGGTTTCCTGTTCCCAGACCATCATCTGACATTGCTTTGACATGAGGCAAGCAAACACTGGGTTTTTTGTAGGAACACAGGTAGGGAGAGGAAAGGGGGATTTAGGTCCATCCTTCTATCAGGGGAAACCATTAGGCAAATGGGAAACCATTAGGCAAATGAGCTAATTTCTGAGGTTAGCCACAACAATTCACACTGGAGAACCCAGAGATTGGTATCACTTCTGCTTTTCCTCCGGGCACAGCAGTGTCACACTGAATGGGAGCTGCTGGACTAGGAGCTGATCCCTGACATCACTGCTCTCTGTGCCACCCCCACCTGTCAGCCCAGGGGGGAAATCCCGACTTTTTGCCTTAGTCACCTGTGGCACTACCACACACATATATAAACATCCTGGCTCCTCAGTCCTCAGTCTCAGGCTGAGTGGACTTGCATCACCCTACAGTTGAGCTGAATTCTCTCCAGAGATGAACTCCTTGGGGATTTGCATGCTGCTGCTGTTTGCTGCTTCCAGAGGGATGACTTTGAGAGGGGAAGAGGGCGCTTCCTGGCAGAAGCACAAAGCAGCTTCAATGGAGATCCTCCAGGAGTTGTGGAAGCTGGGCGGATTCACCTTCCAGGCGATTCAGGTGAGGAGTTCAAGCCCGTTGTCTTTGCTGAGTAGGGTGCAGGAAAGGAGCCTGAACTAGGGACTGGCAAGAATTTCATCTGGAAATTCAGCCAGGCTGTTTCTGCTCTGTTCCTAATTATGCCTAGCATGGAACTTGCCTTTTTCACAGCAGCCACATGCTGTGCTGCCATTTTCATAAATCTGTCCACTGCTACTCCAAGATCCCTTTCTTGCTCAGGCATTGCTAGCTCAGATCCCATCAGCCTGTACTTGAAGCTGAGATTTTTAGCTTCAACAGGAATTACTATACACTTGCTTATATTGAATTGCATTTTGATGCCCATTCTCCCAACTTGGAGAAATCCCTTTGGAGCTCCTCACAATCCCTTTTGGTTTTAACCACCCTAAATAGTTTGGTGTCATCAGCAAACTTGGGCACTTCACTGCTTTCTCCTCATTTCAGATCATTTATGAATAAGTTGAAAAGCATTGGTCCTAATAGAGAACCTTATAGGACTCCACTGGTGGCATCTCTCAATTGGGAGAAATTGCCATTTATTCCCACCCTCTGACTGCTGTTCTTTAACCAGTTTGTGATCTGTAAGAGGACTCCCTTGCTTTTTTTATTCCATGATTGCTTAGTTTACCCAGGAGCCTTTGGTGAGGGACTTTGTCAAAAGCCTTTTGGAAGTTCAAGTAAACAATGTCTACTGGATCGCCCCTTTCTACATGCTTACTGACACTCTCAAAGATCTCCAGTAAGACAAAACGTCCCCTTACGGAAGTCACGCTGATTTTCTTTTTCCATCAGGACTTGTCCCATATGTGCTAACTGTTTTGATCTTCAATAATGCTTTCAAGCAGTTTACCCAGAACAAGTGTGAAGGAAATTGGCCTGAATCTTCCAAGATCCCCCTAATTCCTTTTTTAAAATTGTTGTTACATTGGCCATTCTCCAATCCTCTGGTACAATGACTGATTTTAGGAACTGTTAAATATTTTGGTAAGAAGGTTCTCAAGTTCATGTTTGAGTTCTTCGAGAACTCTAGGATGGATACCATCTGGACCTGGTGATTTACCGACTTTCACTTCATCTGTAAAGTTGAGAATTTCATCTTTTGTCTCTACTGTCTGCCTTAATTCCTCAGACTCCCTTCCAGGATTAATAAATACAGGGACAGGTATCTGCTCTTCATCTTCTGCTGTGAAGACTGATGAGAATTAATTTAGCTTCTCCACAGTCTTCTTGTCCCCACTTAGTGCTCCCTTAATTCCGGTATCATCCAGTGCCTAACTGCTTCCTTAGCTGTTTTCTTT
This sequence comes from Varanus komodoensis, assembly GCF_004798865.1. Classification (NCBI taxonomy): domain Eukaryota; kingdom Metazoa; phylum Chordata; class Lepidosauria; order Squamata; family Varanidae; genus Varanus; species Varanus komodoensis. Next base: position 25,234,688 of record NW_025335349.1, read on the forward strand.
CTTTTGATATATGTAAATAATATGTATTTATTGTTAGCCTTGATGTTGTTAGAGGAGTGCTCCTCAAGCTATTTCCTTGCTTCTTTGATTGTCTGCTTGCAACTCCCTTGTGCAAGCTTGGGGTCCTGTCTGTTCCTTTCCGTGATTTCAAAAAACGTTGGCAAATTCCCAAATTTCTATTTGAGTTTGAAAAATGAGATTTTTTAAAAATGTGTGAATTTCCATCCTTCACTCTATGGGGATGGAAGTGTGCATTTTGTTGCTCATTAAAAAAAAAAAGATCATTTCCCCTCTTGGAAACCTGCATTTTTGTCTTCAAATACAACTTTAAAAAGAGTAAAAATGAATGTGAGAAATGAGGAGAGCTGAGCTTCAAGATGCTGACTTCCACTTGTTCACCCATCTCTAGCCTGGACTAAGGAATAGGCCAACCTGCTCTGCCTCTCAGATGCTTTGAATTACAGCTCCCAGCACTCTGGCTATGCTGTCTTGGGCTGATGGGAACTGAAGACCAAACCATTGGGAGGATACTATATTGAAGAAGCCTGGAGCAGGTGAAGAGGGAGCCATCAGGGTGCGAGTTCCGCAGGTTATCCTAGGTTTTACATGTAGGTTAATTTGTTGGAGTTGCAGTAACCGGAAGCAAAATGCTTTGGAGAGTAAGAACCATAGCTCAGTGGCAGTGCGCCTCCCTTGCCTGTGGAGGCATCTCACGCAGAACTAAGAAAGACTCCCACCTGGAACAGAGCACAGGCAACACAGAGGTCCAAACAATGAGGAAATGCCATGCACACAATGAGCAAAGGCGCAAAAGGCTTTTTAAATGTAAAAGCCTGGGACAGGGGAGTTCCCTGCATAGTAGATGGTTAAAACTCCCTATCGAGCAGGCCTTCCTGTTCAAGCCTTGTGTGCCTGCAGTTGGCCCTGCGCTGGATGGACAAATGGTCTGACTTTGTGCAAGACAGCTTCCCACATGTATGGGAAGAAGCAGGAGGAAACTGTTCCTTCACATTCTGTTTATGGGCTTCTCAGGTTCATCAAGTCACTGTGGCAAACAGGACACAGGACAATTGGCTACCGGCCTGATTCAGCAGGACTCCTGTTACTTGTCTGAGCACGGGATGAGGGACAGGATAGGAGCTTGTCTTCCCAGTCTCAGTAGGGGAACGCGAGGACAGCTGGGAAGGGTGACAGTAAAAGGTGCTGGGGAGAAGCAGGCATAAACTGGAAGTTTTGCAAAGTATGGGGCAGACACTTTGATGTGAAGCAGCAGTAGCAATAGCACTAGATTGCTTACTAGTATTATGTATCACCAAGACAGAGGACAAAAGTGGACAATGGTTAGCGTAAAATATGTGTAATGTTTGCAAGTACTGATTTAGAGATATTGCTTCACATTTAGCAATGATTTATTAATTTCTATACTGCCTAATCGTCAAAGCTTTCTGAGCGGTTTACAAGACATATAAATATTCTATCAAATACAAATAACATCCTGAAAGGTTACCAGTTAAATTAAAGCCTAATTTAAAGGACATATTAAAAAGCTACAATAGCTTGTACCGTATTATATCATAAGACCATTGAACAAGCAAACAAAACTTCAGTCTAATAGTAAACTTATTAAATGTCCTGTGGTTTAGGACAGTCTTTCCTTGACACCGAAAAGATATTAAAGGGGCTACCAAGTGGGCCTCAGTGTGGAGTTTGTTCCAAACTGGGGGGCTACCATTGAAAAACTCCTTTCCTTGTTGCCACCAAGCAAGCCTTCCCTGGAAGTGGCAACTGGAGGCAGGCCCCAGATCTGGGCAGATTGCAGCTGGGAGAAGCATCCTGTCAAGGACCGTGATCTCAAGCTGTGTAGGGCTTTACAAGTTAAAACCAGCAACTTGAATTGGACTGGAAAGCATACTGGCAGTCAATGCAAGCAGGCCAGAATTGGTGTCCTATGTTCCAACTGTCTGGTCCCTGTTATGAATCTGGCTGCTGCATTTTGTACAAGTTGTATATTCTGAACACTTCAGGGCAGTCCTATGTAGAGTGCATTGCAATAATCTAGAGTAGAGATTGCCAGAGTGTATATTACTGAAACCAGGCTATGCCAATCCAGACAGGGACATAGCTGAGTCACCAGCCAAAGCTGGTAGAAGGAACCGAATTATTGAAACCATCTGGGTCTCAAGTAGCAGAGATGGACTAAGGAAACCCAATCTTTCCTTAGAAGCACAACTCCATCTCGAACAAACTGAATTTCCTCCATCTGATCAGAAGACTCACCCACCACCCACCCACCTTGATCTTGTTTGTACTAAGCTTCAGTTTGTTAGCACTCATCCAGTCCATTATCACCGGGCTGGGACATCCACAACCTTACCTGAAAAGGAGAGATAGAGCTGCGTGTCATCAGCACACTGATGGCAACACACTCCAGAACTCTGGGTCGCTCCACTCAGTGGCTTCATGTAAATGTTAAGTAGCATGGGGGACAAGACCAACCCTGAAGGATCCTCATACTGGAGATTCCATGGTGCAAGCCATATCTCTGATCACCACCTTCTGGCGCTGCCCATCCAAGCAGGAGCAGAACCTCTGCCATGTGGTGCCTCCACTCCCAACTCAGACAGTTGCCCCAGAAGGATATCATGGCTGATGGTATCAAAAGTGGCCGAGAGGTCCAGGAGTACCAACAGTGTACAAATCCTCCTGTCTCTCTCCTGGCACAGATACTAGGCAACCAAGCCCTGTAAATAGAAACGGAGCAAATCTCACCATAGGGTGGAAGGCTGTGACCACATGACCCATGCAGCTGCCTGTTCCTTCTGCAGTGGGGGGGGCGGGGTGATTGCAGTTGCTAGGCAAATTTCTCACCCCTGCAGCTACCCCTTCTGATGGCTCTTAGTCAGTAAACCAAAGTTAACTGGCTAGTATTCGCTGTGCAGTCATTCCAGAAATGTATTCATTTATTCGACTTGACCCCACCTTTCTACCCAAAATGACAGTCAAGATGACCATTTGCCCAGACAAATTAATCTATGTAGGGTGCAACCCTATACATATAGGCAGAAAAAATCCTACAACTGACGGTGTCTCTTCAGCCAGCCGTGCTGACCCAGTGTAACTGGACGGAAGGCAACTTCCCCCCACTCCACCATAGCACGCTTTTACAAGTTTCCATTTCAATTTTGTTTCTCTTAATTTTGAAACCATGTGATGTGATGCAACGGCTGCTCTTTTCTTTTACTATTCTAATATTGCAGCACCATTAGCCCTTCTCTTCACATGATTGAGGAAAAAATCCATCCTTTTACCACAGTTTAACCACTCTGATGTAGCTCAATTCAAAAGAATTCCATATTAAGTTATCCTAAATGTATGTCTTTCCCAACCTTGTGCCCTCCAGATGTGCTGGGTGACATTTCCCATCATCCTCAGATAGCTCTAGGAACTCATCGTCCAACACATTTGGAAGGCACCATGATAGGGAAGTCTGAGATTCTATTGAGTAGTCTTCAATTTATTTTAACGTTGTGTTGCAGGGGGATGTCTTGTGGAATGCTTAATACTGATTACATATGCTTGGAGTTTATTTCCTTGCTTTTTAATATATATTACTCATATCCAACTAGGACTCACTTTTAACCCCAACCAAGGGTCCTCTTAATTTTTTGAACTAGTCTTTCAGCTCTCTTTCTCTGGAACAGGGGTGGGAAAAGACAAGGCCTGCTAGATGTTGGTGAAGTACAATTCCCATCAGCGCCAGCCAGCATAGACAATGATGAGGCATGTGAGAAATTGCAGTTCAAGGACATCTGGAAGATTACATGTTCTTCTGCCCTGCTCTTGGGTGTGTGAATGTGCCAGAGATGGGCCAGGCCACTACAGAAAAGGGAATGCCAGTAGTTGCAGCTTTTCTCACCCCTGCATGAAATTAATTAGGGTTAACACCCTCAGCAAAACTACAAAATAGTGCTGATGCCCAGGGACAGCCTAAGCAACCTACCACCTGAAGGCCAAAGCCCTTTAGATGTCAGAAAACATACATTGCAGACTTTGGTGGTTTAATAAGGCAAAACTAGGCATTCCCTACAAACTGGTGTTCCTCATTCCTAAGGGGCTTTCAGAAAACAACCAAAAGCAACAAGTGGGAAGGCAGTGGACAAAGGCAGTGGCAGGGGGAGGTTCTTGATGGCTCAAAATTGCCCCCCTTGGATCCCCACATGCACATTACTCCTCTCAGGGTATCGTTAGAATTGTAGTTCTGGTACTAGAAACTACAGTTCCCAGGATTCTTTGTGGGGGTTCACAGTAATTAAAGTGATATACATTTGCATTTTTCTTTACTACTGCTTTGGTATATATAAATTATAACTTGAAAAATTAGGAGGGTATGAAGAGGACAATTCAGCACCAACAGTGCTCCTGAATGTGTGAGGAAAATACTATCAAAGGGGTGTGCACAAAATAGATCTCCAGATGTTTTGGACTTCAACTCCCAGAATTTCTGACCATTGGCTATGCTGCTGGGGCTTCTGGGATTGAAAGTCCACAAATTTGACAATCTATATTCTGCCCAGCCTGGGTTAAATGTTTCAACTGCTCTGCTGCTGGTAGGCTAGGGCACTCCCATCAATGCAGCCTGTTCAATAGTTTCCAGGCCTAGGGTCTGCCAGGCACCAGGCCTGAGCAAGTAACAGGTTGGCTGACAAATGCTCAAACTCTGGGAAGTATTGACTGCTCAATGTGATTTCCCACTCAGCAAAATATTATAAGACAACCAAAGCTGAGCAGAAGCTGAGCCATGTATAATTTCCAGACCCACAAAAGGAGCAGCAGCATCAGGGGCTGTGGGAGCAGGAAGCAAGGATGTTAAGGAAGGGTGTCCCTATGATCTGGGTGGCTGTGAAGGAAGGAAAGTGCTAGTGATGGAAATGGGGTGAGAAAGACAGACAGTGAGGCTGCAGGCATGGCTGTGTTTTACTTACATTGGGCTCGATTTTGAGCATGCTAGAAATACACTCATTACATTTGAATACTTTTGCTTTTTTCTAGGTGCAAAACACAATTCAGCTTCCTGAGCGAATTGAATGCCAAGACAACTGTGATCCAGATTCTCTTGCCCAGGACAAGACGGTAACTGTGTTTTATTAAACTCAGGCAGCCATATTGGATTATTATTACCAAAATAATACAAGGACATTAACATTTTGCATCTGGTGTATTTCTGACTTCAGGTTTTGTTAATTTAACAGCAACGTCCACGGCTTAATTCTAGGAAAGTTAGCAGATATTTTTACTTCATAATGGGACTGGTAATCCAACCCCTCTGCTTGGGACAGGCTGCATTAGAATTAAGGTTTGGAAATGGCATTCTGGGGAAACTGAGGTTTTCCTGGATGGAGGCTTATCATCGTTTTGGCAAATTTCCCATACTCCTTTGAAAGGAGGCCATTATCCCTGGGAGATGATTTGCCCTCCATTACAGATATGCTCATGCAATACAATTGCTATCATGTTTCAAAGGTATATTTATTCATAAATGCATCAGTTGGAACACAGCACACTGGATTCCCAGAATCCTTTGCACCATGTAGGAGGTTCCACAACAACACTCAGGGGTCTCTTGACAGTAACTCAGATATGATATTTTTTTCCTGAAGGCAACAAGATGGGAAGCTACTCATTGTTAGTCCAGCCTTCCCCAACTTGGTGCTCTTCAAATGTATTAAACTATAGCTCTTATTGTCTATGGCCAACACCAACATGGAATGGAATAAAAAAACTTTCAGCCTTAGGAGGTAAGACAGGGGTGAGGCACATGCAGCTCCCATGAGCCCCAGTCAGCATAGCCAAGGGTGAGAACTGTTGGGAGTTGTAACCCAACAACAGCTCATTCCCTATCCCTGAGATATGAGAAGAGGAAAGGAGTTTATTCTTCCCTCTGCAATGTCATCTTTATTTTCTCTAGGATTTAATTTGAGTTGAGGCTTAGTCCCAGAATTTACTCTGAATGCCAAAACTTAATCTTGGAGGATGCAAGTAACAGATTTGAGAATGCCTCTGAAACTGTGCAGTGTTCTGCCTCACTTCTAGACAAGGTTCACAGAGTTGTATGGGAATGGGCACAGTCTAGACATTGCACCCCTTCTGTGTTTCCCTACTGCTAGTGCTAAATAGGGGAATTCTGCATATCTGTCAGCATATGCAGCGGGTGGGGGAAATAAGCTACTGTGGCCCTAAACAGAGCCAGGTTTTAAAAGAACATTAGGGAGAAGATTTTCCAGATCAGAGGATGTGCCTTACAGGCAAATTTAAAGCTGTCCCAGATTTATATTCTGCTCTTCAGTGAGATTCTCAGTTAATTTCCTATCCAAGATACTGATGAGGTCTGTATCTGTCTTGTTTCCAGACCAGACAGCTTCCTGGATTCTAAGCCTGGCATTAAAATAAAATAACCCTTGGCTTCTGCTCTCTTTCCTAGCCTTGCCTGAAGAAGATCCATCGGGAACTTAACCATTATCGCAAACTTCTGATTGAGTTTCCTAGCCCACGGTCAACCACTCAGATCCAAAACACCCTAACTAAACTGTTACAGCTACTCTCAGATGTAAGTGTGTTATGTGTTGGAAGGGATTTGGTAAAAGGGGTGCCAAGGCAGTAAAATTCAAGGTGGAAACACATGAAAGGCACATGAACTCAGATGTGGGGTATAGTTAGGCCACATGGCAACATTGCAGCTAAACAGCTCCAGCTTTGGTGCCTTAAGATTTCCTTACTCAGAAAGAAAGAGAGTTCTCCCAGGCGAGCACAACTGCCGCTTCATGGTAGGACAATCAAAATAAGCCACCCTCTTTCTCCCCAGCAAAATTCCTTTGCAAGATTTTGAGAGAAATTTCTCAGTGAAGTCAAGAGAAGCCTTTGGCTCCCTCTTGTGAGCAATATTGGGCTCTGTTCCATCTAGGCAGGAGAGTGTGGGCAAGGAGCATCCCACTCAGCCTCGAGAGATGAAGAGCCATATAGGACACTTGGTGGAGGACAGCATTTCGTTTGGATGTGATTAGAAACGCTAAAGAGGGCATGAACCAAACGAGAGGGTGCTGCAGCCCCCTGCTCGAGAGCTTCCCTCAAGCGGCCAGTTGGCTGCTGTGGGAACAGAGTGCTGGAATAGATGGACCTCGTGCTGATCCAGCACAGCTCTTATGCTCCTCATCAAAAGAAGACAAAGGAGGATGCACTTACCTTGCATGCAGTTTGCACATGCTAATTTGCACCCAGAAAAGTAGATGTAGGAGCTACTCTTAAATAGAAATGCAATTTCATAATGGGGAAGATGGCCTGCTGACCTTGTGGCTCAGGTGCTCACTGCTGAGGGGCAACTTCAGGGCTCTTCCTCAGTCTCCCTCCTGGTGGCTCCTTATCTTCAAAAACTGGAACTGGATGGGATAGCCCTCCAAACAGATGATACCTTCCAACAGGTATCTTCTAACAGGTCTCTGTAAGAGTGGACACCTGTCCACACAAAAAAGTTAAATGTGGAATAAGGAGCAGTCAGTACTGAGACCAGACTGGGTGTGGGTTAGATGTGCAAGTGGGGGCGCCATCAGCTTGGACATTGTCCTGCAGTCTGGGTGTGCTTCCAGCCATAGGATGATGCTCATGGAATCACTTGGGGGAATCTGCTTTCTCCATCTAGAAAAACTTGATCTTCCCGTTGTAACAGAGGTCCCCAGTCTTTTGGGGTCGATGGGCATGCTTAAATTATGTGTGCCACAGGGGAGGAGTAGCGCGCTATCTCAGCACCATAAAACACTAATTTCCCAGAAGGCAAACTGGTGGGACTAGCAATAACTTGCCCAAGAAACTAAGTTACAAGGCAGAGGTGGGCTCTGAACTCCAATAGACGAAAGCTCTCTCCTGAACCAATGTGAAGATGGTGCTACAGGGCCACACTTTGAATGACCATCTCCCCTTAAAACCAGTAATTTTGAAAAGCCAGTGTGGTGTAGTGGTTAAGAGCATGGGACTGGGACTCAGATGATCTGGGTTCTAGTCCCCACTCAGCCATGGAGCCAACTGGGTGACTGGGCCAATCACAGACTCTCAGCCCAACCTACCTCACAGGGTTGTTGTTGTGGGGATAAGATGGAGGAGATGTAAGCTGCCTTGAGCGCTTTGTAGGAAAAAGGCAGGATATAATTTTTTAAAAAAAGGCTTAAGAAATAGTAGGAAAGTTGGGAGGGGCAAGGAGCCTAGGGGGCGCCAAGCAAGGTATCACAAACCCACAAGGTATCAGAGACCCAGCACTATATAGCTGTGTGTCTGTGGAAGAATGTTGCCAATGTAGGAGTCCAAGAAGGGAGGAAACATGTTTAATTCGGAGGCTTTATTCTTCAACAGGACGAAGGAACCACCGAAAACATCAAGTCATCTGCTTCTCAGGGAACATGGGCAGAGGAGCCAATGCAGGCTTTGATCCTGTGGCGTCTACAGTCCTTTGCCACTCTGGTGGCGAGAGTCTTTTCTCATTGCGCAGCTTTAAATGATGCGTAAACTCGAAAGTGGGTAGAAGGGAGCCCACATGCGCACCATTGCAAGTCTCAACTTATTTATTTAATTTGTGCACACGTGCATTTATTTATATATTTATTTACATATTTATGGGTTTTTAAAATATAGTGTGTGTATATATATATATAACACACTATATTTTTATTTATTTAAAAATAGTACTGATATGGCACTTCCCAGGTGGTGGTGAAGAGGACTCCTGCACTGTACTTTAGTCTCCCCCAGTTGTGCTCACCGGGATACTTGAGGCAACGTGAGGGCTGCGGGGTGGGGTGCCATGGTCTGGGAGTATTCAGTTTCTCCCTCCAGGTGCGCTGTCCATCCAACAACCAGTTCCATGTGTTTGCACCTTATGTTGGGCCAGCGTGATAGATTGGGGATTCTGCTGGTGTACTGCCCACCCTGCATCCCATCAGTCTCCCTACCTGAGCTGAGGGAAGCGGTCTCAGATGTGAAGTTGTCGTCCCCCGCCCCCAGGCTGTTGCTTCTGGAGGAATTTCAACATTTGTGCTGAGGGTGTGTTATCTGGAACGGCTCAGGGTTCCATGGCTGCCGTAGTAACTATGGGGCTGTCCCAACGTATCATTGGCCTGATATGTGGCAGGGCATACTCTAGACTCGGTCTTCTCGGCCAGATATGAGATGATGCTCTGAGTGTGGGGACTTTGATTCACTGCCCTCTGGTTGTGATCAAGAGGAGATACTGCTTTCCTGGTATATGGGGTAATAGTGAAGCCTATATGAAGCACCAACTTCATGCAGACTTTGGTTTATCAAAATGGTCTCAATAAATATCCCACAATTGATACTTTGAATATCTCTTAAAAAGGCAGAGTATTTGTAAAAATGTAACTAAATCCAGAGTTGAAAAACCAAGTTGTCTCAGTATTAAAACATTAATGTATTTTGTTTTTATTTTCCAAATATAGTATGTATTTCTGCAAATAGTTTTGTACATTTTTGTATCTGAAATGCTTCTCTCAGTTGACATCGTTTCATATTTGAAATGTGGTCTAATGGAGAGTATGGAGTTTTTCTATTTCACCTAGTAAACATACTATCTCTTATTTAACTTCTATCCACCTCCCAAGTTGCAAAATGTGAACAAGTCACATTTAGGCATGATAAAGGCTATTTTCAGTGCCTGGCTCTTTTCCCTTTTAGCTGTGAGACCATTGCCCAGAGTCCTCCATTTTATTAATGAAACAGGTTTTGGAAAATAAACTTTCAAAATGAGAAAAAAAAACCTATCTGTCCATCACTTTAGAAAAATATGCAACTATTTTATTTTTAACTCTATTTGTATTTTTATAGATATATATTGAACTTTGTATTTCATAAATATGGTTAGAAATGTATATTTATTTTGCATAATTTGTGCAAATAAAAGTTGTATTGCTTTTAAAATTGAACTGTAATTTCATTTGTGCAATGAAGGGAGGAAAACATTTGTAGGGGATGGGAAAAAAGAAAGGACTCCCAGTTCTCAAGCTTAGGCCATTAGCTACTGCTGGGATGTGTCTGTTACTGTATGCTGCTTTCCAGAAGTACGTTTTCTGTGCTGGTATTCTCCACAGAAGTTAATAAGCAATTGCGAACTGTAGTTCGAGGCTTTAGTTACTGATTCATTCTATTCTTTTTAAAAGTGAAATAGTAATAATTGCAAAAATGTAATGAAAAATATGGGAGGATAACCCAAGAACTGCAGCTGCCATTCAGTTGCAATGTATTGACAACTACAGTCCCTGGATGCTCTGTGTAAAAACAGAAAAGAAAAAGCGTGAACGAAAGGGTATTCCAGGAACCAGTTCAATCTGTGACACTGGTCAACACAGATTTTGGTGCCTTGAATGTTAGACTTGTTCCTAGGTATATCTGACCTGCTGATTCCAAAAATAAGAGCAATTTCCCCCCTCTCAGCTCTAGTTTTTGAGTGGGAATATACACACACCTCCTGTATGATCATAACTATAATACAGTTAATAAATTATCCTTTAGAATCCAATGTTTCTGATGTAAAATTACATTTGGAAGTATGTAAACATTCTCACTATATCTGCTAACGTGTACGCAAAACCACAAGCTAGGTAGCAGGAGAACAAGTTGAAGAGCAAGATCTTTTCAAAAACTGACTTAAAAATTATATAAATTTGACCATCTCTAAGAAACTAGAGCTGATGCAATCTACCCAATGTGCTTTTCTGAATCAGTGCCCCAAAACCCCAAGAACAGGTCTAAAAAGTGAGACACCAAGAAAAAAGATTATAATCCCAAAATGAAGAGAAAAGCCAAAGGAGAAAAAAGGGCCATCTGTGCTTGCATTTGCAAGATAGTTAGTTGACTTGCACTCAACTTCACAAAATGATAGGAAATTTCAGAGCAGCACATGAATTTAGATTTCCCATGAAAACACGGAGACATAAATGGTCTTGATAATATCAGTTTATTTACAAATTCACAGGTAAGCAGGCAGGCCACACACAACAAGTAGTAAGACCCTCCAAAACCTTTTCCCTGCAGTCAACAATTATGGTCACCCCGGCAACCATGAATTTAATTCTAGGGAGCAAGAAGCTCCCAGAGGAAGAGCTCCTAGCACTACCAATGAAAAGGAACTGTGCAGCCATTCCATCTTCGTCACCCTAACTGATTTTCTCTGGCAAGAAAAAAGATGGAAAGCAGCCATGAACAATCGTCAAAAGGTTACAAGAGGAGAAGAACAGCATCTGAACTACCCCCTGCAAACATTATCTGAGTGAGAAAGAGTGCTGCCACCATAAAAAATCTTCTGGAAGCTCCCCCCACCGTTCCCACAACGGCAGTGGTATTTGGCTTGCAGAAAACCTGCTGTTGTTCCCTGAGTCAGTATGCCAGGGTGCAAGACCAGCCCCTGCTCTTGAATCACTAATCCTAAAGGATTCCTCCAGGGGATTAGGCTCAGGACCTAAGCCCTGCCCCCTAAGGAGTTCCCAAAAGTTGTGCAAGCCAGATTGGGTCCGCAGGCTGAAGACTCTCCACCCATTATAATCTGGATTTTATATGAACTATTTATACGCTTTATTTATTGTATTGGAAGCCATCCCGAGGCTCATGCGACTGGGATGGCATACAAAAACTCCAAATAAATAATAAATTGTAAGCTCTTTTGGAAGCTCTTTTAGCATACTTCTGCTGTTTAGCAGAAATACAGTTGGCCACCAAGCCCTTCATCAAAATTAGGTGAGCCTTTCCCTTTCCTATTCAAATTTTGCTCCTGAAATGCAGTATTATGAACCCAGCAGAAAGTCAGCTACACTGCTCCTGCCAGTCATGCCACCTGGGCATTCAGAGCAATTGTGGAGGCTCAAAACTGCATGTTGGTTCAGCTTTCTTGAACTGATTAATGCTGGGGCACAAGGAAGGTCATTAGCAGCTGGATGGGAAAAAGGACACGGATTATCACAACAATCTAGACAGAGCAAAGAGAGCCTAACACTGGAAATCATTTATATATATATATATATATATATATATATATATAAAATAAAATTAACATTTTTAAACTAAGACTAAAAAAAAACCCTATCAAACATCACAAACATTAACATTGGATTCACTGGGTCAACCTCCTATTACATATTTTTTAACATTCTAATATCAAATTCCAGTTAGTTTATCATAGTTTGAAAAACATCTCTAAATTTACGCCAAGTCCCGTTTCTCCAGCCAATTATAAAGAGTCCCAAGTTCGACAGAAATCAGTATCCTCTTTCTCCTTCAATGATAAAGTTAGTCTATCCATTTCTGCACAGTCCAAGATCTTTCTTAGAATCAATCCATTGGTGGGCAGCTCCTCACTTTTCCAATACTGAGCAAATGCAATCCTCGCCGCTGTAATTAGATGCAACATCAAATAGATTTCCTGTCCGTTATCATCTTCCGGTATAATGCCTAACAAGAAAACTTCGGGTTTAAAAGCAAAGGGTTTTTGTAATATTTCCTCCATCCATCTATGTATTTTAATCCAATATTTTTTTGTGTTGTCAGAAGTCCACCACATATGATAAAAAGTACCCACTTTATGTTTACATTTCCAACATCTATTTGACATATTTGGAAACATCTTAGCTAGTTGAATTGGTGACAAATACCATCTATAGAACATTTTATATAAGTTTTCTTTATACGAAGTTGCTAAAGTTACTTTAATGTTTCTTTCCCATAGTTTTTGCCACTTTTCTAGTTCAACATTAAATCCAAGGTTTTGTGCCCATATTATCATAGTTTCCTTAACCTGTTCTCCTTCTATTTTCCTGTCAAGTAAAAAATCATATAGCCTTTTAACAATTTTCTCATCTGTTTTAAGCATCACTTGATCAAATTCTGTTAGGTCTCTACAGAACCCCCATGTTTTACAATCCTTAGCATATCTTGATTGCATCTGCACCTTATACCACCAGGAAATATTAAGTCCCTGTTCTTGTATCTCTTGCTCCAGTTTCAGGCCACCATCCTTATCCAGGATATTGCCATATCTTATGATCTTTTCAAAGTTCAATACATTTGGATATACAAAAGCTTCCATAGGTGAAAGCCATCTTGGTAACTTATTACACAGTTTTAGCTTTAGTTTTTCCCACACTGACATTAAAGATCTTCTAATAAAATGACTCAGGAAGGACCCATGTGACTTAGCTTTTTCATACCATATATGAAATCCCATCCCATCTGCAAGTCATGACCTTCAAGATACAAAATTCTCTTATTTCGCAACATTACCCATTCTTTTAACCAAGTTAAAACAGACGCTTGATAATACAACATCCAATCAGGAAGACCAAAACCTCCATTTCTTTTAGCTTCCTGAAGCATTTTTAATTTAATCCTTGGTTTTTTTTTCTCCAGATAAACCTCGAGATATGAAAGCTTAAGTCATCAAAGAATTTTTAATCAATTTTTATGGGAATCATTTGAAACAAAAACAGAAGTTTAGGTAATATATTCATTTTGACAAGAGCTATTCTTCCCATCAAAGATAATTGTAAATTGGCCCATTTTTCCAAAAAGCCTTTAATATCCTTCAATAATTTATCGTAATTGTCTTCTTTCAAGGTAGTACATTTAGCTGTAAGATTCCCAAGTATTTAACCTTTTTAACAATCTGCAAGTCTACTTGTTCCTGGAGTCTTTCTTTTTGTACTCGTGTAAGGTTTTTAACTAACAATTTCGTTTTTTCTCTATTTATTTTCATTCCTGTAACTTCACCATATTCTTCAATCCATTGTAGTAGTTTGGGCATTGTTGAAAAAGGTCCCTCCGTTATAAAAACCAGATCTGCAAATGCTTGCGATTTATAACTTTCATCCCTAATTCTAGTTCCTTTGATGTCCTCATCATCCCTAACACATCTGTTCAGTACCTCTAAAGTCATAATGAACAAGAGGGGTGACAGAGGACATCCTTGTTTTGTGCCCTTTTGAATCTCTATAGGGTTTGAAAGTTCTCCATTAATTAAGATCCTGGCCGATTGCTTTTGATAAATACTTGATATCACATTCATAAATCTTTCACCAAACTCCATTTGAATCATCTGCTGTTTCATAAACTGCCAAATAACATTATCAAAGGCTTTTTGGGTGTCTAAAAACAGTGAGGCCATTGGTTTTTCGGTATGTATCTCATAATATTCTAAAATATCCAAGATAGTTCTCAGGTTATTCTTCATTTGTCTTTTTGGCAAAAAGCCATTCTGGTCTGGATGGATAAAGTCTACTAATAACTTCTTTAATCTTTCTGTGAGTATGGAAGCATAAATTTTGTAATCCACATTTAATAATGATATAGGTCGGTAATTTTGAATCTGTGCTACATCCATATCTTCTTTTGGTATTAATGTGATATTTGCCTCGGTCGAAGTAGTCGGTATCTTAGCATTTAACAATGCTTCATTACATATGTCTTTTAAGAGTGTAGCAAAAATTGCTTCCAAAGATTTGTAAAACTCAGCTGGTAGTCCATCCAGGCCAGGAGTTTTGTCATTCTTTTGTCGCTTGATTGCTTCTATTACTTCCATGATCATGACTTCTTGGTTTAATAATTTTTAATATTTCTCTGGTAGTTTTTGTAACTTTCCCTTTTGAATATATTCTTTAACTTTCTCGATTGAAATCTCCTCCTTCTGATAAAGCTTTGTAAAAATGTCTTCCTCTATTTTCTTGATTTGTGCACCCTGTGAATATAGCTGTCCTTCTCTGTCTTTCAATTTCACAATCAATCTCTTCTCTTTCTTTCTTAACTTTATGTGCTAACCATCTCCCTGGTTTATTAGCATTTTTGAAGAAGTTCTGTCTGGTCAATTTCATTTGTTTAGTAAGCTCATTTGTATCGAAAAGGTTTAACTTATGCCTTAAAATATCCAGCTGAGACTTAAGACTTTGTTTTGATGGGTCCTCCTGCAGCATTTGTTCCAATTTCATCAATTCTTCTACTATCAGAGCTTGCTCTTGTTTTTTCTTTTTATTTATTTGTGCTGAGTATGTTATTATCACTCCTCTAACATAGGCTTTGGCTGTATCCCAGACATTCTGTAAAGAAGTTTCTTCTGGTTTATTTATTTGAAAAAATACTTGCATTTCCTTATTCATCTTTTCTGTGAATTTTTTATCTTTTAACAATGCTTTATCTAGGCTCCATCTGGGCGCCCTTACAGTTCCTTTTAGTGATAAGAATACCAGGTTGTGATCTGCCCAGACATTTGCCTCTATTTCAGCTTCTATCAGA
Source organism: Varanus komodoensis (assembly GCF_004798865.1). NCBI lineage: Eukaryota > Metazoa > Chordata > Lepidosauria > Squamata > Varanidae > Varanus > Varanus komodoensis. The sequence goes on from NW_025335349.1 coordinate 25,250,012, forward strand.
TCTGGTACTAAGTCTGAAGTTATCCAAACCATATCAATTCTAGACCACGACCTATGTCTATTTGAGTAAAAAGGGTATTTGGCAGAAGATGGATTTTTGTGCCTCCAAGTGTCTGTCAGTCTAAATTCCTCAATCATGTTAGAGCAAGACTTTGGGAGTATCCTCCTGCCCGTTTTTCCTTTACTAACATTCTTATAATCCATTTGTTTATCCACAATCACGTTAAAATCTCCCATTAGACACATTGTCTGGAAATCCACTTGTAGAAGTAACATGTGTAATTTTTGGTAAAAAGTCTCCTGATGATCATTTGGCGCATATATTGCCACTAAAAGTACTTTTTTCCGTTTAATTGTAATTTCAACCATCAGAATTCTACCTTCACCAGCAAGAATAAATTTAGGTTCCAGTTTTTCCTTAACATAGAGTGCTAGACCTCTTTTCTTTTGAGAAGTAGAAGATACAAACAATTTTCCCAGTTTTAAACATTCCAAAAGTTTAACACTTTGCTTCTTAATATGTGTTTCTTGTAAACAAATTATATCTAATTTTCGTTTTTGAAGCTGAGCGAAAACCCTTCTTCTCTTAGCGGGTCCATTCAGTCCATTAACATTTAAGGAGAGGAACTCAATTCTCCCTTCTCTTTTTGTAGCCATATTTAAGAAAAATTATATAACTATATATGTATATATGTACACATACATATCTACTTATTTTTCGCCTTTACAGCTCTACCCTTTCTCTTCTCCTTTGGGTCCAAAATTTGTGCTTCTTGCTGTACGTCGAGGTTCGTTACTTCTCTGTTACTTCCATTGCTTCAGTACTTTTTCCTTCTTCTTTTGCAATGCTGGGTTCTTCCTCTTCGAGCATCGATCTAAATTTTTCCTAGAATTCTTGGGCTTTCAGAATTGAGTCTAATCTATATCTTACAGAGTTCCAAGTGAAAAATATTCCTTCTGGTATTAACCACTTGAAAGTAATCTCTTTCTTAATCAATTTCATGGTAAGAAATAAGTATTTCTTTCTCCCATCTCTAACTCTCCATGGTATTTGTTTCAGAACCTTCACTTCTTGATGATAATCTCTCTTTAATGGTTTCTCACGTGTAGCCCTCAAAACATTGTCCCTTAGAGAAAATCTGACATGAACTTCTCTCAGTTTGTTTCTTCTAGTATAGCTTGAATTGACCCTATATATCAGGTTGATCCCCAATTCCATGGCTTCATTATCTACACCTAAGAGGTCTGCCAGCATATTGGTCATCAATTCCCGCAGGCTCTCACTCTTCTCCACTAATATATTCTGAAATCTTAAGTAATAAGATGCTTTTTCCATCTCTAATACGGTCACGGCATCCCATGTTGACTTACATGTTTGTTTGATTAACTGTGTTTCTTTATCCACCATTTCTAGCTTTCCCTGTGTTTGCTGTAATTTTTGTGTATTCTGTTCAGCTTTGAATCGAACATCAGAAAGCTGAGTTGTTATCTCCTTAACAGAGTTATCCAATTTATCCCATCGCTCTTTCTGTTCACTTGACATACTCTCCAGCCGTGTTACCATCGCTTCTTGAAAAGCTTGCATCCTCTCTTGGGATGCTTGCAAAGCTGTTAAGGCCGTCTGTATCGCCAAAGTCGTCGTTTGCAATTCCCTTAAGCTTTTTGCCATCTCTTCTATCTTAGGTTGGTGAGTTGGGCTCTGAGTCGCTGAACAGGGAGCTGAGGAAGAGGTCTGTGTTTTCCTCATGATGAAGGTTATTCACCAAAAAGGAGAAAAAAATAGAAAAGAGAGGTGAAGTTGAAAGGAAGAAGAACTAAAGGAAAAAAGGGGGAGGAAAAAAAAAGAGAGAGCTTGCAGTAATTCCAATGTCCACCGGGTGTCAGCAGAAAATTGTTAGGGGGGGAAAAAAAAGCTTGCAATAATTCAAATGTCCACCGAGCATCAGCAGATCACAGTCTTCTCAACAAGTTATATTCTGGTATAGCTTAATTCCGTAATTGTTACTTTAGTTTTTGCCCTTGAGGAGGTTTAAGAGACACGATTTCAGCTTTTACACAAGCCTTAAGTCCTCTCCCTCTAACGTTAGATTGCTGCGGGGGGGGGGGAGCTTCCTCCCTCCCTCAAAGGGACTTACTTTCTTTGTTCTCATACCAATTAGTAACAAGTACAGCTTTTTCACAAACAGGCTTCTAAGAAAGGAAAGCAATGCTCACCCAAGCATGATCATAAAATAGAGAAAAATGCTACATAATACAAAAGTTTATTGGCAGATATCCAGATATCCTTGGCAGGAGTTCAGTATAAAGATTTTCTATCAATCAATTCCACCTTAATTGCTTATTTTTTGATTTTTTTTTTTTTTTTGCCCTGGAGAGATTAGAAAAAGAAAGTCTTTTCTTTACTTACAAACAGCCCCAGCTCTCTCCTTCATCTCAGTTGCCGCTTGCAGTTTTGTGAAAGGAGGGCTTCCCTTTTTTTTTCAGTTAGCCAAAAAAAAAAAAAAAAAAAAAAAAAAAAAATTTACAAGGAAAAAAATAAAAAAAAAAAAAAAAAAAACACCAGAAAATAAATGTGTCCCAGTAAATCCAACGACAAATTCCTAAAACTAATCTTCTGGTATGTCAGAAACTAATGGGAGGCTAATCTCCTCCCTGTGTTGTCCAGCTGAAAATGCCTGATTCTCCCCCAGCAGGCATGGAATTGCTGTTCCACACCACCTGGGAGATTTCCAGCACTTATCTTCCGCCCCGACAGGGCTTAGATTGGGCTCACAGCCCACCACGGGACATTTACCAGCATGATAACGACGGAGGGTCGTTAATCACGTCTGTTTTGTCTTGACGCCATTACTGGAAGTCCTAACACTGGAAATCTTCTTCATCCACCTTTAGTTCCGGCATGTCTTGTGTCTCAAACAGCTTAGAATGCAACTGTGCCAGGTGCTGATCTTCACTTGGCAGTGGAAGGAAAGGATCTGAGAAAATGGGAGGGAAGCAAAGCATCAGTGGGAATGAAAGGAGTGGAATGGGAAAGCCATTAAGATCTGGTTGTGGGGAGAGCCAAATGGGAAACCAGAAGCCTACAAACAGTAGGTCCTGAGATCATGGTGTGTCCCAAGGTGGGTTCCAACCACACCTCAGGATTGCTGAGAGTTCACCCTCTCGCGGCCTGAGAGTCACCACTTACCTTGCTTCTCTGAGAAAAGGGCTGAAAGGCCCTGCTCCAGCTGGTCAATGGTATCGCTCAGGATGTTGTCACTGATGATGTCACTGATGATATTGTCACTGATGATGTTATCGCAGAGGTCACCGATGATGTTATCGCTGATGATGTCATTGATGTTGTCACTCATGGTGTTCTCATTGACGATGTTGTCACTGATGGTGTCGTTGATGATGTCACTCGTGGTGTTCTCATTGATGATGGTATCACTGATGGTGTCGTTGATGATGTCACTCGTGGTGTTCTCACTGATGATGTTGATGTTATTGGTCAAGGGCACATCATTTACAATGGGGAGACCATTTGTCTCAAGAGTTTCAGCCTCTCCTGGTTGCCTAGATGGATGAAAACATTTAGTTAGTGCAAAGGAGCAAAGTGGAAGCATCCCATCATGCTCAGAAACATGACTGGCGGGGATGTGAGAATGGAAGAGACGTGATCTTTGAGCCCATGTGGTTTGCAGAGCACCACTGTGCTGATGCATTTCCTAAAGACAACGGCAGCAATGAAGGCACCCTGTGGTGAGACAGCACAGTGCCAACTATGTCTGCATGGTATCTGAGCGCTCCCATGCATGTGTTGCAGCTGTAGAAGTAGCACAAGCATGACGAGCAATGTGCAGCTTAGCATTCGCATTTAAAGCACAAAGACACACTGCAAGCCACAGTACGGTGCTGCCACTGTGAGAGCAACGGGAAACCAGGCTGCCATGTTGTTGCCTTTTCCTTTTTGAGTTTTCTGACTGTGTGCACCTTTGCAGGAATGGGTTTCAAAATTAGGATGTGGGTATTCATTGCTGCACCGCTGTTTAGGTACACAGTGACAAACAACGCCCCCTCACTCCACAACCCTGTGAATTTCCTGCCTGAAAATCCCATGTTAGTAGACGGCCCCTCTACTTTCAAAACTCTGCAAGTCCCACAAGACTTTTATCTCTCTTTCCAATATCTGGAAAAGATAATGGAAGAACAGAATGCCAGCCTGTGAAATAAGAGAGCAGCCGCAAAGCTGAAGAAAACCCCCCACCCATGCCCCTCCACGCTTTGCAAAGACACCAAGAAAATTTGCCTAACAAACAGATACATGTTGTGTGGATGTGTATTGATATTTTATTAAAAATATAGATGTTTAACATGTTTTTCAAATACATTCATTTTACTACAGGATAGACACCAATCTATCCCAGTTTGGGAACAACAGTAGCAGTGGGAATTAGCCCTAATGTAGCCCCCATGACAGAAGGCATGTGCAGGGGGCCCTTAAGGCTAGAGATGCATGGCTCATGGCACAGCCTCAAATGCCCTGGAATAGTCACAGAGACTGAAAGAAATGGGATTATCTAGACCAGTGATGGCAAACCTTTTAGAGACCGAGTGCCCAAACTACAACCCAAAACCCACTAATTTTCGCAAAGTGCCAATACTACAATAAAACCTGAAAACTGAGTTTTTAGTTTGGAAAAAAACAAATCACAGCCAGTCCAAGGAACTATCTATATATATATATATATAATCTTGGCAGCACACTGACTGGCACACTGACTGGCCATGTGAAAGCTTGGGCGAGTTGCAGCTAATGAGTCGCGGCTCGTGACGTCATTGCCTGGTGCTGCTACTCCTTTCCGAGCATGCGCATGGCCCCTGTGTGCGCTGCTATCCAGTGCTCGGCTGCTGGGGCAATGCTGGGGTGACTTGGCTCACGTGCCAACAGAGAGGGCTCTGTGTGCCCACTGTGGCACGTGTGCCATAGGTTCACCACCACTGCCCTAACCCTACCCTGGTGCACACCCCTAACCCTAATATAGGGGTAAAATACCATTGAAAAGAGGGTGATTTTGAAAAAGCCTTCCTTGAGTAGCTTTTTCTGCACAGCTCAACATTTCTGCCCCTTCTAAACACATTCCAACCATCAAATCATGCCAGGACACCCCATTTTTCTAACCCTAGCCCTATCCTTGTGCACATCCCAACCCTAATACAGGGCTAAAGTTCCATGGAAAAGAGGGCAATTTTGAAAATGCCGCCTTTGAGTAGCTTTTTCTGCACTGAGGTTTTAGTTTAGAAAAAACAACTCACAGCCAGTCCAAGCAAATATATATATATATTCTTGTTAGCGCACTGATCGGTGATGTGAACGCTTGGACGAGTCGCGGGTATTGAGTCACAGCTTGTGACATCATCACCCGACGCCACTACTCCTTTCCAAGCATGCACTTGGCCCCTATGTGTGCTCTTAATGCTTGGCTGCTGGGGCAACTCAGCTCGCGTGCCGACAGAGGGCTCTGTTCACCATCACTGGCCTAGGCTGTTGGTGTCTTTCACCTTGCCTGGCCTTTAAGGCCTTTCGGCAGGAAAGATGGAGAAAGGACAGATACATGGCACCCTGAGAAATAAAAAGCAGGTGTTTGCTTATTGGGCTTCCTTACAAGCTTGTATTCCAGCCACATGCCATATGATGAAGGATTATCATGGCAGTTAGCAAAGCTAGGCACTGTGTACAGCTGACACAGCTGTATATATCACTTTAAAGTACACATCCAGGTGACTTCAAAGGGCACACAACTGTAATATTCCACACTTTGGCTGTGCATGAGAGAAGGTACATAAGCTGGCCAGCTGGCCCAGTCCTCTGTTCGAACTTCTTGCTAAGACCAGGAGGTTTCACTGCTTGTCTGTTCCTGCTGAGGGGAGCCTTGCTGGCTGCAGGTTGCTTGTGTTGACAATTACTTAATAAAATCTCTTTGTAAGCAAACCTGGACCTGCTGTGTCACTTCCTTAGGATCTTTGAGCCCACTGCAGTGGCACAGGTGGATTAAACTGGGCAAAAAGAAACTCCGGGGAGGAAAGAATCAGCCCAACGTAGTCCTCGATGAGGATGAGAAGGGACAAGGTAGGGTTGCTCACCTACAGGAGACTCTAATCAGGCGGCGGTTTAGGTATTTCTTCTGTGCTGTCAGGTCTGCTGCAAAGATAACAGAAACAGCCCGTATGAACCAGCTCAGCAATTCTGCATTAAAATCTGCAAAACATGACTCAAATCCTATACTGAGAAGAGCTCTGAAATCTGGCATCCATGGATATCTTGAAGCGCCATTTTGCCATTATATATTTGGGCACTTTGAGGAGATGATTTTATTCACACAATTAATAATGTACAAATGTTTAAAAGTAAGCAGCAAGAGAGCTGTGACTGTGACAGTGACGTGGCAGGCTTTAACTTGTCCTGCCCATCTGCCCCAGTCCCAGTCAAATCTCTCCTTGGCTGCTATTTTAATAAATTAAAAAAAAAAACCTTTCTATTTGCCCATTATTTAAATATTTAATTATTTTAATTAGGTTTCAACATTGTTATACTTAGTCATGCTCTGTTACGCTTGTTATGTTATGCTGTATTTTGTTGTGAATTATTTATTCTTGTAAGTCATCCTGGGACGTAAAGGACAGGGTATAAATGTTGTTCGTTAATTAATTAATTAATTAATTAATCAAAATAATAATAATACATATTTGCATGAGGAGCAAAGATCCCAGTGTTGCCTTCTCATGCAAACAGCCACTATGGAATGGGGTGAATGCAGTCTGGAGGGGGTGAGGAAAGTTAAATACTTAAATTCCCACAATCCGTCCCTCAGTCCTGATTCAGGTTAAACACAGATAGAGACCCTGCTATGGCTGCTATCATTTTAACAGGCAAGCAATTTCAGAGAGCAGTGGGGTCCAGCTCCTCAAGGGTAAGAAATGTGGCTCAGCCCCACTGGCTTCTGGAACGCCACCAGTTCGTGTTCATGTATCTACAGGAAAAGCCACTCAATTCAGATTTAGGATTAAGGGGCAGAGCTGTGGAGCCAGTCTGAGAAGAACAATCCCTGTGATCTGTCTAGGTGCACTTTCCCCCTGCTAGAACTCCTGCTCTTCATCACAGGAACAGAAACCAGCAGTGCACAGCACAGACTGGTGTGGAAGGGGAGGTTCCTTAAGGGGGAGCAAATCTGTGGGGCAGTTTTGTCCTCTGGGGTGGGGGAGGGCTCATGCTTTAAATGAATTCAGTGACAAATAAAATGAGAAATGTTAATGTACGAGCACATCTAAAACGATCTAATCTTAAAGATTAACAGCATGCCTAAAGCACTGGGGATCAAGTGGGGAACAATGGGAAGACTAGTAGCTTTCCTTTATTGACAGGCACACCTATCATTTCAGTTGCCAATTTGGAAAGACATGGAACCCAAGCTACAGCTGAAAAAGTTGCTACGGCTTCCCATTTTGTCCAACTTCCCCCTTGTTGCTTTGTCAAGTGTCACAACATTGGCGATATTGTAGAAGGAAGTCGTAGCCAGCATCATGATCATAGCAATCATCAAATTTGTTTTAACCACCCCCCCACACCCCAATCCTCAGACAAGGAAATTCTCTGCATGATGAATTCTGCAGACAGAAGTATGCAATACACATAGTCCAAATGTTTCAGACTACAACCTCCACAAGGCCTTTGCCAGCATGGCCAGTGGCTGGGAAAGTTGGGAATGGAAGTCCAAGGCATCTACTTTCTCCTTTCTCCCCACCATGCAAGCCCTACCGATTGATATGAAAGGCAGTGCATCAGAACACCCCAGCGGTCAGGGCATAAACAAAGCCACAAAGGAGAAGCTGGCGGACAGTGAGGGATACCTTCTCGATGTTCACTGTAGTAAGGACCAAAAGCTTCATCCCGGGGAGTGTCAGGATAGAGGTACTGAAGTGGATTCTCGGGGATGTACTCCTCTGCCAGGAGCTGGTAGGAGTGGATGATGTCAGGCAAAGCTAAGTATTTGAGCTCCTCCTTGGTGTAAGGCTGAACTGAGCAGAACTTGGCAGAGCCTGTGGAGTTTACAAATTCAATGATAGCCATACCTTGAAGACTTGAACAAAATTACTTGTCTGTTGATGTCAGATATGTAGAATGAGTTCAGAAAAGGTGAGATGGACTGAAATGAAGTTTTGGGAAAATCCTGACCTAAAACGATCCACATATTGCTTTATGCTTGTTTAAAATTATTAGATTTGAACACTTTCTTTCAATGGACATTTTCAGGATCAGTTTACAAAATGATGGAAATATTTAAAAGATGAAAGGTTAAAAAGGTGAACTAAGTTATATATTTAAAAGAACATTAAACAAATAAAATTAGTAGTGCCATTTTCTTATGTACTCAAGAATATAAAGGAGACTTTTGCCTACTACTGGGAAGACTTCAAAGAGGAGACAAGGCAAACAGCACCCCTGCGAAGAGAATCCCATGGAGAGGGAGCCACGAGGGAGCAGTTCCTCTCCCTGGTCACCATCCACATTTCTGCATGTGACAGAGCTATGCAGAGGAGGGTTTCTGAAGGCTGTCTCAGTGCTAGGGCCAATTCATACAGAAGGAGGTGCTTCTTTAAGGAATCTGAATCACAAGCCATGTGATCTTTGCATCTTTGAAAGATAAGTACCCCCATTTCAAATTAGGCTTCAAAAGGGACTAGAAGCCATTCGAGCTCTTTACATGCAGGCAAGATACACGTGGTCCCAGATAGCATCCTAGCGACTCCATTCTGTATTAATGAGACTTTGTGGGGAGTCTTCAAAGGCTTGTACATGTCTAATGTACACATATTATTTTTTCCTTCTGAATTTGCTGACTAGGAAGAGAATCTGTTTGGACCTATAAATTCCATCATCACTCACCACTAGCTAAGGGTGAAGGGAGCTGTAAACCAAAACATTCAGAGGGTCACAAGCACAAGTTGCCACTCCTGCTCTACAGGTCCGATCAGAGGAATGCTATATCTGCTGATGGCTTAAAGACATGAAAGATCATTTACTGTTGGAAACCCATGTCATGGATGTGCAAAGCATGCTTTGACTAAACAAGTGAAAGGAAACATCCTGCAATCCTCAAAGTATTTGCAAAATGCGTGGAAAAGTACAGCTGAGGAGCAAATGTCAGAAACTGACCTTCACTGTCATACTCCACCCAGGTAAAGGTGATGGCACCATTTGCGATGCTCTCACTGAACCGCAACAGAAAGGTACCCGACCTTTTCCTCTTCAGCAAATGTTTCTCACGCTTGCGGCTCACAAATCCCATGATGAGACTACAATGAGAATGGAGTAGGGGGAGAATGATCAGGAAAAGCTTTGCTTGACCTGAATTCCTGCCCAAGAATGCTAGACTGGCTTCACTCCATCTTCTCCTTCTCCTTCTCCTGGCTCACATCAACAAGGCAGCCTCGGTGACCTGCTACCCCAGACAGAAGATGAAGCACAGTTTTCTGCCAGCAGCTCACCTCTTGCCCTCTGCATCTTTCAGTAAGGCAACTGGGCACATATGGGCTGCTGTTTGCTATCACCAGGTGCCAAAAACACTGAAAAGTACCGCAGCTGCTTGTATGCAGGAACTCGTGCATTCAATCCCTGGCGTCTCCAGGGAGGGCTGGAAAAACTCCAGGCTGAAACCCTGGACAGGCATTGCAGTGAGTCACTGTCATCAGTACTGAGTTAAAGGGCCAATTGCTCTGATTCAATAGAAGCCAGCATGTTATGAATGACCCCTGTCCAAATTCCTTCTATCTACATCAGAAAGTGCTCTGCCTTGCCTTACTATGGTGAGGGATGGGGTAACTGGCACGAACAGGGAGTCTGACTCAATACTACCTAAGTAGGGCAGTCAGCTCCAGAACATGAAATAAGAGCTGTCAGTCTTGCTTAAGAAGAGCCATTTCCTGCTGTGCTTGAGGTGTTTGTACTTCTTCATGCCCAGAAGTGTTGTTTCAAACTTCTGGAACACAGCTGCCCCATACTGAGCCAGATGCTAGGTCTATTCAGAGCAGAGATGGGCAGAAAGTGGATAGCCAGATGTTTTAGACTTAACTCCCAGCATTCCTGACTATTGGCCAAGCTGGCAGGAACTTCTGGGAGCTGAAGTTCCAAACATATGGAGATCTACCTTCTACCCACTGCTGCCCTAGATTAATATTCCCTTTTCAATGCTATGACTAGCCAAGGTTTCATGCAGCCTGGTCCTGGAGATGCCAGCTGCATGCAAAGCACAGGCTCTGTCTCTATGCTGTGGCCCCTCCCTCAATGGGTGACCTGTTTGGCGTAGTGAACTGGCTCTCCCTCCCACTACCAAATCCCACTCCCATCTGCAAATGGAAGGCGTTACTTCTAATTGCGCGGCAAAAAGGTGCTGGGACCTGAGCCTGCCATCCAGACCGGGAGATGCAACCTGTCCTTGTTAAGGACAGAGCTATAGGTCCCCCACCGCTCCACTACTGCCTCCCTCTTACTCTTTCTGCCAAAGCTGCAGCAGGCGCTCTTGAATGAGGAGCAAGATCCCATCAATCCAAGTCCAGAAGGAGAAGCTGGAAGCTGTATCCTGTGGGAACAGCAGGGAGAAAACATTAACTAGGGAAGAGGTGGTCAGCAGGCTTGGGGAGATGGGGAATGACAGCCGGATGGAGAGCCACCTACCTTAGCAAACTGGTCCCAGGTGATAGTACTCTGTGGTGTTACATTCGATCCTGCAGTGGGAAGAAAGGGCAAAGAGTGAAGCAGACAAATTGCTTTGACAAGGCTGGGGTGGTGGCACCTGGACACTCCTTGAGCATCCTCACCCAAGAGGGTTAGAACTGAGGGACTTGGGCAAGAAGGAGCTCTGGCTCCGGGGCAGAGCACCCGCTTTGCAGGCTGCAGGCCTCGGGTTCCATCGCTGCAGTTCCTGGCAGGGCTGGAAAACTCCTGCCTGAAACCTCGGAGAGCCACTACTGCCAGTCTTGATAACACAGGACTAGACAGATGAATATAGTGATGCACTAAAGGGCTGACTCTAATGTTTCCGTGTCAGAGGAATGGACAAATAGGTCAATTTCAGTTCCCTCAGCATCTAATTTTTCTAATCTTAAGTATGGTTCATTACAAAGTTTCAGCATTTCTTCAGTCTTAAGCTTTATTTGTTCCTAATGTTAACATATTTTAATTTTACACTCTGCAGGCTAAACTGTAAGAAAGGGCGAATAAGTCATTGGGTCCAACTCCCTGCTCAGTGCAGGTCTCCCACATTTGTGCACATTTCTCCTGATACATGCGTTCTAATATTCATTTTTGCCTTGAATACATACTTTTGTGAATGGCATTCCTACGTTGTTGTTGTTAGTCACGCAGTCGTGTCCGACCCATCGCAACCCCATGGACAACATTCCTCCAGGCCCTCCTGTCCTCCACCATCTCCCGGAGTCCACCCAAGCTCACACCAACTGCTAGACTCCATCCAGCCACCTCATTCTCTGCCATCCCCTTCTTTTGCCATCTATTGTTCCCAGCATTAGGCTCTTCTCCAGGGAGTCCTTCCTCCTCATTAGGTGGCCAAAGTATTTGAGTTTCATCTTCAGGATCTGGCCTTCTAAAGAGCAGTCAGGGTTGATCTCCTCTAGGACTGACTGGTTTGATCGCCTTGCGGTCCAAGGGACTTGCAGGAGTCTCCTCCAGCACCACAATTCAAAGGCCTCAATTCTTCGACGCTCAGCCTTCCTTATGGTCCAGCTTTCACAGCCATACATTGCAACTGGGAAAACCATAGCCTTGACTATACGTACTTTTGCTGGCAGGGTGATTGTCTCTGCTTTTTAGTATGCTGTCTAGATTTGTCATTGCTTTCCTTCCTCAGGAGCAAGCGTCTTTTAATTTCTTGGCTGCAGTCCCCATTTGCGGTGATCTTGGAACCCGGGAAAATAAAACCTGTCACTACCTCCATTTCTTCCCCATCTATTTGCCAGGAAGTGAGAGGACCGGATGCCATGATCTTAGTTTTCTTAATGTTGAGTTTTAAGCTAACTTTTGCACTCTTCTCCTTCACTTGCATCAAGAGGCTCTTTAGTTCCTCCTCACTTTCTGCCATTAGTGTGGTATCATCTGCATATCTGAGGTTGTTGATATTTCTCCCAGCAATCTTAATTCCAACTGGTGCTTCATCTAGCCCCGCCTTTCTCATGATGTGCTCTGCATATAAGTTAAATAGGCAGGGCGATAGCCTTGCCAAACTCCTTTCTCAATTTTGAACCAATCAGTGGTTCCGTGCCCTCTCACTGTTGCTTCTTGACCTGCATACAGGTTTCTCAAGAGACAAATAAGATGGTCAGGTACTCCCATCTCTTTAAGAACTAGCCACAATTTGTTGTGATCCACACAAAGGCTTTAGCATAGTCAATGGAGATAAGGACATCATTTTTTGGTGTTAATTCTAGAAGGTGTTGTAGGCCTTCATAGAACCAGTCAACTTCAGCCACTTCAGCACCAGTGGTTGGGGCATAGACTTGGACTATTGTGATGTTGAATGGTTTGCCTTGGATTCGAACTGAGAATATTCTGCCATTTTGGAGATTGTATCCCAGTACTGCTTGTCCTACTCTTTTATTGACTATGAAGGCTACTCCATTTCTTCTGAGGGATTCTTGCCCGCAGTTGTATACCTGATGGTCATCTGAATTAAATTCACCCATTCCAGTCCATTTCAGTTCGCTGATTCCTAAGATGTCAATGTTCAGTCTTGTCATCTCTTGTTTGATCACATCCAGCTTGCCTTGATTCATGGATCTTACATTCCAGGTTCCTATGGAGTATAGATCTTTGCAGCATCGGACTCTCCTTTCACCACCAGATACATCTGCAACTGAGTGTCCTTTCAGCTTTGACCCAGTCGCTTCATTCTTTCTGGCGCTACTAGTACTAGCCCTCCGCTCTTCCCCAGTAGTATATTGGACACCTTCTGACCTGAGGGGCTCATCTTCCGGCATCATATCTTTTTGCCTTTTGGTACTGTCCATGGGGTTTTCATGGCAAAGATACTGGAGTGGGTTGCCATTTCCTTCTCCAGTGGATCACGTTTTGTCAGAGCTCTCTGCTATGACCTGTCCCTCTTGGGTGACCCTGCACAGCATAGCTCATAGCTTCACTGAGCTATGCAAGCCCCTTCGCCATGACAAGGCAGTGATCCATGAAGGAGTCACAGCTCTTACATGGCATTAAAGAAAAGCAAGGGACATGGCCATTTCAAAGGCCACATAGACAGCAACATCCATTCTGCTTTCACAGGGAATGCAAGAAGCTGACTGTAGAGACACTTTTCTGTAGAGACTGTCTGCAGAGTCTCTACAGTCTGTAGAGACTGAGTTAAAACTGAACCCACACTTCACACTTATACCCCAAAAGACTGACACAGAAAGCATGGGCTGTTCAAAACCATGCATCTACAAAGGTTCAGACCTCTTGCATTGATTTTGGTGGAAAGGCTGAACTAAATGTACCACTGATGTAATTAGCAGTTACATGAATGCCTCCTTAAGAGTAAACAACAGCCACAGGTATCCCGGTCTGGGTCAAGATGATCACATAGCGGCATTTAACCCTTTGTTTCCCACTGTGATCCTGATCCAGACTGCCTGCACTGCATCTTTTCCATTTAAATAATTTTAAAGCTTTTCATGTAATTGCTCACTGTATGAATGGTGTCATGTTTTATTGGCTTCGGGTCACCAGCTTAGACAGGCCTTCTACAAAGTGAGCCCAGAAAGGTAACTCACACATAAATGTAATGGGCAGCTTTCATTACAGGAGGGTAATCCTGATTTAGCTCTTCATTTGGAATGACTGGATGAAGACCACTTGAAGCTTCTTAAACTGCCTGAAGCACTAAGTTAACTGCTATGTCACTTAATCATCAGCAGGTGGGCCAAATGCTTTTCCTCAAACAGCCAGGCCCAAAGGACCATCCCCAGTCTCCAATGTGACAAGGAACTGGACCATGCTTAGCTCCATCAATGGGACCTACCACTTCTCCAGTTGTCCCAAGCTGGTATCGCAAGTGGCCCCCATACATGCCTGCCGTTGGCGATCTTGCCACGCAGCAAGCTGCTCCAGCAGTAGGCCCCTCAGAGTGTCAGAGCGCCCCAGCAGGGCTTGGATGTGGGCCAGGATGTCCTGACAGAAAGAGGATACTTAGGTAAGAGTGGATTCATCCAAAGATCTCAGCAAGCAGGCAGGAGAACTGGGACGGGAAGGACATGGTGCCATTAGCATGCCTCCTAGGGTCTCTGCTTTAGCAAGGATACTGAGGAAGACAGAGACATATCTGAAGAAAAGGCCCAAGCCTTTTCTCCCCAAAACCCCTCATGATGCATTGGCCAATTGCCCTGACTCACCTTGCGGGAGCAGTCCAAATTATTGATCATGAGTTGCAATTCCTGGTGCCGTCTCGCCTGAACGGGATCAATAATGGATGCCATACTCTCTGCAATGGAAGAATATGTTTAGGAGGAGGACCATGTTCTCACACCACTGGTGAGTTCAATGATGATGGAAATCAGCTGATGCTCCCAACTCTTTCCTAGAGGCAGTCCAGCTTCCTACATCTTTCCTACAAACAAGGGCAGACAGGAAGCAGAAGGCACCTCATGACAGAGGCTCATCCTACTCTGCAGCCCGTGATTTGACTATCACCATTTCAGCGTAACACACATTCTGTCTCTGACACCAATCCTGTTAGCTTGTGGGAACCAGCAGCAACCGGGTCACGGCTCAAACATGTGGGCGACAGCTGAGTAATGCTCTGATTCAAACATGCTCTATGTTCCAGTCTTTTTGAACTTAGATACATTCCTACCTTTGCAATCGTAAGCTATTTAGACAGAAAAAGGTCCTGCAGCTACCAGCATTCCCAGCCAGCGTAGGAGTTGCAGGACTTTCTGTCTAATCATGCATAGGATGTGCCTAACATGGTGAATCCTCTGGGATACCTGGGGAGAGGCTTCTCTGGAAGCCCTTTCTCATTGTTATGGTGCATAATCTGGGTTCTGTGTTGTGTGCAGTACCTCCTTGGACACAGGAGACTCTCCTATCTAGGGAGCTGCCCTCCCTGAGTTCAGGGCCAGGACAGTGGAGGATGCCCGGATGCAGTTTGGGGCACTCACAGATTGAACTTGGGGAAACAGGAACCTCGCAAGGCGTCCCCTCCCCCAGATGTTGTTTGGTAGTCAACAAAGAAATCAGAAGGACTGGTAGGCAAGAGCTATCAAGAAAAAGGAGGGAAAGTTGTTTTGTTGTTTGAAGGCTAGGTGGATTCTTCAGTCTTGTAGAATCCAGTTGGTTCTTCTTGGTTGTTGTGGTTTTTACACACCAATTAAAACCTACATTCCTCAATTAGTCCAGGATGGCAACTGGGGTGGCCCTCCAAATGCCTTGGCCCAAAGCTCCCATCACCCCTGGCTATACTGGCTAGGGCTAATGAGAGTTCTAAGTCAAAAAGACATCAGGAGGGCCATCAATTGCCAACCCTTGAACTACAGGCAGCTGCAAAGACTTAGAATTAAAAAGAAAAAAAGAATCTTGAGCCCTAAATCTGTTTCAAGTACTAGAAATGGAATGAGCTCACAGCCCCTCCAAAGAGCAATATACACCTGGTTATCCCACCTTTCTTTCTTCCAGCAGTATAATTTGGTAGCAGGGAGAGGAAACATATATTGCTGTTATTAGAAAACCTTGCTTATCTACTGCACTAGCAGATCCCAATCTTTCTCCTCCCCACCTGTTTTAAGGATATATGAAGAGAAATGCCCTCTTTCCATCTTGTTCATTCTTCCAGCCAAGGGTGGTTCTTCCACTTCCCCACCACCCCAAATTTCCTCACCTAAAATCTTGTATGTCTTAAAACGGAAGTCAAAGGTGTCCTGCAGATCCTCAAGAGTCTCTGCGGAAGCTTTCAGGCCCTGTGGAGTAGAACCAGGCATTATACCCAAACAAGACAAGTAACTTCAAGGCACAATCTGCCCAGGATACACATCAACCCATCCATCCAAAATCTAAGAAAAACCAAGCCCTGCCAGTTTGCAATTGCCACCCACATTCTACCCAACCCCTGTAAGCACAGGCACAGCAGCATTTCTAGTATTTCCCATTTCGAACAAGGGAACAAAGTTGAAACAAGAGGTTGCCAGAAACCACTGTGAGTGCACAAGATCACTGTGTGTGTGTGGAAATATGCAAATCTAGAATCTCCATGAATCAAAATCGCAAATTCTATAGCGGACTGGCTTCTCCTGGGTTGTACAGATACCAGAGACTCATGGATTTCTTCTCCCTTACATTCTGTAATGTTACACAAACATTGCCATAGAAAGATATAAAAATAATAACCAAGTGGGAAGTGCATTTCCCTCCATAGACTATAGCATGAAAATGCATTATTTGGAAGGACTGCATGTTTTTGGAAGTGCACACTGCTTCAAAATCCAACTCTGGCGATGAGCTGATGGTGGAACAAAAGATGTCCAATAATCTGTGAAAAGCAGACGGAATGGATTTAACAAAGCCTGCGCATCTCTACTTGAAAGAGGCACTTAGAGACCTCTTTGTAGGGGAGGATGGAACAACTATACTAGGTTGTGCGAAGAGGGATTTGTGCCCACATCCATCTTGATACAGGTTATTCTAAAGATGCCTGCAGGACAAAAAAGCCCTTTCAGGGCAATGCCCAAAATCCATAAAACACTAAAAATTTCCATCAATCAATATTTGTCCAATAAGAGGACAGCAAAGATGGGGCCGGATATTTACATGCGTCAATTGTAGTTCCTCCGTTTAGGGATTGTATAGGATTGAGGGAGCTTGTGGGAAAAGAATCACAGTATATTGTGTATAAAATATGTCACTAGTAGGATTCAGCAACACTAAATTAAATTTATCTAGGTACTGGAAATCTCAGTTTAAAAAGTATGCTAAGCGAAAGGAAAGAGCCAAACACGTTGCTCCTTTCCCAACAGGACTCTCACCTGAATTGTCTTTCGCATCTCCATTAGCCGATCCTCAATATTGTGCTCATGGTTCGTAGTCACGGGAACATTTGGTTGGGGCTGTGCCCTTTCCTGCAACAGGAGAAAGAGGAAATCCCTAGGAACCTCTACTATTGTTTGATGCATTTCAGATGCATAGGACTTTTCAAACTTATTTCTTCAGGATTGACATTGACATGACTTATCAGCCAAACACTTTAGATAAGATTCTGGGGTATGTGTTAGAGAGTACAGCTTAGAGAGTACTAGTCATAAGTCTCTAGTCCTCATTGTCACCTCATGTGAACTGAAAGTGCACTCTAGAACAGTCTTTTGCAGGTGCATAGTGTGGGGGAATTTCAGAACTGGTACACTGGCTTTTTTAAGGAATGTTTGTTCACCATTACTGACATGGAGGAACATTTGAAATTTCTGAACACAGTTTAAAAAATCTAGCACTAGAAAGAAAAAAAGGGGCAAGGCACTGCAATAATGAGAATTATAGAAGAGAAACAAAATAGATAAGTGGAAAATTTCCCTTTAGTACACCAGAAAAAGGGCAGCAACTTCTAATAAAATTTCTAATCCTCACTGCTATGAAAATTCATTTGAAATTGATCTAGTCCAAAATTATCAAGAGCCACATTTCATGAAAGCGGAATGAGAATGAAAAACTACATTCCAGTGATGGGTGGGCCAAATATAAAACCAAACCAAAATACAAAAGAGACCAGCTCTTATTCTCAGTAGCAAAGACTTAAGAGAGGTATTTCAAACTTTTAGAAGGGGGAAACAACTGCACCAATGCTGGAGAATCACAAAATGCTGGGGCCAGGAAAAAATGGCAAGGGAAACCCAGAGGGCTGGGTTTTGCCCTTGGCCAGTGGTTCTGAACCCTTGATCTAGTCCTTTGTTAAAAGGATAGCCTTCATCTTCTGTAAATACTTCAAGTTTCTCTCAGTGTTGTTCTCCTGCCTATACAACACCTCTGTCCTGCCATTCACTTATTTAAATCCCCTTTTCTCCCAACAGTACATGGTGGGCAGGAGGAGGAAGATGTCCAGGCCTGGCAAACAAGAACCAAGTCCAGAGGTAGGGAAGCAAGAGAACATTTGGATACAATTCAGTGACTTTCATGAGGATCTTTTGCTGCAGATCTTGGAGAAAAGGTTATTAGTATTGGGCTAGGCATCTTATGCTATATGGTGGGTGGAAAACAAAGTTGGGGGTTGGGCAAGTTATGGCTGAAAGCGCAAAGCTGCTAGAAGGAAAGTAAGGGGGTGGATGTAACATGTGACCCGTCATTGTGACAGAGCCCAGCAGGAGAGCACCGAGCAGGCTGTTACCTGGGAAGCAGCCAAGGCTTCAGACAGAATCACCTCCTCCTGTTTCAGCAGATTAGCAATGACATTGGCCAACTGCTCCGGCTGATCTTGATACCTGGCCTGGAAGGAAAGGCAGAAAGATCTTCAACAGTAGCTTTTCAAACAGTCTGATGGAGGAAGATGCACATTCCTCATCACAATTCATAATCCATCCTCTCATGGGTTCCTCATGCAGATTGCTGTGCCTCTTACATTTAGCAGCCACCTGGCCACTCTTCCTACAGTTTTATCTCTCAGCCACCTGGTACAACTGAGCAGCCGACTGTGGCTTATTTAACCCACCCTCAATCCAACAACATAGTCTCACTGGGTTTGGATATAACGATGCTGCAGTTGTGGCTTGAATACTCAAATCACCTGGGATAGGTTGGTACGTTCTGCAACGCACCATGGCTTAAATAACTATTGTGCAAACTCAGGCTTCATCCTGTCTGGGTTTCACAGGGGCAATCCTGCCATCTGCCTGCTGAGGAAACAAAATCACCAGAGCTGTCCAAGTTCCTATTTCAAAATACTTAGAAAGATTGCCGACTATTCTGGATTCCTCAGCCAGACTAGAAATTTGAGTCCTGACATGAAAAACATACTTCAAGTCACCTCTGATGGATGAACCAAACTGCAGGGTGAGATTTCTAGTGCTGATCAGGAGTAGGCCACATCGTTATATTGAGTGGAATCTCTAGATCTGATCTACATTCTGTTTCCATCTTTAGAATAGCCTATCAAATCAGCTGAGTGCCTTATATGCTTTTTAAAGAGAGGCAGTCTGTTTATACCATTTTTAGATGTCCCAAAATCTCAGTATCCTTCTAAACAGATGTTAAGAAGCATTTCAAAACTCATTTTAAATGGTTTGGGGCTGAGTTGGTGGTACAGAGAATGCAATGGAGAACAGTGTTAAGATCTAATTCTCAAAAGCTTATGCCACAGTGATGGAGCGATTCTATGCATGTTTGCTCAGGCACAAGCACCACTGAATTGAAAATAACTTCTCATGGAAGTGTGCAGAGATCTACAGCCAGAGTATGTTGATCTTTAGAAGGACACACAGCCTTTTTTTATTTGCAATCTTGTGAAGCAACGAATAGATTTTTGCATATATCATGGGCTATACATGTACTATTGTATTTCAATGTATTTTATCATGTTGTAAGCCGTCCCGAGGTTTCGGCAAGGGGTGGCATAGAAATGTTATAATAATAATAATAATAATTATTATTATTATTATTATTATTATTATTCCATGCAGGCTCAAAATAAAAGCTGAAAAAATGTGCTTGAGCCTGTGCTTTCTATTTGCTCCCATACTAAACTTAGCACTTAGTTGGAAGAGGAAAAAAAGAGCAAACTGTCCTAAGCTTAAAGTTTGCATTGAAAGCATGTTACATATGGATAAGAAAAGGATGTCCATCAGATAATACATTTATACAAACATAGGTCAGATTTACTTCCATACTGAAAGACTGATCACAGTTTGGCTGAATTCCCCACCACTAAATGTGGTCTCCATTGCGCTGAACAAGACGGTACACAGTGAGAATCATCCTTGTACCGTTAAAAGTGCACTCCTGCCTGCCTTCAAACTGCATGGTTCCCAGCAGTCAAATACTCTACCCACCTCTGGTACTGTAGAAAGTGGCAGAAAGCAACCTGTGGCATTCCAGATGCTATGGCCAACAACTCCACTTAGTCTAGTGAACGGTGTAGGACAGTGCAAGTTCGTGCAGAGGGCCACAGGTCGATGACCCCTGCCCTACCGTGTTCCTCAATACTGGCTCCCTTCTCGGTTACTCAGGTCCTAAGTTCTACCTCCCTTTCTAAATGCTCCCTGCAGTTCAGCCCTGAGACGTGCAAGCACACACTTGGGAGAATACCTGTAGAAAGAGCTTGGAGCGGCGCAGATTGTGCTTGAGCACCATATTAGAGTTGTTTTCTTCAGCCAGCACCAGACGCCCTAGCTGATCGTCCAACAAAGCCAGCATGGTGTGGAAAAGACAGCAGGCCTGTGAGGGGTCCAAGTGTACTGCCTGGCTCCTGAAATGCATGCAAGGGAGAAAAGGTGGAAGAAGAGTGAAGCTTGGATGCACAGAAAAAAGGAAGTGGACAGCAGCAGGCAAAGCACCATTATACAGATGGAAGGAATGCTTGTGTGGTGGTTAGAAAGGGAATGGAAGAAAGAGCAAGCTCTTCCCAATTCCCAACCTGCTTGCTTCACCACAGTGTGGACTGTTCTGAAGCTCCATGACAGCAGCTGCAGATCAACTCTCTGCGTGCAGAGTTTCCTCCCATTAAGGCTACACAAATTTCTCCAGCCATATCTGTGGGAATAAGAGCCTCTTCAACTATTAAGTTCCTTTGGACATTTATCTCCCCAAGTACGATCAAGAAACAATATCTAGCAGAGTTTGGAGATGGGGCTCAGCGGATAGTGTTACTGAGGAACAGCCACTAAAACATGGCTAGAGATTGTTCTCAGACACCCAGCAGCAACAGATTCTATACTTTTTGAACAGATTAAGTCAAAGTCAAGAAATCACAGGAGAACAGAATGGAATATTTTCATCTTCTTTAGGTTTTTCAACTCAGCTATCCCTTGCAATCACATTGGACTGAGCAAAACAACAACCCCCCCCCCAAAATACACAATATACTCAGAGGTGGATAGAGAGACATTGCCCCCCACCCCCATAATACTAGACTCTCAATGAAGTAATCTCAATGAAGCTGAAGGGCTGGAGAATCAAGGAAGTGCAAAGGATGCAACACGCTGCATGGCTCAACAGCTAAAGTTCACTTCCACAGGATGGCGTGATGGTTGACAACTTGGACAGCTTAAAAAAGGGGATTAGACAAATTCAAACAGGATAAGGCTATGAATGGTCATGTTAGCTATATATTACCTCCAGTACAAGAGACAGGATGCCCTATATCTGCTTTTAGGATATATAAATCTGAGTAGGTTGTTCCCTCATGTCTTGTTTCTCAGAGATATCTAGTTTACCATTGCAGGAAGAGAATGCTGGACTAGACAGGCCTTTGGTCTGCTCCAACAGAGTTCTCATGTCCTTAATTCACTTTCCATCAAGGTCCTTGTCTTTTAAAATCTAGACAGCCAACAACAGTCAATGGAACCAAAGGACATCTTCCTCCCTCCCTCCCTCCCTCCCAAGGCAGGCTAGCTCAGGACTCTTCTGGAGCAATGTCTCAGCTGTTAGTCTTACACTCCTGGAATTCCTTGACCAACTGTGAATAATTTCACCCTGTTCCTCTGCCTGATATAGGTTCCAGACTTTGGGTCACCAATGACTGTCTTGGCAAACTCTGAGAACATATTTGATTTTATTTCCAAAGCAAGTGAGCTTGGTTGGCTTCCAAACTAGAGCCCTTCAGGGATAAAGAAGCATTTTTATCATTACATATGTAAAATGCCCTTTTCCCTCCAGAAAAGAATCCAAAGCAATTCACATGGTTCTCCTCCTCTTCATATGATGCTTTTTCATAATTCATTGGAATTAAAACAGACAACTCCACACAACACACAATATAAACTCTGTTAGCTTAGTAATGCCATTCAGCATGTGTAGTGGAAAGGGCCTTTTGAGGCTTGAGGAATGGCAGGGATTAAAAGTTGGAGTTGGCTGGCCTGGTGAGAAGAGCAGTGAAGGGACGCTGAGGGTGGTTCTGACAGGGACGCTTTGGCGCCGAGGGATGTGGGAAGAGAAGAGGTGAAGGCTTGAAAATTCACAAAGCTAGATATCATTCTCCCCAGGATGAATGCCAGAAGGTAGGAAGAGAGATAAAGGCAATAAAACAGATGACTTTGCAGGCCTGGGACCGTGGGAAGAGCAAAAGGCTGGGAACTTTCCATGATCCCTTGGGTTCAAAGGGTTATGCTGGCTTGGGGAGGAAATAAATAGACCTCTGATGGCCAGGTTGGTGTGCCTCGCCTTGGAGAGAGATGGAGGTTTGTCAGCTATCAGTCATTGAGGCCCAGGAGATTGGACGGTTACTCTGAGGAGACTGGTTGGTGCAGTGAGACAGATTTATAGGTTTTTAGCTCAGTCCTTGTTGTTTTAGAGTCTGGGATGGTCAAACGACCCTTGGGGCAGGGGGTAAACTTCTGGAAACTATATTGAATTGCATACTTCATCCTTTTTCCCCTTCCCCTACTCGAGTAGCTGAAGTTATTTGTACTTTTCCTTTGTGCGTATGTGTGTGCTGCAGTCCAATAAAGAATCTTTTTCCCCAAGTCTTGGGCCAACGTGTGCCAGTCCAGCGCCGTTTCTTTGTCAGGGGCAGGGATTAAGTCCTTTTTAACCCCAGGGGCTGTCGGAAGGTGGGGCTTTCAGCAGCATTCGGTGAGGCCAGTCTGCCTCACTGTTAAAGCATGGCTGACCATTTTCTAATGGTTTAAGTCTTTTGGGATGTTGAGAAGTAGTTTCCTGTTTTCAAGTGCTGCTTGTTTTATTTGTGTTATTATTACCAAGTTTAAGTACTGTTGACTATGGCTCTTACATTAGTGATAACCAATTTTCTAAAGGGTTTTTAAAGAGGTAATCTTAATTACCTCAATATCAGTTTTTGTTCTTTGCAAGATGGAATGGGGACAGAGTGGGGTAGAAACTCTAATTACTGGCTTCCCCTCATTTTTTCTTTTAATTTTCTGTAGCAAAATAGCTCTTTTTTACTATATGCAAAGAAAAAGGACCAGCAGCTAAAGCCTTCCCTGCAAGAAGCTGGTACTGAGGAAATTCAAGGAACAATTAAGAAGAAACTAATATTCAAGCAGCAATAAAATGGGCAGGATCTGCAAGCAGGGAGCATTTAATTAAAGAGGCAGTAAGTAGTGTTGCAAGTGCAATCCTGGATAATAAAATCATCCCAATCAGGTCTGAAAAAACAGGAGGACGACAAAATTGGAATGTAATTACTTTGTCTAGATGCCCTGCAAAAAGTGAATGAGTAAAGAAGGGTCTTCTCAGACAAAAGGGCTAGTTGGAAGCAACCTGTGTGCATTTCTGCTGTGGAATAATGAATAAAATTCACAGAAGGAAATACTAGTTTCAGGGGAAGGAAAATGGGAGTCTCCTTTTTTCGCATTGATAAAGTGGCATTACCAGTTCTGTTCCTCTATCCAATAGGCTAGATACTGTCGCACTTCCATGGGCAAGTTTTCATCAGAGTAGAGGTAGTGAACTTGCTCCAGATAAACTCTCTCCAACATCTGGATCTGCTGCCATTGGGACATGATGGGGTTTGCTGTTGAGCTCTTCCTAGTAGACACCGCCTAAGGAGACAAGCAAGAAAAACCAGAGTTGCAAAGGAGCCCTTCTGTAGGAAGTCAAACAACTAAAAAGATAAGATGGACAACACCACTTCATTCTGAACTAGCGATATAAAAAAAGGAGGGATATAAATGCAATGTAATAATAATAATAATAATAATAATAATAATAATAATAATAATAATAATAGATATTCCTAATGTTATATGTAATTTGGTTTGCTCATGGAATTAACATTCTATTTAAAAACTGCACGAAGTGACCTCAGCAATGTTTTAATTATTGTTTGAATACACTATATTTCTAAATTTAATAATAATTTATTAATGTAAACACAGTATTTTTTAAAAGTTGCATAGCACATATTTTAGGTTCCATTCTTTTTCTGACCAGAGGGAACTTCAGCAAGTAGATCCTGAATCACCCTAGAAGCCAGAAGGAACAGGAAAAAGTGCAGACTGAGGAAGACTAGGACACCATATCTGTTCCTGTTTGGGAGAAAGTTATGGGAACTTTCCTAATATGTTCCTATTTATAGTGGTGGCAGCAGGTAACTTTTTCACAGCCAAGGCAGCTTTCCTTACCAGTGAAGTCTAATAAAGAAATGTATTAAAAACTGTGGCAGTGAGTTCCATAGATCAAAGTTTTAACTTTTAGAAAAGAAACATCCGGGTACTTTTTCACATATAGATTTTAGATTAGATTTTACATTAATTGACAACTGCAGCCTCCAATGAGAACAAGTTCAGCAGCACAGGATTCTGCAGAGTAAAACTGAATTGCTGAGACTACACATCTTTCATATTATATGATGACTCTATTTACATGGAAAATCAAGCATGACTTGGAATATTCCTTAATATCTATCAGCAAAGCATACATTAGAGCAATAATGTTAATAAAAATGGAAAAAGTATGCTGGAAATGTTACAGAGGGAATTTTAAAATATTTTTCAACATGGCTTCATTATTTCCATAAAGTTTACACCTCAAGTCTTTATAGAAGTCCTGTATATAGTTTTTAGAAATCATTTGTGGAAATAAGGTCAGGTAACAATGTATAAACACACTGTCTTGTATAAAATATTCCATAAACTAAAGATGTTCCAATTTAAAACTACAACAGAGAACTTTTTTTCTGATTTTTTCCAGGCATCACAGCTCTATTTCTTTTCAAAAGAATATCATTTTATTTATAACAACAGTAAGAGCCAACCAAAACAGCAAAAAGGGGTGGAAGGAAAATTCTGATCATGAAACATATACAGTAATCATCCTTCCTCCCCAGCAAGTGGTGGTCCGATCCAAATTGGAATTGTTCACACTTACACTAGAGTTAAGAACAAAAGGAAAACAAAAAAAGAGATAGAAAGAAAAGAAAGGAGAAGGGGGCAGGATCTCTATTCCGAAAATATGTTTTTTTGTCGAGAGAACTTTCAACAATTTGAGAATAAAATGCACAACTATAAACTTTAATTTAAATACATGTTTGTATGCAATTATGCAGCTATTTCAATAGTACTAGAAGGACCCATGGTTCCCAGGGTGATTTTTTTAACCAGTGTTCAAAATATTTAGATTTACAAATGCTTGTGCACATTGAATTAAATCCAACATTTCCTTAGCAAAATTAGTGCTGAACCTCTTTCAGCCCAGGGACCAAATTCCAGTTTGGAGAAGCCCTTGAGATGAGATGCATTTCTGAGGCCCAATTGAGGGCAAAAGGGATGGGGCCAAACATAAAAACCTACCAGCCTCTTGTAACTTTACACTCTCCCTGCCAGTAACCAAGCCTTAAGAATGGCATTTCAAATTTTCACACTGGGGAAAAGGCTGCACAAAGCCTGGGAAACCACTCAATGACTAGCACAAAAGGGAAGTGGTCTGGGGAAGGCGGGCATTGCTTTCTGGTAAACTCGAGGGCCAGTTCTGGTCCCATGGAGCCTGAGGCATCATCCCCAAGAGAGGAACTGAGACTTCCTCCTTCTTTCCTGCTGTGGCCCTCTGTGACACCCAAAAATGTGTTCTGGAGGGTTTCTCAGCTATCCAGAAATCTGAGGGTGTGGAATTTTTGTCCACTGTTGGTTCCGGGGATAGAATTGGAAATGATACCATTGGATCCAACCCCTTATTACTACATCTTTCAAAAAAGGGGGAAGGTAAATAAGCTAAATTCCCATGCAGCTTCAGATTTACAACTATTGAGGGATTAGCATTAGGCTCAGCAGAACCCTTCTCTGTCACCTTTCCAGGCCAGCCTGCAGCCCCAGGTAATTGGACCCTGGGTTAAAGGAGAAAGGCTGGCTGTATGGGAATAGCTCACCAGCTTTGCATTCTGGTTAATGTGTGGCGGCCTGTAGGAACCCTGTGCCAGGAACCATCACAGAAAAAGCTCTTATCCATAATTTTTAAATACATTTCAGCAAGAAAACTTGACAATCATATTGCATCGTATCTTTTATGGGTTAAAGTCAGATTTTCTTTGTGGCTTTAAGTTTTGATCTCACAGAGCCAATTTGGTGTTCCTGTGATTCAGTATGAATAAACAGTGCAAAGCAAATTACAGGAAGGACTCTCAAATTGGGAAAACGTGATTGAGTTCAGCTCAGTTTCCACTGGGTCTCCGCTAGCATGCAATTAAAAAAAACTGTCTATAGAATGGAAAGAAAGGGGGTTGTGAAACTGAGACAACCAACAGACTTTGAAATGATGATTAAACATCAAAAAGACAAATTATTAGGATGAATCTATAACCATTTGCTCCTATATGATACTGAAACTCAAAAAGTTAAACTATGTATGATCAGTTTGATGTAGAGTTCTGAAGAAGTAGTACAGTCCCATCAATGGAAGTCCTATGGATTAAGGGTACAGAATTAACAGCCAGTCATGCATTAAGAGAAAATTGGTATAAGATGTTTTTTCAGTGGTACGTGTATATTACCCCAAGATATATGGAAAATGGACAAAAATTAGAAAATAGAAAATGTTGGAAATGTAAGTAAGTAGATGAGTATTTTTACCATGTGATGCACATGTGATAAAATTATAAGACTTTGGAATATGTGGAAATACAGAATTCTTAAAATTCTTAAAAAATTCTTAAAAATTCTTAAAATTGTTACCCTATGAATGAAAAGAGTACATTATTGAGTATTAAACCACAGACTTTTCCAAAGAGCATGCCAGAGTTATTTAAATATATGATAACAGCAGTAAGAGTTACAGCTGCATCAAAGTGGAAAGTAGAAGATTGCCCAACTATTGAAGACTGGAAAAATAAACTGGTTATGCATTAACTACAAAACTAACTAATTAAATAAATAGAAGACCCACCAAAGACTTTTAACAGAAAATGGAAAGCTTATCATAAACAATTTAACTAATATTCCAGAAAAGAACATTTGTAAAAATATTATCAGTGAGAATTATTTCAACACTAAATCTCTGATATTATTTACCATTAGTATGATAAACTAGATTAATCAGTTTGTAAGTCTTAAGAACTGGCTGATTTAACTGTGGGTAGAAGATGCAGATTTTTTTTCTTTTTTGTGAATTTATCACATGCTGAAATTATATGCTATATTTGTGTGATATCCCCTGGTACTCTTTTTCAAACATATATATGTTTCCTTCCTTTATCTGTATCTTACTTCTTTTTATGAAAAGAAGTGTAAAAACCTGAGACAAAAAATGCCGGGCAACGGGGTGAGCAGAGCAAGTCACACCAAAAAGGGCAGGCCTGTGGGTTAATGGCGTTTCAGAGACCATAAAGCCCATGTCTCAACAACAATTCACCACAGGCACAGGACTGAAAGGCACTCTGAGAGATTTTGTTCCACTGAGAGGAGAGTCTCTGTGGTGTGGAAGAGCTCAAGCCCCTATTAGCGATGGCTAAGAAACGTTCATTTTGGCTCAACTAGTTAAGGGAGCCACTGTTTGCTCCCTGCGAAGACTGCTGGGACAGGCTTTGGCTATGCCAATTGCCCTTTCTGCCCATGGAGGTCCTCTCCGGACAGTGGCAGAGTTTTCTACTGCTGTTGCTGCATCTCCACTCGTGACAGGGTAAAAAATAATAATGGGACAATTTGGGGTATGTCTGAGCGGTTGAGGACTTGCAGAATTATCGGTCATCTTATTCCCTGATACATCCCTGAAAAGAGGTAGAAACTACATTAGCCCAAGAACTCATGCAGTAAAGGAATGGGAGAGGGAGGAATTGTCCACCATGGGTGGCAGAGCATTGTGGTTCCTCCCTCAAGAACCTCCTCCATAGCAGACGGTTAGCTTTTTCTTTGCTCTGGCCGAAGCAAGTATGATCCCGATTCAGAATGGAACTGAGAGAAAATGCTTCAACTTAGCCTGCAATACTATTTGCTTCCTGAAATGTCCTCCCTCACTCCATCCCACAGGAAAATTAACAAAAAAGTCCCAATTATCATCCATTCAGATGTTCTTCTCTTTATTAACATAAGCAGTGTGTGTGCGGCTGGGGGGGGAGGGGGGGTTTGCTGGTTAGATTTCAGGAAGCAAATGGTGACTGCTTGAAGGGTTAATCCTTCCTTCCCAGCACATGGTGGTCCTGATCCAAACTGGGGTCATACACACTTACACTAAAGAGAAAAAGCTAACTCTCACCTACAAACTATGAGATACGTAAGTTAGAGAGCAGCATGGCCTAAACTTCTTACACATTTTCTGTGCCATGATGTTCAGTTATTATCTCTTTTATATTTTTCTATCGTGTCTTATCTTGGCCAAAGAAAACTCAAAACAGCTAAAATACATAAGACCTAATTGTGGCAGAAATAGCCAAATCAAAAGAAGTATAAGGGAAAAAAACAGAAGACATTGGATCCAGGCATGTAACCAACATCAGAGCCAGAATCTAACAACAGAAACTTCAATACTATCTAAATCCTTTTCCCCAAAGAACAGGATGAAGCCTGCCAGTTGAAGTTCTATAATGCATGTGACCTGGGAGGTACCAGAATGGAAAAGTCCCAACATTCGATCAGCTAGTCTGACTCTTGACCCCCAAGCCCATTCAATTCTATTATTAAGGCTGGAGACCAATACATCCTTCCTTAGAAGTAAGGCTTATTCAAATTAATGGAGTTTCCGGGCAGACTCGTAGTTTTGGACAGTTTGCAGTATTATTATATATATTACAAAATTTTGAATTAAAACATTTAAAAAATCTTATTCTCTCCTGTAGGCCTTAAGACTTCACTTTTCATGCAAGAGATAACATGGCTAGCTGGGGAATGCTGTAAGTTGTACGAAGTCTTTCTTTCTAAACATGCACAGGATTGTTCTTTTAATTTATAGCATCCCACTCAGATGGCTGTCCAGTTTCTTTTTGAATGTCTCTAAGAGAGAGCCCACCACCTCTCTAGGCAGCTGGTTCCACTGTCATATTGCTCTGACAGTAAGGAAACTTTTTATGATATCTAGCCTGAATCTGGGTTTTGCAACTTGAATTGATAATTCTGTGTCCTAAAACGTTGCCCTAGAAGAGTGGCAGCATTGTATCGTGCAACCATGAGTCGCAACCACATGCATTTTTAAAAAATATGTAAAACAAATTATATAAATTCTGGAAAAATAGTTTGAACTTGGAGGTAAAACTATTAGATCTGTCCCAATCTAAACAATATCCAATAAAAAGTCTAATGATCAAGGAGCTTCTAAGCTTAAAACTAAATGTTAAAAATAATCATTGTTATTCAATGTTATATTGCTTTGGCAGGCTACAATGTGATTATTCAAAGGACATTTCTGCATCACATTTCCATGCAGCTATAGAAAACTTTCTGACAACTACCTGCCTTACCTAGACGACTCTCCATACAAGTTTACACATTTGCTTGGAAGACAGCATTCCAACAGATCTCAAGGAATGTTGTCTTAGACATCTGATGGAGGGTCAGTTTTCCATTCCTTACCCTCCATTGCTGGATGGACTCCAGCCTGTATCAGTTCAAGTCAGTATAGCCAATAATCAGGGATGATAGAACAGATGATCCGCCATATGCTTTTCAGCTAGTGATTTCCCAATCCTGCACTTGACTACTTAGAAATAAATTGCACTGCTGTCCATGAAGTTTATTCCCAGGCCAGTGTATACAGGACTGTTCCTTAAGTGACAAAAAAGCACTTTGAGTTGTTGCCAGAAACAAACCACAAGCCAGCAAAGACCTTTTAATATCGAAGTAACTTGTTTAGAAGAGTTAAAGCTCCTGAACAGCCTACCTGCAGCACTCTGCATCGAATGAAATAGAAACATAGAAACAGAGTGAGTCAGAAGGGGCCTCCCAGGCCATCTAGTCTGACCCCCGGCTCTGCTCACGACATGCCCACCATGTGCATGTCCAGCCTATCTTGGAACACCCTCACCGATGGGGCCTCAATGACCTCCCGTGAAAGCCCATTCCACACCTTTGGGGTCCTAACTGTCAGGTAGTGCTTCCTGGCATCTAAATGGAACCTTGGTTCCATTTCCAAACATGTACCATGGACTGCCACAATACAGCCCTTTCTAGTTGCTTTAAATGTATCTGATTAAATCATAACCATTTGGCCAGAATGAACCTCTATTTCTCCCTAGGTTACCCTAAGAGCAAGCATCCCCCACTGGTGCCCTCTGGATATGCTAGACTACAATTTCCAGAATCCCCAGTCAACACAGCCATGCAGTCCAACACATCTGGAGATCATCACTTTGAGGAAGGCTGTACTACAGGCAGCAAGAGCTGAGAACTATTAGGCTGTTGGCAGAACTCTGACTGAACAGCAGTTCAGAATAATTGGAGTGGAAGGAAAAGTGATCTTAATATTAAACCACTATCCACGTGTCCTCTGGATACAGAGGCAAGTCCTTCCAGTTGTAATCATGGCAGGTTGCAGCAGTGTCTTTTTGGATCACTGTCTCATTCAGAACAAGACTGAACATTTTGTATTCCTAGCTAATTAATTGAATTTGTTCAACCAGGCTGCTGTCACAGGTAGAAATGAAATGCTCGTCAAAGCAGGGCTGTTGTGCAAAGTTGGACCTGAGTGGGACTCCACCCAACATTCCTTCTTGGTTTAAGCCATGCTACACAAATACTCTGCTGTTTGATACATTAGCACACAGTATTCACAGGGATCCCTGTTTATAGTCTGCTTATTGCTGTGTAAAGAAATCCTGCAACCCATTCTTCTCCCCATCTGCTACTGGTCTAAATCTATCATAAGGTTTACAGGTGAGGGGAGTAAAGACAAGACAGGAAAAAATGAATGGTAAATAAGGCACAGCTCAAATATTGCTTTTATGGACGAGGGATTAAACTCAGAAGAAAGCATTATACCTAAAAGCAGCTTCCCCAACCAGGTGCCCTCTAGATGTTTTCAACTACATTTCCCAGCAGCTCCATCCAACAAGACTAATAGTGAGGGACACATATGTTGAAGAGGAACTCTCAAGGGAGAGAAATTTCAGGCAAATTTCACTCTCAGGCAAATTTTCTACATGAGCCATTTGTTCATGATTGCTTATGGTTCTTCAAACAATTTAGTGATTCTCCAGTTTTGCTTCTTAAGAGCACCATCCTGTGCAGGCCATGTAATGTTAAGAGCAAGGAAAATGAAGTATTGTTGCTGAAACTTGTGCAATTATATTACTTTACTACAGCACAGAGCCTCCCAGAGATTATTTGGCAGAACAGCATGAAAGGAAAGGCTCTTTGTGTAGAGTCTGAATCTGAATTTTGTGACAAAACTGAATAGACAGCAAACTAACAGTCTCTTCTACATGAGAGTTCAGTTCAGTCTTTATTGGTCAGAATATTATCCTCTTGGTTTGACCTCAGGGAAGAACTCTCATCATTCTTGCCTGCAAATCAGGTTGGCAGTGGCTGATGAAAGTTTGAATCCAACCACATTTGGAGAACCACATGTTCCCCACCCCTACTATAAAGGTATAATGAATGCCATAGGTTTCTCCCCACCCCCAGTATGCCTAGCTATGCTACTCCAGTTACTGACATCATAAACCAAAGCGACACCTCTTCATATATTGTTATTGGTTTTTTAGACTGGCGTGATATATTCCAATGAATCTGTGCCAATCAGCAAGCAGCGTTAGTGATAGATTTTGAACCAATCAAGTTTCCAAGTAGACTTCAAAAGAAGATCCACGTACATGGCATTAGAGGGGTCTAATGAAGATACTACCAGCTATGGATAAATTGTCTATTTAGGTAAGAAACTGTCTTTACAACATTCCCTGGAGAAATTTTAGGATTGTACTGAGTAGTTTCCCACCAAGTAACTTTCAAAGCAAGAAAGAAGCCTAGAAGTAGAACAGAATTTTCTGAATAGGCTTTCTTTACTGTCTGGAAATGTTATGTAACCCTCTGTGTGTTCACATCTATGCTGTCTTCTGCTTAACTCCACTCCTCTGTAATGGGACAAACATTAAAAAAGGAAGTAACCCAGTGCTTAAATAGAAATAAGGTAGTCATCCAAAAAACCTTGACTTGCTTTACACAGAACAAAGTGGAAATTAAGCTCAAGAAATGAGCAAGACTGGGGTCATATACTCAAAATTTATGCTGAAAATTTCAGTCTCCACATCATCCATTGGCAGGAAGTGGTTTCCTGAACAATGTATGATGTGGGATTGTTGAAAGAAGGAAAAGACTAGAATGCTTGCCTTCCCTGAACTTTCTTCGAGGAACAATCCTACTATATGGTTATGCAGAAAAAAATTTAAGTCCCAGCCAGCAATCAATAGAATTTATTCTGTCTAAAAAGGCAAATTGACTTACTCGCACTGACTCTTGAACCTTTCTTTCTCCCACAAATCGGCCCCCTCCTGCCACCACCTTCCATTTGTTACTCTTTGGGACTTGTTAAATTCACAAGAGATGGGCAGTTCTCCGGGATCAACTCGTAAATCTCTTCTGCCCATTTAGTAGATGAGCATGATATGCAGTAGATCAGCAAGGGGTTCCCAACTGTCTATCATCATCAACAACTTAAAACTTTTCCCCGCTCCCCAAAATTAGGTTGCTGAAAAAGAACATTTAGGCGTGTATGCAGGGGAAATCGGAAAGGGCTTTTTACTTGAAAGGGTTTCCTAAACTTGGTTCTGGAACCGATCGCCAATTATTAAGCCGAACAGATGCTCAGCAGTACCCTGGCTCTTAATTACGACCACCTACCTGAACCGCTGTTTTGCACCTGGAATACGATTAGTGGACCGTGGGATTGTAGTTTGTTTAAAAAATCAAGGTGCATCCCTTTCAAGTATGGAGTTTGCTCCCAAGTGACCCACTCGCACCGAAGCAGACCGCAGCCCCTCCCCACCCACCGCAAAGCATGCCCACCCCTTCTCGTCCATCGTCCATCGTCCAACACCAAACCAAGCCCAGCCCAGCGCTGCTCCCTACCTTTCCGTTGCCCTAGCCCGACCTCTTTGCATTTCCCCCGCTCCCGGTGCAAAACAGCTACCTGCAAGCCGAGCCGCTCTTGCTCGCTACAAACGCTATTGCACAGACTTCAGTTCCCGATATTGGATGACCGCCCTCCGGAGCTGTGCGAGGTGCAAAGGTTGCTCCGCCCACCCTTCGCCTGATTGGAAGAACGCCCTGAGCCGCGCCCAGGTCCGGCGGGAGGAGAAGCCCATTAGTGGAAGAGCCGGGCCTCACGGTCTAAGTTTTCGATTTCCCAGGAATTATGTCAGCGGCGGGGCGGGGCTTAGATTGGGTTATGTAAACGAAAGGAAAGGTGGTTGACTTTTTCCCGGGCGATGCTGAGCTCTTTGGCTGCCCTTGGAAAAGGAGAAAGGTCTTCTGCAGTATGAGGAGTGGTTTGTCCTGGAAGGCCGCCGAATGTGATTCAGTTATAGTGGAAGCTGTTCTTCAGTCTTCAGTCGCCGAGTCGTGCTCGGCTCTTCGCAACGCCTTGGACCGCAGCCCGCCAGGCTCTCCTGGCCTGCGCTGTTTGCCGGAGCCCACCCAGCCCCACGCCCACCGCGCCAGCGACTCCATCCAGCCACCTCATCCTCTGCCGTCCCCTTCCCCTTTTGCCTTCCATCGTTCCCACCATCAGGGTCTTTTCCAGTAAGTCCTTCTCATTAGGTGGCCGAAGTATTAGTCGAAGGGCACACCCTAAATATATACTGAGTCAGTCCATCGAAAAGTATTACACTGGAGGAGATATGAAGGAAATTAGCTTGTTGATTCTGCAATCCTGTATACCGACTTACCAAGATAGACTTCACTGTGAACATACAATGGAATTACATCTGAGTAGACGTGTATGAGATTGCTCTGCGATGGACTGAGGTCCTTACAATGCTTTCGATATAAGATAGGGTTGGCAAAAGGCTGCCAGCTTCAAATTGATACTTTTTTAAATATTTGCCTTGTTTAGATGAAGCCTGTATATAATTGCTAGAAGGTTGTATGCATTTCATACAAAGACATGTATGTAAATTAAAAAACAACCAAAGTAAATATCCCTCTCTTTAAAAATGTAGAAAGCTTGGAGATCCCTGGCCTACATTACTAACGTTGGGAGGGGTTGCCATTTTAGACTGTTGAAGCAGCAACTCCACCACCAACACAGAAGTATCACTGTACTTTAAAAACCAGCAAATTGATTATGGAACACTTTGGTGGGCTATGGTCCATTTCATTGATGCATGAAAATGTTAACCTCATGTCATGGCCGATGCCTAACTTTACAAGGGAAAACTTGTAAAACTGGCATGGGATGGCAGTAACTTGCAAAAAGTACAGTTTGTGATCATTAGAGCTTAATATTATCCAGAATAAGCATTTACAAGAACACTAACAGGATAGCATAGCTGTCATAGCTGAATAAAGAAACCTCTACATTACAATCACCCTGAAATCCCTAGAATATACCTACACTCACGAGAATGCAGTCCTGTTTTTATTAATAATACAAATACCAAAAAAACCCAATAGCTACAACAATTTTTTAAAAGTCTACAAATAGAACACACACTCCTTTCTATTCAAAATTGCATTAAGTCACACAAAGGTTTGATATCTTTCCCTTTATTAATTCCCTTTTATTACCTTTCACCTGGTTTCCGTATGTTAGCATTGTTATTGATTTGTTATTTTTAATGATAGCTTAAACTGTTGGTTACAATTTTATTTCCGTACACACCTAGGGAGCTGACTTGAACTGTTTGGCAGCTTATAAATGTAAAAATAAAAAAAATTACATGTGTTCAATAAACAACACCCAGGTATCATTCAACTCATTCTTATTTGTCAGTCTTTTTTCACCCTAATTCCACATGTTAATTTATTGTTAACAGCTATATTCCAGATTTCTTTATACCATTTGCTTATTGGAAATCCCATTTCTTCTTCCAATTCTTTGCTATTATTTTGCTGCAGTTACAAAATTTGTTATTTATTCTTTGATATTCCAATGCTTTTCTTTTCATAAAATATTGACAATAATGCCATTTCAGGCATTATTCAAATATCTTCAATATTTGAATTCTATATCTTACTGATTTCCTTAAAAACCATTATCCAAAATTTCCCATTTTTGTAGTCCTACCACATATGGAAATAGATACCCAATTTTTGACCACATAAATTGGAGTATGATCATTTGGGTTTCTTAAGCGCAGCATTTGGATAGCTTGCAAACATCCATGATTATCACAAAGGAGGCTTCATCTGGGGTTGACAGTGTCATGATGCAACTAGATGATGACAACTGGACCTGAGTAGTTGGAGGGAACAGAATATGAGTCTTCTCCCTGGCTAAAGTAGCTTGCTAAATTACGCACACCAATTTTGTATAATGGCTTTAATGCAAAACCCCCAATTGTACCTATGCCACCCACCCCGCCTGTCAAAGAGATCAGTGCATCATAGCCCAGGTCCATGGCCCCCTCTATAGCACGTTCTTTTGCTAGGTGTGTGCAGCCCTGGATTGCAAAGTAGATGCTGGTCCCAAAGTTGTAGTAAGTGCTGACCCCAGGGACCCACTCTAAGACTGAATGTACATTTTGTTCCTTTGCGCTAAAGCAGCCAGTGGACCGCTGGACTCTTGCCAGTCTGTGGCACTTATGCAGCCAGGAATGGGCACCATCATGTGGTAGGAAGTAGCTTCCAGCCCGGCCCACCACTTGGAAGAAACTGGTACCATTGGAAGCTACTCCAGCACAGGAGTCTCCCAGACGGTGACAAGCAGCAGCTGCTGCAAACCTGCTGCTGTAAGTCCTATGCACTTGTCCATACAGGAGAGCTCCATCAACCTGCATCAAACCATGGCAGTGCCAAGCTTGTGGAGATGCTAGCTGGTCCAGGTTGAAATCTAAGGCAGCACTCTTCTTGCTCTCATCCGGAGAATGAATGGCATTAAAGGCCCCTACCAACATAAACAAAATTGCATCTGCATCTTCCTGTCCCACCACCTTGTAGAGCTGCAAGACAGCCGTTTCTGCATGCTGGCTGCAGCCTGAGCTCTGCAAGGCAAGGGCTAGTGCAGCTCGAATGAAGATCTGGGCTGCTTGGGGCAAACTGTCGAAATCATCCAAGGCATCAGGCATCAAGTCTTCACAGGAAACACCCTTTGAGGGTAGTTGGAACTGGAGGGATTTGGAGGATATCGAACTGAGAAGAGTAGGAAGCGCATGGCTGGAGATGGAGGTGGACTGGTGGGCTTCAGGAGCACTTCCTCTTGCACCAGCCACAGGCAGTAAGTGCCCTCCCGGTGTGTGATCCAGTAGGAGGACAAAGAAAGTTGCAGCAATTGCAAGTGGTGGCAGGCGCATTTCAACACTTTGTTGAGCCCTGTAGAAATAGAAGAAACTATCACTATCTGGCTCCAGTTTAGAACTGGTAGGGACCATGGCTTAGTGGTGAAGCACCTGCTTTGAATGCAGAAGGCCTCTCATTCAATCCCCAGCACTTTCAGGTAAGGCTGGCAAAAATCCTGCCTGAGACCCTGGAGAACTATTGCTGCCAGTCAGGGATGACAACACTAGGTAAAATGAACCAATGTTCTGACTCGGGATAAGACAGCTTCCGATACCCCTGACTTTTCCAAACAGCTGCATTTGTACCTGCCCTGGAGCATCCGACCTTAGGTAATAGATGAACTGACACACCACACTCAGAACATCCAAGATTCTCATTAGACAACTTAGGGCACAATCCTAAATCCACCATATGCTGTCTAGACAGCCATAGGGAAAGTCAAAGTCCCATCTCAAACCTCAGAACAGCACTTCAAGATCAATGTTGGAATTCAGACTTTCAAAGCCCCTCATCTGCTCTTCCAGTTTTTTCCATCCCGTTTCCATGTGTTTCATTTGCAGGAAGCAGAGGAGCAAAGCACCACCATCTTACAAGGAACTCTGGTAGTGCCCTTGGTTCCTCTTCTTCTGAGCAATCCTTTCCTCCATGCTCCTGTGGCCTGTAATCTTCTAAGTTCAGAGGATACAGACAACCGCACTGGATGACACCCTTTACAGAGGATACATCTGCCAAAACTTACTCACCGTTATAGCTAAACAGTTCTTACACATCCAGAGATTGGATGGCAAATATTGGTGACAAAATGAGCAACAGCAGGACCTTCATGCCCTGCCCAGGAGCTGCACCATTCTAGTGTCAGAATGTCGGACTAGCCAGAATTTTGCTCTTCATGTTGCCCAACATTCCTGTGTTCTTTCTTCACCTGCATTGGATATGAGGTCGCAAATTAAACAGTGGCCTCATGCAGGCAGCTGAATCCACATGTTCAAAGGGTTTCCAAAGATGTGGCTTAGAATGGCTCTTTCACCATACCTAATATACCTGATACATACCTATACACACCTGATTACACATTCGTAAATATACAGGTCTATATTTTTCTAGTTACAGGATC
This sequence comes from Varanus komodoensis, assembly GCF_004798865.1. Classification (NCBI taxonomy): domain Eukaryota; kingdom Metazoa; phylum Chordata; class Lepidosauria; order Squamata; family Varanidae; genus Varanus; species Varanus komodoensis. Next base: position 25,287,665 of record NW_025335349.1, read on the forward strand.
CTGTTTGGTATCCTCCAACTCTTTTTGCTGTTTCTTCTGAAAGGGAAGGAGCAACTACTTCTGCCATGAACTGAAGCCCTGGGGCAGTGGTGGAAGGTTTTTCTTTCTAGCAAAAAACACTGAGCACATTGTTGATTTGGGAGCACAGGATGCTGCCTTATTTGGAACCAGGCCCCTAGTTCATTCAGCTAAATGTTGCCCCTACCCACCTTCCCCATTCTGGTGGTCTCCACGTCTTTTGGACTACAAATCCAGTCTTCACTGACCATTGGCCATGCTGGCTGGAGCCAGTGAGAGTTGGAGGCCAAAACACTTGCCAGCTCCAGATTAGGAAAGGGTGGTCTATGCCAGGCATAGGCAACTATACTTGGCTATTTGAGAAACTGTCCTGAGTACCACCATCTGCCTCGGGAAGGGTGGTTAGTTGCACTGGACAACTAACCTGTCCAAAAGTCAGAATATGACAGAGGTGAGTGTTGTAACCCCCCCTCATAATCAAAACATGCAGCCAGGGCATGGCTCGTCACGGGTAAAAAGCATGATCAGGGTGTTCTGTGCGCGTAAGAACAAGAACCCCCAACAAATGTGCACGCTACGCAAGGATGAAAACAGAGCAGGCTACGCTCAAGCATAACCGCAGATGTCACGCCCTTGTACCCTCGCTTGCTTGCTTCAGCATGAAAAATGTGCAAATGTGGCTCAGTGGGGTTCCCCTATTGTTCGCTGTTATTCAAGCACCTGCATAGTTGTAAGAGAGTATAAAAAAGCTGCATTCTTCTGCTCGAGACCGCACTCCAATGAGTGTGGTCCCTGCAGGTAAATAAATCCCCCCTCGAAAATTCCAACTAGTCTCTGGTCTCATTCGTAAAACCGCGGCATACAACAGTGAGGTCCCCAACACACTAAACCCAACTGAACCCAGTTTTCATTGCCAACGGAAACTTACTCATTTTTTCATCCCTTACCCTTTTTCATTCCACCCACTCTGCCTCTTCACCAATTCTCCCATCACTTTTTCCCTCTCACTCTGCTCACCACAATGCATTCTGTCATGCTGACCCCAGTTTACCATCTACAGACAATGCTGTCACCCTCTCATTACTCCATGTGTGCATCATGCACAAATACATGCGTATGAGTATGTATACAGAGACATAGAGATCCAGGACCAGAAGTGATGGTGCTTGGGTGAAATGAAGGACGCAGCATTACGCGAGCAAAGCTGCATTCCAGAGATTGCATGCAAGGAAGGTCACAGTTCCATCATGGAGCCATCTGAACTGTTTAAACAAATGATTGCAAACTGGAAGCTCCACCAAAACCAGACCTTTACGTTAAGGCAGAACTCGCTTTCTGGTGCCTATGCTTGTTTTTAAATTTATGCCCTGCTTTTCCACCAAAATAAATACAAAATGGCACTGAAGAAACTAGTAGTAAGATAGCCGAGATAATTTTCAATGCTTACATTTGCTTATATGAGGAACTCACAAGAGCTTTCAGGCAAGGCTTTTAGAATTAGCCTTAGAAGTCCTGAAAGCACCCTGAGAATCATGCTGATAGGCTTGGGAGTCTTGGCATAACAGCAAGCAGATTCTAGCAAGGTAAGGTTAAATACGAGGGAACAAGAGAACACACAAGATCTTTTATTATGAGTGGGCTCGTAATATGGAGAGCTCCTTGGCCAGAAGGCATTGCACAGCAATCCTGTCTTTTCTTCCTTAACAGATTTTTCCAAAGGAGGAAGATGGGCAAAGAACAGAATGATGTCATCATGTAAGGTTTGGTAAATTCTCTGGGCAACAGCAGCATAAAAGCCTTGCTAGGAACCAGTACCGCCAAGGTCTGATGATTGCCTGCACATTCAAATTGTTTGCTAAAGTGTTTTTAACACATGACAATTTCTCCATTGTGGAAATACAGGGAGTTTTCCAATCCGCTTGACACACTGCTCCATCCTGCCCCCTTTTCAATTGAGGCCCTTAAGCTTGTTCCCCAAAACAAGTGCTCCCAAACCTTTGCCCCCATCTCCAACCACCAGCCTGCCTGTCTGCTCCCACTCACTGCTCTGCCATAGGGAGCGGCGGGGGGGATAACTTACCTGGGTGGAGAAGATGAGCAATGAGGAGGTAGGATGAGGAGCTGTTTCAAGTAGTTGCTTTGGTATTTATATCCCAGCTGGTCAATCTTATCAGCACACCCTCCTCATTGCAATTGCAATTGCAACACTCCTCATCATCGGCAAACTTCCTGTCATTTTGCAAGGGCTCCAAAGTCATCACTCCAACTAAAGCCTGTTCCTATTTGATTTAGCAGCTAACGTGACTAGGGATTCTTAAAAATAGCAGGTTATCTCCTTTGCAATCAGACAATGGTTCGAAAACAATGAGGAGGTGATAAGCGAGGGGTGGGATCGGGATCCAGGAGAAAGGGGCAAGAGTTGCTGCATGTTGGTTGCTCCCGTTTGCCTAACTGACTTCCATATCCACATTCACAGCACCTAACATTAGCTCTGGAATGCAGGTCCATTATGGACAAATGACTGTCTGTAATTATTGCACCATTGTCAAATGTCCCAAATGTTTTAAAGAATGGCAGCCTTTCTTGTCGTGGTTAAAGCATCATAGAGTCCTCCAATATAATGGGGAGAAGTGTTCAGGAGGCACACTGCACTCCAGAAAAGTGGAAATGGTACAGGAATAATCTTGATCCAATGCGTCTAGGGCTTGTCCAAGCTCCAGTATTGCCCAGACCCCAGTAGTGCAAATGCCAGCAAGAGTTGCCTGGGGAATCTTACTGGAATATATGGAAATGTATTGTTCAGCTTACAGGACAAAAACAGGGGTGGGTCTGGGTGGGTGAGGCTTACAAATAGGTTCCCCTCCACACACACACGCATAGGAAACATAGAGATAACTATTCACCCTTTTAGAAAGGAAGAGCATTTATACAAAATATATGAAATCCTCCAAAATACAACCTGTCATCCACCTTCTCCTGCTTCTATTGAAAACAAAGAAGGTCCACATGATCAACCATCCCTTCCCAGAATCTTTTGCTGTTTTCAGTAATGACATGGGAAAAGGCAGATAAACTTTAAAGGCATTTTATTTTTTTGGAATTCACCAGGTGTTGTTTGCTAATATCAAAGTTCAACACACAGATATACACACGGTCAAGGTTGCACATGACGCGGCTGGCACTGGGGTAGCTCCTGAACAGTCAGGTAGAAGACAATCTGTATCAATTTCTCTGATGTTGCCTCCAACAGGAACAGCCCAAGCAATGAAACAGCTGACAAAGGGAGCAAGACCGAAAGAACTGCAGCCTGTGGCAAGGGAGAAATTTTGTTTTGGGAAGCCTTCAGTGCAGAAAGCAGCCCTGGACTTCCTCTTCTCTGTGTAGCTGCAACTTCTGAATTCTGTCCTCCACTTGCCCCCATTTAACTCTCAACGCATGCTATTAAATGGGAAGGTACATTTCCAGCTCCAGCACCCATTTTGGGGGAAAGAATGTAAGCGGGAAAACAAGATGCAAGGGAAAGAGCATGTATAAAAAAGGAAGTGTGCCAATATTTTAAGGCAACATGTGACTAAACAAGGGGACAAGGGCAGGCCCAGGGGGAGGGTGCGAGGCAGATCCAAAAGCCAAGGACAGGAAGAGCCAGCCTGCTCCATTTCTGCTGGGCAACCCAAATCTGCAAGAATAGCTTTCTTTGGCTCTAGGCTGACAATGGGGCTGTCATTGTAATAGGGGAAAATTTTCCATGGTGCCTGTTGCGTGTATTCCACAGCCTTTTTGAACCCTAGCTGGGCTGATCCGGGTTAAAGTGGGGCGCTATAAGCAAACTGTGGGTTAAACAACTCACAGTTCACCTTACTAACTCTAATTGTTAATTAACTCACAATCTGCCACTGTTATATGTGAACAATGCCACTTAGGGAGTAGGTTACCAATAGCCATCTACAAACATGGAACAGTTTAAAGGAAGAATTCTTCTTGAAAGAGATTTAGTATCTAGTGTCTCTTGAAGTAGAGCAGCATGGATACAAGCCTGCTCCCTCTTCTCCTATTCTTCTTTTTGTATGACATCTCACACTCCATTTTCACCTCCAGGAGTTTATCCTGTATATTCCCCTGCAAAAAGCAAAAGTGCCATGCACTGGGGAGATGGGGATTGCAGTCATTTCCAATATGGTCTTATCCAAGATACCACAGCCTGAGGTGACAGTTCAAAGCCCCAGGGTGGGTGGTGGGCTTAACTGGCCTTGCTGACCCAGTAGGAAGGGAGCTCCACTCCATCAATCTTCCTCCTCTTCCTCCTCAATTCGCAGGCATTTCCTCTTGCTGGAGGGACGTGGCCCTTCCTCATCGCTGGAGCCTGCAGTGCCAAAGCCAAATACAGTATGTGTCAGAGCAGAAAAGGAGGGAGAGTGGCACTGGACATCCGTGCAGTCGCTTTCACATGGTTCATATCAAGTGCTCTTAATACAAAGAGCATCTACGTGTCTCTGTTTCTGTCTTCCATTGACGCTTGTGTGCTTCATCGAGGATGAAGATAGTTCAGAGTAACAGCAGGGTTGTGTTATTTTCTGAAATGCAGGATTTATCACTGCCTGCTTCTTTTTTGTACCTAGAGGTCCTGAGGGTACTTTCAGGTGAAACCTGAAACTATTGCATCACCTGGCAAAGCCCAATTTGAGCACCTTCAACCTCTCCTCCTTCATATAATTTAGACTCTGATCATGCAAACATCCTGACTGCAATATCTGTTATGTGGTTTTATTTATTGTTGTAAGCCGCCCCGAGGCTTTGGCGAATGGGGCGGCATAAAAATGTTTTAATAAATAAATAAATAAATAAATATCCCATCAGTCTCTGCACCACTCCCACCCATGTTTCTGGTGATCCTGAGCAGGCCTAATAAATGGTATTACATAATATGGATTCTGAAAGATTAGAAAGTTTTTTAAAAACAAAACAGAATATTCAGGACACTGGGGAACGGCAGGGCAGATAGAAGAGCAAAGGAAATGTATGTAGAGCTAGATAAGCTGTTGTTCATTCCTATATAAAAGGTAACCAGTTTTTCCTTTTAAATCTTACTAGAATCTACTTAGGAATGTTTCCCAAACTACTGTTAAGTTGAAGCATAATTTTTCCTAAATTAAAACTGGAGGCACACTTGACTCTTGCATCTCTATTCCCCTAAGAAGGTTTACATTTCAGATACACAGGGGTAAGAATTATGACTGTCAATGGAACTCACATCTAAGTTTTTGTATGATTCTTGGCACGCATCCTGACTGTCAGAGCAGGAGGTCAGAGCAGTGACTCAAGCAGAGAGGCAACGGGCCTTCTTCAGAGAGGTGAGTCTCTCTGTACTGGGAGTTACTGAATGATCCAATCCCTGCTTTACATCCCATGCCCCATTTTTCCTTCTTCTGTACCCAGCCACTTGCCTTTCCTGCATCTTATATCTGGCTGCTTGTTTTTGCAGTTTACCATTACCTCTCCACTGCATCTCTACAATGTCTCTGTTACTTGCCATCGAGTCATCTCTGACTCATGGAAACTCTCTGAATGAAAGCCCTCCAAAATGTCCTCTCCTTGACAGCCTTGCTCAGCTCTTCCAAGTTCAAGGCTGTGGCTTCCTTGGTGGAATCAGTCCATCTTATACTTGGTCTTCCTCTTCTTCTGCCTTCAACTTCCTTTAAGTACAACAGTCTTTTCCAAAGACTTTTTCCTTTTCATTATATGCCCAAAGTCTAACAGACCCAGTTTCATAATTTTTGCTTCCAGGGAAAGCTCTGGCTTGATCTGACCCACTTGTTTGTCTTTCTGTTGGTCCAGGGTAATCGCTAAGCTCTCCTTCCTCCAGCAACATATTTTGAACACATCAATTTTATTCTTGTCAGCTTTCTTCACTGCCCAGCTTTTACACAGTGACTGCTAACTACTTGTACTCTATTACCCTATTATTATTATTACTATTGCTACTTCTTCCCTCCCACTCTTGCTACTTATATTACTCCCCTTTATCCTTTTATTATTTATTATGACTACCTCCATTAGTTTTCCTCTATTAGCCCATTATTGCTGCTGCTGTTACTACTGTTACTTCTTTGTTGTTGTTTTTACTTATTTAAAATATAAGTATGGAAAAGCTCAGGGGGAAAAGTCAGATCGCACCTGATGTAGAGACATGGCAGAACGGTCTGAGCCCTCCACACAGATGCTGACTGGGATGAGCCCAGTCTAGTCAACTACACAGAGACAAAGCAGAAGGTTTCCTGTGCCTGGGGGACTCTGGGCTCACAGAAGCCTTTCAATTACTTAAATTTATTTCCCATTGCATGCTAGTAATTCCTCTAAGGCAGAAGAGGGCCGTCCCTGGCATGGAGGTCAGAAATGGCTGTCCTACAGGCTCAGGAGGTGTGCTTAGCAGATATCGTGAGTTATGCAAAAGCAGCGGGGATGACTGCTGAGGGAGAGATGGGATAGAAGAAGCTCTGCTAGGGGCAGGAGGCATACCTTGGCTATGACTTTCCTCCTCCATGTCATTAATCAAGTGGCTCCGCTTCGGTCCTTGAGAGTGCTGGATGGGTTCTTCTCTGGAAAACAGAGTAAGAGGTATGCCTGTCACCCACAAGCACCAAAACTGCAGGAAAAAACGGCACTGGGAGCCAAGAATCCAAATCAGGAGTTGCAGCACCTGACCTACCAGCTCAGACAGGTTTTATAACCATTAGGCTTGTTTTCATCCCCCAGTCCCAGAAGTTGAACTATTTCCCATCAAACCTAAACCTCGTGTGCTAATTTTGGTATAAAAATTAACATTCCTAAAAAGAGTACAAAAATTTGCACTGAACAAAGGTGTGTTTTAAATCTATGTTTGCTTTTTACAAAATATATCCCCCTCCCTGTTTTAGGGTGAATTTTAATTCTCTTCTCTCTTGGAATTGATAAGCCCTGTCCTTCAAGTTCAAAACCAACAGGATGCGAGTGGTGTTGGCTGGTCCTCCACTGAGCGTACCTATGTGCACAGCACCACAGCTAAGGAAGGAAAAGAGAAAAAGTTTCTCCTTCTATCAGTGTTGTGTTCCTACTCAGAATATGGCAGATTTCAAATTTACAGCTGGAAGTGTAGGGCTGTCCAAGGCTAATATCTTTTTGTCTCAACAAATTGCACATACACTCCTGAGCTTGAAGGACAGGGCAGCTCCGTTCCAAGTTCCTCTAGAAAGGAGCAAAAAAAGCAACAGGGGGAAAAAATGTGCTCCAGAGGGAAGATGGGGATGTGTATGACAGAAAGCAACTGTGAGTCTGAAACACAGATCTCTTCTAACCCACAGGTGAAACCTCAGGCCCAGGAGCCAGCTTTGCTCTACAGTTTTCCCTAAATGGCCCCACCCCCTTTCTCTCAACCACAGATCATTTGGTGGTTTCCCAGCTTTGTATGGCTTTCCACCCATTTTAAAAGCTTGGAACACCTCTCCTAAGCCTTCGTTGTGGCAGTAAACATGAAAATATGTTGGAATTGTGCCTCTGCCAGGAATGCAAACCTTGAAAACTTCCCCGGAAGAACAGTCAGCTCTTGCAGTGAAAGAGCTGCAGCACCCCTGTTCTAGCTATCACTGCTAGATTCTCCTCCATCTGTAAGTCAGCTTTCTGTACTCAGTATGCAGATAGTCTCCTTCCCAGCCCCTGCCTCATTTTCACATGCATAATCCCAAATTCTCACTTTTCTAGTATCAGGCACTGTGGCTCCCCTGTATCAAGGCGGTCTTCCTCTGGAACCAGAAAGAGAGACAGTGTGTCAACTGAAGGATAGTAAGATAGTGAGGCAAGATGGTTCCTAGACAAAGTAATTCAGCTCAAATTTTCCATTATTTTAAGTACAGAGACTTCCAGCCAAGGCACATTCCAGAGCAGGTCTTCCCAAACTCATCCACAGAACACAGGCATCTTTTTCTTATGGTCACAGAGAAAATAGAGCCAGTGTGGTGTAGTGGTTAAGAGCATGGGACTGGGACTCAGACTATCTGGGTTCTAGTCCCCGCTCAGCCATGGAGCCAGCTGGGTGACTTTGGGCCAGTCACAGACTCTCAGCCCAACCTACCTCACAGGGTTGTTGTTGTGGGGATAAGATGGAGAAGGAGATGTAAGCTGCCTTGAGCCCTTTGCAGGAAAAAGGCAGGATATAAATAGAAAAATAAATAAATAAATAAATAAATAAAAAATCTCAAGAGACTGAACATCACAGGCATAACAGTATCTATACAGAGGTTCCATAACTTTTAAAGTTGGTGGGCATATTTGGAATTTTGAGACCATGCTGTGGAGTTTCACAAAATGGCTGCCGTAAGAGTGGAGCTGCCTGTTCATAAACTGGTTACCTGACAGGCATGGAAAGTCAAAAAACACCCATTTCCAGGATGTTTAACTGGTAAAACTAAAAGAAAAATAACTTGCCAAAGGACCTAAGTACAAGGCAAGGGAGGTATTTCAGCTCCAAGACACAAAACCACTCTTTTGAACCCAGCTGAAGAGGATGCTAGAAGGCAACACTTCACTTTGCAGCATCTCTGCATCCAGGTTTTATTATTTTTTAAAGAAATAAAATGAAAATGAGGAGGGGCGGGAAACCTCATGGACAGCCAGAGAAAAGCCAATTGATCAACTATGCAGATGTACGCCCATGACGACTTTAATTATCTACAGCAGGCCAGTGGCCAGGGACTCTGGGCTACAATCAGGAGAAGCAGAGCAACCCCAAGCCCGTCTGGACCTCAAGATACTTGACTCTCCATTTAGGTTATATACATCAATTTCAACCTCTGATCGGAGAGCCAGTCCTCCATATGTCTAGCACCTGTAGGCAGAGCCATGTATATTCCAGGCCTGTTCAACGCAGGACTCTCTCAGCGGAACGGAGCGTGGCGTTTATGTTTGGTACATGCCTGTCATGCCCTGCGTGGAGGAGAATTCTTCAAAGGAAGAGAGCCGGCACAGGCGTTCCATGGATTCCCAAGAGGGTTCTGGCTGTGCCCCCAAAGGAAGGCGGCCAGCTGCAGCCTCAGCCCCTGCATCTGATCGTGGCTGGGGCCCACTGTGCTGGCTTTCTTCATTTGAAGAATCCTCCTCCAGGCAGGCCTTGACAACCCCAGGGGGCTGATGTCCTCCCCAGTCCCAGGCAAGCAACCAAGTGGCAGGCATATCAAGTCCCAGTGGCCCTGGATACACGGCTAGTAGGCTTCCTTCCTTGAGAGATTGCAAGTTGGGCAGATCTGGACTATACACTACTCTGATTACAGGAGCGGGACATAATGCGGCCCAGGTACTTCATGGTTCTGCTGTTCAAACAAGAATGGAAAGCATTTAGTAGAACACTCCTTTCTGCTGGACAGAAAAGCATAACTTACAGTGAGACAAGTATAATCAGTTCTGCAAAGTCACATGTCTATCATGAAACAAAACTAAGGACAAAGCTGCAGTTTGATGAAAGGCCCACTTGTTTAAGGAGGTGCAGTGGTGCTAGCAGGAACTGGGACATTAAGCTGGGTAACTGATTAATTAGCTGTTTATTTTGGGGTAGACTTGCAATACTTGCAAGAGCTGAGCTTGGACATTAGCATTTATTTTTGTGTCTACCACTTACTTGAGACATTTTGGCACCTCGATGCAAAAACAAATACATCATGCCCTTTTCACTGAGAGGTAAGGCCCTGGAGCCCAAAACAGGCACATTTTACAGTGGCCCACGTGCATCACAGTCCACTACACGGGAGCCAGGGGAGCAGGGAAAGAGAAACGGGATTCTCTTCCTTGGGACAGGGTCTGCGTTTGAGACTGAACCCGCTTTGAGTTTTGTTTGTTGAATCTGGTTGTAGCTTTCGGTCTTGTCTGAAAGCACAAGCACAACCCTAAGGGACTCTAAATCAGTTAAGACATATGCTTTACGTATAGGTGGACATATGGGTGTGAGTGCATGCAAAATGTGCTAGAAGTGTCTGCCATTTCTCTGTGAGCCCTGTTCCAGCCACCACTGCTGAGATGTCACTGTTTGTTCACAAATATTCCAGGAAGCTAGCACCTAAGGATATTTGGAGGAGGCCAGGAAGGGAAATAAGAGGAAGAAGGACAAGGAAGGACAAGAAAGAGAGGCTGCAGAAACATCTCAGAAAAAAGGGACAAGAATTCAGTGAGACAGGCAGAAGGCCTGCCTGGCAGCTGGTAAGGCACAGAGATAGTGAGAAAGACCAAGAGGCAGGACTTAGCAGTGACTTGATATAAATACATACTTGATTTAATCTTTGCCTGCAGGTCTTTAATGATTATTCTTATTTGTGTAATTTAATGGGAGAGGCTAGTATTAGCAGTCAGGGTTTCAGTTACTACCACTCATCTTTTCCCCCCCTTCCTGCCATCTATGCCCTTGCGTATAGCTCACCAGTTGGTTTATCTTTGCTTTCTCCCTCCATGACCTCTGGGGCAATGGAAGCAGCCATGTGTCGTAGCTGCTCTGGGCTGAGTTTGGCCGGGATGCGCCAGAAAGATTCCTGTAGGAAGTACAAAGGTAGGCAAATCAGTCCATCACTCAACTGCTGCTAGCCCCTTGCCAGAAGAGCACGTCATCTGCTCCTGTCTCTGATCTCCACTTAAAAGCTTGTTACTGCAGTGAGATGCTAATTTGTTTACCCCAAGTTTCCTCCTTTGGGCAGTCAAAAGCCACAGACTATTTTCCTTGCAAAACTTTGTTTATTGCTGCCAAGTATAAATCACTCAGATCAGATCTTTGAGCAGGCACCGAGGGGTTTGTTGAACCCAATCTAGTATTCTCCTCCAGGAACTCTCCTTACGAGCATGCCTGGGCCCCATCCCCTTGGGAGGGGCTTTCTGAAGGTGAGCACGCCTCCTCTCCACACACACTCATTCAGTTGACCCTCCCGCCTCTACTGATGCCCCACCATGGGGGACTGGTCTGTGTCTGAGAATTTCTTATCCTCAGAGATCTCTCCCACTTGGTTGTTCCCAGAAACTGCCTGGCTCAGCCAAGCGCCTGGTCTTGAGATAATCACCACTGCCTCTTTCACCCTAGCCCATCCTCCACAATCACTGGAAGTTGTTTCACATTCTGATTCCAAAGAATAATCTGGGAGGCAGCCAGCAGTTCTTGAGAATGATTGCCCCAGACAAGCCATCCTTCTCAGCCAGAGTGACAACATCCAAGTTCGGCCTGTTACAATAATCTACTAACTATCTGTTTCTCCAGTTGTAAATCACTGGGTGAAAACACTGGACAAAACTCAAATAAGAAAGGGCAAATAAGAGGATATAAGCCGGACTTTTAATAACTGAACTTTAGAAACAAAATAACATTCTAACAGCCAAGTTTTATGTTTATGCAAGCTATAAACAGAAAGTTCCCTAGCAGAAGGCTTCTGTTGTGGGAGACCCTGAACCAACATTAAATAAATTAATTAAACATTCCTCTGCAAAATGTAGTTCTGCCTGGCAACAGTAAGGAACCTCTGTCTTTCTTTGGAAATCAGGAATGTTTGCTAATTCGTCTTGAAATTATATACTTCTCCCACTTATTGCAGCATTTGATTCTACATAGTTACATCAACCTATGTTGAACACTTGGCCTCAACATCTCCAAAAATGTACAAGGGGGTCTTCAAAAAGTTTCCGCACTTTTTTATTTTATAAATATATTTTATATATTTTTGCTGATGGCATTAAAAGGCTGGTGCAACACTAGGGAAAATGCATCACAAGGGAAGGTAACTATGTAGAAAAGTGATGGAATTGGTTTGTGCAATTCTTAATAAATAAGAGTTTTAAAAAGTGCGGAAACTTTTGAACCCCTGTTGTTCATGCAAGGAACAGGTTCACAAATGGTGTGCTAATAATGTTAACCCTGGGATTTGGGGTGGGACTGTAGTGAAATGTCCTGGAAGTTCTCAATTTTTATCTCTGCTGACAATTAAATCTTGGCCACATTTCCAGTTCTTCTAGATCTCTTTGACCTAAACACCACACACAACACTCTGGGAAACCCGGGCTCAGTGAAACCAAGGCTGGAACGCTGAGCATAAAGACAAGCTGCACTTTCCAGCAGTGATTCTAAGCAGGCATTAAATTGGGGGGGGGGGGCAACTTGTGGCCCTCCAAATCTTTTGGCCTGCAACTTCTATCGGCCTTGGCCAGCAGTCAGTAGGGAGGGATGATGGGAGTTACAGATTAAAACACCTGGGAGAGAGACAAGTGACCCACCCCTGGTTTACACAGCACCCTGCCCCCCCCCACGCCCCCAACAGCCAAGATTCAGATTAGCTGAAACTCTTGGGTAGTTTTAAAGTCACTCTTCCCATTCAAAATACACTTCTAAAATATATCCAAACAAAAATGTTTTTGTATACACAGAATAATAAAACCCTGCTACGCGAACTCTATTATCTCCCTTTTCCTCACTAGCAAAAGAAAGGTACCTGCTCGCTGGCTGGGGCTCGCAGCCTCATTTTCCGTAGAAGCTTCTGGAAATCCTTGTGCTCCATGGCATCCTCGTTCTCTTCAGAGAGTGGCACCAGAGGTACAGGCTGGGCAGATCCTGGAGAAAGAGGAATCTGTCAATCTATGTGCCAGTCTTACTAGAAAGAGCAGGATACTATTCTTGTCTCCATGGTCCTGCTAGAAGGGCAGCTTTTGCTTATGGAGGCAAACTAGAGCTCAATATGGAGTGCCCCCACCCCTATTCCTTTTCAGGAGTGTGGCAGAGCTAACCATACAGCCGCAGTGCCACAGTTCTTCACCCTCAGTACTGCTGCACGAGTTCCAGTTCCTGCTGTACTTACCATCCTCTTCCCGGTCAGCAGCTGTTCGGTTCAAGCAGCTCTGGAGCCATGACAGGGGGCCAGACAAACCTGTGGAGATGAAAGTGAGCAGGCAGGTGAGCAAGTCCCTTCTCTCAGTGACCTTGGAGAAACCCCCATGCCCACCCTTACTGTATCAAGGGAAGTCTGGCCTACACACAAAGAAAGAAAAGGCAATAGAATCAACTGCCTGGCTCAGAATGGGGATGGAGAAGGTTGCATCTTTAGATGCTTCCTCCCATATTAAAATCTCTCTGCAAATAAAAAATCAGCAAAGCAAGTAAAGGGCTGGGCTAGAAATGTGGGAGTTTTCTATTTACAAGGAATCTTTTATGCAGAGATGAATTAGAAAGATACTTCCCACTTGCAGTCAAACTGGTAAAGTCCATTCTACCAAGTGTGGGTAAACAGAGACGTCTGGGGAAAGCTGCACTGCAGTACTTCAGTGGGTCATGTCCAAAGACAGACCCAATGCCGATTCCCTGCAACTGAGTCAAATTGCTTAGCGGGTGTTCCAGGGAGAGGGACAGAGGCAGGTGAAGAAGACCCCCAGAACCTTCCCCTTTTGGTCTGTCCCTCCAACTTCACCCTCATGGCCAGCAACCATCAAGAGAGTTGTGGGAAAGGATGCAAGAAAGAGGGGGAGGTAGGTGAGCATGACCCCACATACAGGCTTCTGCTCCAGCCGATCTCTCTCTGCCCTCAGTCACCTTCCACCTGCTGTCCCGAGTAAGGACCATGCCGAATTTTATTGTGATCTTATTATTTTTAGGTTCCTTGCAAGTTGCCTTCCTAGGACTTTTGTCCTAAAAGCTGTAAGCAATCCCACAACTGCTTGAATGCCTACTGGCCACAGTGGATCTCCCATTGCCATGCATGACCACAGGGAAAGGTTGGCTGTGTTCTCAGGTACAGGCAAGATCCTCTAAAGGACAGGGTCCGCAGCCTGGGAGTGCTCCTCGACCCGGAGCTGTTTTTGGAAGCTCAGGTGACGGCGGTGGTGAGGAGCGCCTTCCTTCAGCTTCGGCTGATCCATCAGCTGCGTCCCTACCTGGAGGACGACTGCCTCGTGACAGTGATGCATGCATTGGCTACTTCCCGGTTGGATTTCTGTAACGCGCTCTATGTGGGGCTGCCCTTAAAGACAGTCCAGATACTTCAGATGGTGCAAAATAGAGCAGCCAGGTTGCTGACGGGGACTGGGCGTTACTCTCACATAATCCCAGTCCTCTACCAGCTTCACTGGCTCCCCATCGAAGTCCGGGCTCAATTCAAGGTGTTGGTAATCACCAATAAAGCCTTTAACGGCTTGGGACCTGGATACCTAAAGGAATGCCTGCTTCCATATTTGCCCTCCCACCCCTTGAGATCGGCAGCAGAGGCCCTCCTTCGGGAGCCCTTTGTGAGAGACATCAGGAAGCAAAGTACCCGCAGGAGGGCTTTCTCTGTGGTGGCGCCCCATCTGTGGAATGCGCTCCCCAGAGAGGTCCGCCTGGCGCCGTCGTTATTTGTTTTTTGGCGCCAGGCTAAGACCTGTTTATTCAAACAATATTTTAACAACGTTTAATATTTATAGGTTTTAATTGTGCAGCCAGGGTGTTTCCAGGTTTTAACTGTATTTGTATTATATTTATTTATTTGTGTGAGCCATCCCAAGGCCATATAGCAAGGGGACGGCATACAAAAAACTATAAATCAATCAATCAATCAATCAATCTAGCAGCTTGACAGCAATGCCAAAGGGATCTGGCCAGCACCTGTACAAACTACGGTGAGCACACCCAGCACTGCCCTGGAAGATTCTGCAGCAAACATTTGAGGGTTTTTGAACAGATTTGTTGAAGACGACGTGTTTCTTGACATCAGGCAGTTTAAAAGCTATTGCCCCAAAGCAACATGATGAATTATCCTAGGAGTCCAGGAGGCTGTTTTATATCGTCAGATCATTTGTTCATCTACGCTACTACTGTCAACACTGACTGGCAGCATGCACAGCAGGTGCTCTTTCACTATGCAGTGACCCCTCTCTAAGACCAACAGAAGTGCTGCTGAGCTTTACTGAGATGCACTGCAGTTCCATATCCCACTCCCAGGGATGCTAAAACCCACTCACCTTCCTGCCTCAGACTCTGCACAAGCTCCTGGGCATCTCTATCTGATGCAGCCCCCCATTTCCTGCTAGTCCGCTCATTCACAGGCCTGTTGCCCATGTCACTGTCACTATCCCCCCGAGATGGTTCCTCTTCTTCATCGCTATCCAAATCTTCCTCCTCCTCCTCCTCTTCCTCGTCATCATTCTCATCCAGGTCAGGGACTCCAAAGTCCTTGGGTAACACCTCTTTGTTCTGAAAGAAAGTTTGCAACAGTACAGAGCAGCAAGAGACACAAACGCAAGACCCACAAGATCCGCCTTCCTCAGCAGTCCACACAACCTCTTCACGGATGTCACAGTCCCAAAAATCTTAGCAAGTCCTACACACCCAAACACACTTTTGCCTAATCAGAGACAATCTCAATTGCCTAATCTCTGTGACACCAAGATCTCAGAGGATGGAAGGAGGGTGGAAAGCAGCCATCAAGTCTGTGTCCACCTCCTTCACCTATTTGCTGCAGTGATATAGAATATCCATCCACACTCTAAATGCTGTTCAGAAAAGTTCAGCTATAGAATTTTGTTGCAATATGTTCTGCAAGGCATGGGAAGTGTCCGTTAAAACTAAAAAGAAGCCCTGTAGTGCCTACAGAGAGCGGGGATCTTTAGGAGAGGGTGGAGCTGAATGGAAAGGAAAAAGCTGTGGGATAGTCACGTGATGGAAATGTGCTTGCTGGAATGGGGGTCATCAACCGCTTCCTCCTTCCCTCCCTTCCTCTCTCCCAATTCCACCTGAAACATGAAGAGACCCAACTAGCCCAGCATTTGTCAGACCGTCATGGTTCCAGTGCAAGTGCAGATGTAGGCACACGCGTAACCGTCGTCAAAACACGAGCATATGCTTGCAGTGCACAGACACACAGGGAAGAGAGGGTGGGTACCATACCGCGCCAAGAGAGCCAGGCCTGCGCTTGCGCTTCTTGTAGAGCTCCTTGCGGTCAGACACCAGCCCCATGCTGAGCAGCTTGTCGATAATGCGGGCCTTGGAGCGCTTGGCTGTGATGTGCCTCATCACATTGGCCAAGATATCTGCAGAAGAAAACGAGAGCAAAGGCAGCATGAGATGGGTTCGCGATCGTACTTACAGGAAGAGGTATTGTTATAGAAAAGAATCTCTGCATAGGAAGGAACTTGCCACAAAACGAGTTTTCAAGTGTGGCTCTAAGCCAGCTTTCCTCAACTTTGTGTCCCTCCAGCTGAGCCAGACTGCAATTTCCATAATCCTCAGCCAGCATGTCTGTGGCTGGGAATGATGGGACTGAGCATCCAACACATCCAGAGGGCCACCGGACTGAGGAAGGCTGCTCTGGACATTAGTCCCCATTTCTTCATTGCCTCCAGTCCCAGCTAACTAACTACAAGGACAGATCTCCAGTTGCAGACTCAAGTCTCCCATTCTCCCACTTCTGGTCTCACCATCTGTGTCACGGAATTCCTCAAAGAGCCGCTGAAGCTCTGACTCCTGATCCTGTGTCCACAGCACAATCCGTGTTCCCTTCCTGTAAAAGACATCATACTGTACTAACAATCATGATGCTTGCCTTTCTCCTCCCATATCTTAGGATTCATCTGCAAGCAGGGAAATCTGGTATTCAGTGTGTTTTTCTACAAACCACTTAGAGATCTTAGGCTATCAAGCAGTATATAAAATTGAATGAATGAATGAATAGTAAGATGCACCCAAGGAGAAAGGGATGTCTGAAAAGAATCATAGGGAGTCAGTCTTGCAAAAATTCTGTAATTTCCATGCATAAATGCTTACACAGATACCAGACAAAGAATTAGTACCTTGAATTATATTCAATTTTGATTAATATAATTAAGTTCTTAGCCCTTATGTTAATAGACATGAAACACCTAGTGACCTAATAAAAGCTGGGGGAGGCAGGGGCATGAAGATTTCCTATGCTATGGAGGAAATGCTTCTGCACCCTGAATTGCCCTTTCTGTTTAGCACAAGTGTAACAGAAATATATAAAATAGGCACATATGCATGCATGTTTTATAACTGTACTTTGTACATGTCACTTAGTGCCTTTTCAACACAAAATCTTGCATTGCTACTAGCTTGGTACACAGATCTAGATAGGTTCATATGCAGATCTAGATAGGTTTATATGCCCTTTTACAAAGAGCAGCTAAAATTTCAATTTAACCTGAATTTAAAGTGCACTCCTCTACATTCATGGTGCACAACATGTGACCTGCCTGTGTCTGCTTACAGTGCAACCCACAGAGCCATGGGAACTGTGGCCAGGAACTTCACAGCTTTCAAATCATTGGTATACCTTTGAATCGTTACTAAAATTTACCTTTGAAGTACTCTTGCATTAAGGGAATTAAAATTCTTCATGTATAATAAAAGTTATGAGGAATTGGATAAATACACAAGAGGAGAAGGGACATGCCACACACTCTCTCCAAAGGGGAACGTTCTTATGCATAAGGATCAAAAGAAAAGCCATACTGGATTAGGCCAAAGGTCCGTCTAGCAATCCATGAACATGGCGCAGAAAAAGATGCGCACAGGATCCCTCAAACTGGATGGGCACAAGACCTCCTCCTGTCCAAGCTCCTCAGCAACTGGTGCACACAATCATGCCACCTCTGCTAAAGGAGGTAACATACAGCCAGTAGGCTAGTAGCCACTGATGGACTCCTCCTTAATTCCTTTTTAAAGCCGTCCAGATTGGCAGCCATTATCTGCCAATATGCATGGCAGATACATTCTGCCATGCATATTGCAGAATGGCAACACATCCATGGCAACACATTCCATAATTTTACTGTATGTTGTGTAAAGAAGTACTTCCGTTTATTTGTCCGAAACTTCCCACCAATCAGCTTCATGGGATGGCATAAGATTCTAGGATTATTATGTCTCCTTCCTATACTTTCCCCACACCAGACATAATTCGGTAAACCTCCCTCATGTCTCCCCTTACTTGCCTTTGTTCTAAGCTAAGCAGTCCCAGTTGTAGCCACTCCTCGCAGAGGAGGTGCTCCAGCCCCTTGATCATTTTAGTGGCCCTATGCAGTCTATCAGCCTCAATCGTCCTTCACTGCCACCCACTGCTCTTCAGGGAGAAGGACGACCTACCGCTCCTGGGGGAAGTCTCGCACACTCCTTGCTAGGCCCAAGCGCACCAGCTGCTTGGCCACCTGCTTACGTGTCCGGCTGGGTGTGCTCAGGTGTGCCAGGATGTTGTTCAGGATGTCTTCACCTGATATAGGAAAAGAAAAGAGGGGTATGATGACTAAGCTGGGAGGAGGAGAAAAACAAGAAGCAGGAGGCAGCAGTGGTGGAAGAGAAGAGCAGGAGTTCTCCACTGAAGAACTAGCCTCCAGACTTTACTAGCCTACCCATCTACATACATGTTTGTAGCACTAAAAACAACCACATTAGTAAAATCTTAACTGGTAGTCTTCCATTAACTAGAAATCTTCAACCTCATCTGATCTATTACCTAACCTCAAAATACAATATGAGAAGGATTTTATAAAACAACTACCACTCATATATGCCCATTTTAATCCTTCTCTCTTTAGGATGACCACATGTGTAAGAGGCCAATACACCTATTTTTCTGAGAACTGCATACAAAGAAACAGTTTGCATTGGCTGGACAAGCTGCACCAGTTTTTGCAGGTACAGCTTGTTATGCCAATGTTAAAATGCAAGAACAGCAGCTATACAACTACTAAAACAAAAAGATAAACTACCCTGCTCCATATTCGGTTACTGTTTTCCCTCAAGTTTTCCTCCCTTTCTCTTTCCTCCACTTTAGAAATATATGAGGGGAGACCCAAAAACCCCCAGGAATAAACCATGCATTTATTTTTACATGTTCAACCTTCAGTCACTTTCAAAGTACTTTCCAATTTGATGCAATAATCAAGACTTTTTTTTCCACTGCTCAAAACAGATTTTGAACTCGCCGATTTTGTTGCCTTTTAGTGCTTCTGCCGTTTTTTGTTTTACCTCTTCCACATCAGCAAAACATTTCCCTTTGAGGACTTTTTCATCCAGGAAAACAAGAGAAGTCACACGGGGCTTGTGAAGAGGGAGGATGGGGCACAAGGGTCATGCCATTTTTGGTCAAAAACTGCTGAACACTCAGTTGAACAAAATTTCACTGCCACATGTGGTTTGTGTAAATCAGCCTTCACGAAATAGGCAAACGTGTTGAAAGAGTCTCAGAAACAAACAAAAAAACCCCCCTCACTAAAGCCAAACTCAGTCTCTCACAACCACCTAGTTGGGTACACTGATGCAGTTCCTAGAACATTCACCTAGCAGGGAAAGCCTGTACTACAAGGGGCCTACCCTCCAGAAGATAATTTCTGGGGTTTTTTGGGTCCCCACCTTGTACATGAAACCAACCAAGTAAGAACTTAGTGATGGAGATATCACTGCACCTTAGGTCAGGGTGTGATCCAAATGCAAGTCTCAGCCTACCAACTGAAGATCATTGACTGAGGTGACCAGTCAATGATTATATAAGACTGCACAGTTCTCGGTTCCTCCATCCCAGAACTGACCACAGAATCTGAAAGTCTTGGCTGCCAAACTCTGGCATAACTCTACGTGAAGAAGACCATTTCCCTCTCACAGAGCCAGAGATGACACATCACCTTCCTGATTTTAAAATGGCAACCAGTGGCCCAAAAGCTTGGAGAATGCAGGTAAATTTTGTGCTACCTGCTCTTGAAATTCACCCCAAACCACTCCCTCTGAAAAGTAAAAAAAGGAAGGCAGTTTCAATCCCTTCTTTCATCATGAGTCCTCCTATTTGACCTAAAAGTTATATTTTGAGAACTTTCAGCTGAACCATAGCTCTTAGCTCTACCCTCTTCCTATACCATCTCTCTAGTTAGGTCTCCCAGCAAATGTGATTCAGTACCTTCCACTTCCTTGTACTTGTAATAGAGTTCCCGCAGCTCTTCTTCCTCTTCCTCAGTCCATTGGGAGGCCTTGCAAGTAGCAGAACTGTTTGAGACAAGAGACACTGCACTGAAAAGGGCTTTTTAAGTATAACCCACCCTCCAAAACTGGGAAGTTCTGTAGAGAGATGGAAGTATTTTGTGGATTTTAGAAATATACAATGAATAGTGTGAAACAAAAGCTGTTAGATATTCTGTGATATACCTACTTGTATTTTGATTTAAGTTTAAATCCTTAAACTTTACATCAAGAGACAATACTCTATTAGTATGGTTTTTTATAAAGCTGATTTTTCTCACTCTTAATATTATCCAGTATATTTTTCACACAGGAATATAAACTATTGTTTCTCTAATGAATCTGGCTTTGAAAGTTTACATACATCTGGCATTCTGCTCACCAAAGGTAAATGGAGTAAAGTATGCAGAAGTCTGGATAGCAGGGGAAGTGGGGAGAAGGAGACCGAGTTGCTATTTCTCCTACCTCAGATCGAGATTTCAGAGAGCAATGTTCGGTGTCCAGGGTGTGAGGTGGCAACCTCAAACGGAAGGAGGCCCTGGAAGTGTGCACTAGCTCTGCTGCCAATCTAAGACTAGAACAGGGGAGTAGAGGGACTAGCCAATTTGTGAAGGTGTGAGTCAGGGCCTTGGACAGCCACTCCCTCATTTCTGGAGGTAGTCCACCATGACACTAATTGCTGCCCAAGGCCTGAGGCACTCACCTTCCCTCTTCCCTCATCAAGGTGTATCCTTCAGTCATCTCCCGTACCACAGCAGTGCTCTTCCAGAACAACAGCTCCATGTAAGCCTTCTTGTTGGTGGATGTGAGTGCAAAAAACTTGCCCACAATGTATTTGGCAAAGGTCACCAGCTCCTAAGGTTGTTGGCAAAGAAAAGACATGTTGTTGCTTTGGGAATATTTCATGACAAAATCCAAAGGTGCTCCCACCACTACCCAGATTTAGTATTCTGTGATGAGAAAAGCAAAATTTTAAATGAATTCTTTTGCAGCTTGATTCTGCACACTATTTTCAGCAATTTTCAGGCAGAAGAAATATTTCTTTCAACAGTCCTCCTGATTCTCAGGAGATAATATCAAATAAGATTATAGTAAGGCTTTGCTAGGCAGACAAGTTGTGTAGGCAGATAATTCTCCCTGTGTCTTGAGTTTCCCTTTTGCAGAATATGTCATCTTCCCTGTATGAAGCCTTTCTTCTTTTGAAGTCTGAGTAGTTCACAAAAGTGTTAAGTGTTACACTCAGCAAGGTAAAAGCACAACAGATGCTGAAGAGAAATGGAGCCCTTGTAGTAGTGGCTGTATGAATAGTGTGAAATTCCTTGCCCTGTGAAGCATGGAGGTTTGCAGGCTGGTAAATACACCTGGGAAACATTTGTCTGTCAAGCAGCTGTTGCTTCCTGTAGCGGATATGCTTTCTCTGTGGCCTTTGCTTTCATTGCCCTTTAATATTTTTATTGTATTTCTATTGTTTGACTTAGGAATGGCATTAAGCGAGTAATAAATAAATCCTATCTATTACTTATTGTAATGAATAACTTTTTGTTACTTATTTGCTAGGCAATGAACATAGGACTTTATACACAGAAAGCAGATTCGCCGTCACTGTATAGTGACCACCCTTTAACCAAAGTAACTTTTTGGAAGCATGCAGCACCCCGCATTGGAACCACTGCCCAAACACCTGCAGTCAAACACAGCCGCACCATCCAAGCTCTTGGCAAACCTCTCCCTTTCCAGGGCCCTCACCTTGTACGCACCGGCAGCAGGGTCACTGAGGAGTCTGTTGAAGAGGCAGAAGGCAGAAAGCTGGAAGAGCAAGGCCTCCATCTTGAGGTCATAGGCAATGCGGTGCAGCATCTTGACTACACAGTGGTTGGTGTGGCTGCTGTTCTGAGCATAGCTCTTGAAGAGCAGAAGGTAGGCCTTGACCACGTTAGCTCTGGCAAACCTGCATCCCCAGGAATACACATGGGACTTGTTTAAGGATAAGAGCAAAGCACACTATTGTGGGTCAAGACAGACTGTGCTAATGAGCAAAGCTTTCAGCTTCTAAAAACAAGAAGATTTCTCTCTTTGAAGTATTTGTTTTTTAAAACACATTTCTACCCCTTATGAGGGACAGGAAAAAAAGGGCATCACAGAGTACCTGGGCTGAGGATATCAGCAGAAAGACAACCCTGTGACTTTTAGAACACCCTGTGCACCCAGGAGATGAGAGGACAGAAACACCTTTTGGCTGTTCCATGCACCCTCAAAGCTGGCTTACTGCTTTGCGTAGTCCAGAAAGTTGAACTCTCTTTCTGATGTTTGTACTGATGCCAATTCTTCCTCAGCAACCTCTTCTTCCTCAGCTGCCTCCTCAGGTTCATCTGGCTCTGGTGCTGTTTGACCTACATATATTGGAAGAGGTGTATGACATTCAAAGAAGACAGTTTCCCATCCCATTCAGCTACACTTGAGTCTTGCTTGAGCAAAAGAGGGCACCATTCATTCATTTATAAATTTATTCATTTATTTATTTCATTTCTGTACCACCCAGTAGCCAGGGCTCTCCATATATGCCATATACTACTTGGTAATGGGTAGTGGTGTGCCATTATTCCAAGAGTAGAACTGCCAGATCAGCCAGGAAAAAAGCCAAGGAATGCTAGAGTTGTGAATTGGTCCTTGATGCCAAAAAGGAATTAAGGTGCCAGTGTTCCAGTAAATGACCAGCCCCATCCAAGTCCCTGGCTTCAGACAACATGTACCAGCCCCACAGGATGAATGCACATGGTACAAGGGACTTGGCAGGGTCTGGGAAGAGCTTTCATCCCCCCACCACCCCGGCACCATCTGAATCCTCCTTCACTTATGCACCTGTTGTTATCTCCACTCAGAGATATGGAGATGACACTGAGGATTCCTCCAGGAGGGGATTCTTCAAAGGGTTAAGACTTGAAAGCCAAGCTCCTGGCCCGTGGAGGAAGCCTTTGCAAATTGGATGCAGACTAGAGGTTCTACATCCATGCACTAACTGAACACCAAAACAAAAAGCACCAGTCAACAGACTGGGAACAAAAGGGTTTCACAACATATTCTGAGTTTACACAGTGGAAGTATGCAAAACAGGGTCCAGCCGGCAGTGGCAGGTTTTGAACCCAAGCTGTGAGCAGGTTTAAAAAGATCAAAACCAGCACTTTAAATATAGGCTCAGAAACACAAAGTGACTAAGCACAGGGTCAGCATGCCAAAGCCAGCTCACATCCAATAGCAGGTTCCTTCCTCTCCCCATTTCAACATGACCGATGTGACGCTCTCCCAACCCAAGGTAACAATTGCCAGTTGTGAAGTGGCCATCATGAGACAATTACAAATGCAGGATGAAAGCCTTCTTCAAATATTAGAAGGACTTTCACGTAGGTGGAGCAATTTTGTGTTCTGCTGCTCCAGGAAGCAGAACCCAGACTGCTGGGTTCAAATTACAAGACAAGGGATTAAATAGTAAGAAGAACTTGCTGATGGTATGAGCCAGTGAACAGCAGAAGAGGATTCCACTTCCATTAGAGGCTTTTAGATAGGGGCTGGATGGCTGCCTCTCAGCAGTGCTGCAGCAGAGCATCTCCTGGCCTGGCAGAGGCTGGCCTGGAAGGTTTTTTCTAACTCTTGAGATACTGCATTTCATTAATCACAGGACTTAGCTTGCACTAGATGGGCCTGGGTAGTTTGAGGGTGTGGGCAGCATTAATAGCTAAGAAAGTCCACTCAATTATGCTTCCTTAATTCTTTAGCCACTGCACCTTTCTCAACTGACTTCCAAGATCCCCCCATTCCTATAATCCTAAACAATCACCTTTGAAAAAGAGACAGATATTAAAGCTGAACAGGGCGATGTGAGGACAGAAGTCTGCTATATCCCATTTCCTCTCTTTGCTCTCAGTCAGTTAGGAAGAAGATGTTCTTTTTTATATCTCTAGGAAAGGAACTTGGAATTCTGCCCCTTTCTATTTTGTTTGCCTACATTTGATTCCCCTCCCTTTTTCCCTTTAGCTAAGTCTTTACAGATTTTTAAAATTTTCATGAGCAGGAGGGAGAGGGGTTTGAATTTAAATAGTTATTAATCTTCTTAAATTATTTTAAAATGTTTATTGTTTGGATTACTGGATTGAAATGCTCTCTTAGTCTTAATGTTTCAAACTGATGTCCAAAACAATTAAAATATTTTACAATGACCATATGTCACATTTGGAAAATCCTCAAAACAATTATTTAAATAGAAAAGCATCAAGGGCAACTGTCCGAGAGTGGTAAACAGAAAACAAGCTGACTTCAGCACTTGGCTGTGCTGTGGGTTCAGGTACGCCCTGCTCCTTTTCTATTCCTCCCATGGAGACTGGATACTCACGAGTGAGGTGGGCAGAAAAGATGCGTCTCAGCAGCTCAGTCTCTTCCTCTGAATCCAGGGTGGGTGATCCAAAAATGTCACCTTCTGGCCACACCTCCCTTGGGGAACAGAATGAAGGTAGGAGGGTTAGCTGGTCACAACGGGAATGGGCAGTACTTTCTTCACTCCCAAACACTAGAATCTATATGGGCAAAATCAAAATAAATGCGCGCACACACCCTTTAACATGTATTGGTATGTGTACAACAGTACAAGTCCAGGAAATATCACTACTTAAGTGTCTTGAATGAATCTTGACTATTTTTCATGATCATGTTTAGAAACAGAACTACATAGCCACATGGCTAGCATTCCAGAAAATATCTTAGTTCAAAAACAGCAGTCAGACCTAAGAATTAAACGAGCAGGACACACAAAGGAAAGGGAGTGGAGGGAAAATTGAGGAGATCCGTTTTTCAAAGTCAGAACAAGGTGTGTGGTGAACTATAAGTGGGCAATTAAATGCACTCTGGCCAGGGTGATCTTCCCTTGCTAGCATTGTCAAGAAAATGAGGCTCTTGTTCCTTAAGCCAGTGGAAGGGCCAGAGCACCCTTTCCCATAGCTCCTCAAAATAAACTTTTAATGTCTTGAAGCACAGTCATAGGCACCCCTCACCAGAGGCAAAAAGATTTGAAACAGCTTCAAAGCCCATTTATTTATTTATCTATCTATCTATCTATCTATCTATCTATCTATCTATCTATCGGTTTATATCCTGCCTTTTTCCTACAAGGGGCTCAAGGCAGCCTACATCTCCTCCTCCATCTTATCCCCACAACAACCCTGTGAGGAAGGTTGGGCTGAGAGTCTGCGACTGGCCCAAAGTCACCCAACTGGCTCCATGGCTGAGCGGGGACTAGAACCCAGATTGCCTGAGTCCCAGTCCCATGCTCTTCACCACTACACCACACTGGCTCTCACTTATCTGGAAGAGCTCTTTTTGTAACTGTCCTGCTTCCATGGTTCAGGTTTAGATGTGGCTTAGAATGGAATTGTGTGCACAGGTAGCAACATACAGAACTGTAGGTTTGATCCACAAGCTATAATGACACAGAAAAGCAGTCTGAGTGGCTTTCTTACCTCGCTGAATGTAAGAGGGACAGTGCTTCAGATGCTCGGCCGCCTAGCAGGCTGTCTTGAATCCGTATCATAGCTTCAGCTCTCTGATCCTCCATTGAGACTTCTGAGGCTGCATCAAAGGGAACGATGCTCTCTGGAAGAGGCTCAGAACCCTGAAGGGGAGAACACATTCCTACATGAATTCCCAGGAGTGCGAGATTCTGAACGTAGAAGATGCCGAAGGAGGAGTAAAGGCAGATTCACACAAAAGGTCCTCTGCTTTGTCATGTCCAATATACGTTTCCGGTCATCCCACAAAGACTTTGCAAGCATCTACCCAATCACAGAAGAATTTTAGAAAAGCAATTGGACTGTAGAAGTCCACCAGCTTGAAAGTAACTAAAAAGGAAACACCATTAATTCACCACCACCACCTTCTCTCTCTTCATCTCTGCTCTTGCCAATATTCCATACATCCCTTTTTATCAAGCCTTCTGACAAAGCACTGTCCCACACTCTCAGCACTGGGTTGAACATTTATGAAACTACCGTATTTTTCACTCTATAAGACGTGCCTAGTTTTTAGAGGAGGAAAACAAGGAAAAAAATATTCTGAATCAAATGGGCACATAATTACAGGCACATTCCCCATCACTTCCCCATGGGCTGCACATCTGACAGACTTACTGCACACACATATTCGCTCTATAAGACGCACAGACATTTCCCCTTACTTTTGAGGGGGGAAAAGTAAGTCTTATAGAGCAAAAAATACGGTACTTCAATTTTGCAAGTCAACCTGGATTTGGAGTGGAAGGCACCTGACCCAGTTTTGGACTAGTATCTGTATCAACCCGCCTGCGTTTTAAGATCAGCAAGAGAAGCCCCTCTCATTTACCCACCCATGATAGCAATTGGATGGGTGACCATATGAAAGAGGGCCTTTTCCACAGTAGCCCCATTCATTTAGAAAAAGCTGCCATTGGGTATCTAGGTTTTTAAGACACTCCTGAAAAAGGCACTTTACTCTGGCCTTTTCCTGATGTTTGCTGATGGTTACATCGCATTATTCCTGTTTTTATTGTATTTGATGCTGTACTGGGCTATAGTCTGTGTTTTAGAACAGAACCTTGGCAAGGCTGCTGTTCTGAAAGGTGGCCAAGAAACATTTTAAATAAATAAATAAGTAAGTAAGTAGGTAAGTAAGTAAGTAAGTAAGTAAGTAAGTAAGTGAGGCAGCTTGTTATACGGCACCTCTCTCCAGCTGCCATAGAGAACTGCATGCACACCTGAACATTCTTGCCATCATCAGGAAGAAACATTGGGAAAAAAGTTCTGCAAAGCACTGTTGGCCTTTGCACAAAGGTCAGCATCCTAAGCATCACATCACTGGGTGATATTTATTTTTAAAAAGTAACAAAGTTGCATTTTGCAAAATACTACGTTTTTATTGTAAATCAACTGAAGGAGAGGAATGGCCCTTGTAATTTGCCAGAGCTTCTCTTCTTTAGTGTGCTCAAATTATCAAACTTGCAGATTCTGAATCACTGGGAGCTACCATGGGTGCCATGCCAGAACACTGGTGCATCTAGGCCAGTACTCCGCACTGCCTGGCAGTTGCGCTCCAGAGGTTCAGGCAGAGCCTCTTTCACATCTATTGCGATAACAGGAACTGAACCTGCACCGTCCTACATAGAGAGCATGGCTGCAGCAGCTGAGCTATGCTCACTTCCTCCTCAAAGGTCATAAAGGACTTTGCACACAAGACACCATACAGAATGTAGAATTGCTTTCCTATTTCCTGCATGTCCCATTATCTGGTTATACACTATATAAACCTGAGAAAATCCCCCTTCTTTGAGAAAGTTTAAAAAAAACAAACCAAAACCCAGAAATCCTGGCTCCTGCACCAAGCCTAAGATCTTACCTCTGTGCATTTCTTGATTTGCTCAGCCAGCCTAGGCCACATCTCCTCCAGCTCTTCGGGAGAATGGGAATGCACATCTGACCCAGTATGGCGAGCCAGGGCCTTCTTCTTCTTCTTCTTGGATTTCTTGCTCTGCTGCAATAAAAGTCACTTTGTCTTTGAGCCAGCCTTTGAGAAACATGGGAGAGAAGTGTTACATTCCCAGAATCCTTCCCCACACAGGTTTTGACCCTCAGGTGAACTCAGGGCAACAGAAACAAGAGTCTTCATGGTTGTGGTTCATGCCTTGCTGACCAGCACTTCTCAAACCATGCCTGGCTGACCAGCACTTCTGGTCTCAGAATCCTCCCCCAAAACTGAGCCTTTGAAGGCGTGTCAGACTGTTTAGGTTGCTGCTGTTAGTTTTAATTGCATTCGTTTGGACAGAACATATTGCATTAATTAATTCTAAAATGATACTGCCATTACTTATCTAACCGTAAGCTGCTTTGACAGCCATTTTGATGGAAAATCATATGACAAAGCACAGATCTTAAAAACAAAAGGACTTTCTCTTCAAGAAGGATAAGTAGAAAAAATGATGAAGATACAACTGGGAATATTTGATGAACATCATCACCACCACATTAATTTCCCCCATTCTTGCTCTCGCAAGGAACCCAAGGAAGTTTAAAAGGTTCTCCTTCCCTCCATGTCATCCTCAGAGCAACAACTCTGTGAGGTAGGTGAGGCTGAGAGTTCGTGACTGGCCCAAAGTCAGCCAGTGATTTATTTAATTATTTAATTAATTTCTATACTGCCCAACAGCCAGAGCTCTCAGGGTGGATCACAACAGCATATTTAAAAACAATATAAATTATACCAATTAAAACATAAAAATTAGTAATACAAAATTTTAAACCAAATAAAAATAGAAAAACAAAACTGTATGCTGAAAAGTCCCTGTTAAACCCTGTCTAACAACCAGCAGTACTCAGTAACTAATTCAGCAGAGGCACGTTCTTTACCTTGCACCAAAATGGTAGTAAAATTGGCATCAGGAAGGCCTCAGTGGGCAGCTCGTTCTGTAACTGGGGTCCACCACTGAAAAGGCTCTTCTTGTGGCCACCATCCAAGTCTCTCTCAGAGGTGGCAACTGGGGAAGAGCCCCAGAACTTGATCATAGTGTCAGAGCAGACGGAGGTCGAGAGAGTTGTTCCATCGGTTATCATGGTCCCAAGTCATGTAGGGCTTTATAGGTCAAAACCAGCACCTTGAATTGGGCTCAGAAGCATATAGGCCGACAATGCAAGCAGGCCAGAATTGGTGTTATATGTTCAGATTGTCTGGTCCCTGTTAATAATCTGGCTGCCTCAGTTTGCACAAGCTGCACCTTCCAAACAGTCTTCAAGGGCAGCCCTATGTAGAATGCATTGCAGTAGTGCAGTTTAGGCTAGTTCATGGCTGAGTGGGGCCTCGAATTTGGTTCTCCTGGGCACTAGTCAACACTCTAACCACCACACTACACTTGATGCCAAAATTTGAATATTCTGCAATTTTAATAGGTTTTTCTAATATTATTCATTTTGTCTCATTGGTATTTTAGAACAGTAATCTTTTAACTCTATAAGCTATCTTGAGACATGTGGAAAATAGTACACCAAGTTTAAAAAATGGATACAAAGCTTTGAGCTAGTTAGGACCTCAGAAATGGAGAGGGATTTTATTAGTCCAAAAACTAGTTTCCAGTGGGACAATCACCCTGTAACACCCTTGTAGCCCTACCCCTGCTGATATGGTGTGTAGTGTTTTAAATGGTGAACTCAGATAGCCTTCCCTGGCCTGGGGCCCTCCTGATTTTTTTGGACTGGCCAAATGGCACAAATACTGCATGTGGGCTGCCAGGAATCAAAGACCTATGCATATAGAGGGCACTAGGTGGGGGAAGGCTGGAAGAGGGATGGAAAAGAGAGGCTCAGATCCCCACACAGCTGCAAAACTTTCTGGATGATTCTGGTCCAGCTACTCCCTATCAGATGAGCAGACCTGATAAATCATTATGAGGATAACATGCAAGGGAGAGAGGGACCCTTGGACTGCCCTTAACTACTTGGAGGAAGGGCAGGATACAAATGAAGCAAATAAAAACCACACATTAGTGGGGTATCTCGGCCAAAACATTCTCATGGTAATTAAATAAGATCTTCTGACCCCCATACACCAAGATACCTGGACCACTAGGTTGCTCCTCCCCTTGCAAAATTTCTCCAGCATCTTCAAGAAAAGGTGCGTGGTCTCTACCAGGTCCTTGAGGAATGACCTGGGCTGCTTAGTTTCGTCGAACTTACGGAAAAGAGTGAGGAACAGCTCGCGGTACTCCATCACATAGAAAATGTTATCTAGGGGAGAAAGTAAATAAATAAAAGTGGCTGTCAGTGGTTTGAGCCAGACCTACAAGTAATGACAGCATTTCCTTGTCTAGGAAACTATGATAGGAGGAAAAGTTTGCAATTCGATTCCTTCCCAACTCTGCCTGGTCCTTGGGAGATGACAGCAAGAGCTGAGGAGCAGCAGAAGTGAGAGACAACCATCTTTTCTTCTGTCCACTGTCCATGTAATCAGTAAGGACACCTTTGGCAGCCAACTGCATCCTCCCTGCAAAGGATACCAGCCTTCCTAAGTTACCCTCCGCTTCCAAACAGACACAGTCCTCACTTGTGGAACACAGCAGCCACTGGGTCCTAACACTAGGGATATGTGAGGAATCTGCGTTGGGTGGAAGATCCTCTGGATTCCTGGTTTCTGGCTTCTTGGATTCCAGTCTGCTTTGCAGTGGCCCAGAGTCCCTGACGAGTGCCCCAAGGGTCCCCAGGAATCGAGCCCCATGCA
This sequence comes from Varanus komodoensis, assembly GCF_004798865.1. NCBI lineage: Eukaryota > Metazoa > Chordata > Lepidosauria > Squamata > Varanidae > Varanus > Varanus komodoensis. The sequence continues at coordinate 25,317,933 of NW_025335349.1, forward strand.
CTGTGCAAGCAGCACCATGGCTGGTCACTGGGAATGGTGGCAGGCGCGCCTGCTTGCACTCCCGTTTTCCCTGCATGTTGCCACTGGTGGCAGCAGCAGTGCATGGGGAGGGAGGCTGGTTGCCAGGAATGGCAACTGGGGAAGATTTCTGGTTGTGCAACCAGGGTTCTGTGAACGCTCACAGGCTTTTTCCAGGCTAAGTTCTCTTCCTTAAGGAGGGAGAAACACTGGAAGTTCAATGGGCAAGCACGAACCAGGTTCCAGAGAGACTTGGCACATCCCTACCTAGCATAGCCAGGAAACCCAGAATACTATTCCAGAAAATTGCACTGCAGGTTTCTAAGCTTGTTTTGTAATTACTTATAACGAAAAACCCTCACTCTTTAAGATGTGGCTGCTGTGGCGCACAGCTTCATCTGGCGAGCGGTCCATTTCATGCACAGTCATCAGCAACTCTTGGTAGGCCTTGAGAGCCAGATGCATCCTGGGACACAAGAAAGGGAGGAGGAGAGGCAAGAATCCCTTGGAGGTACAGAGCGGTGGGACTTGTTCACAGCCACACAGCTGAAGGAAGAATGGGAAAACCACAAGACCATTCATTCCATACAGCCATAAGCTTACCTTCTGGACCAAGACGTGGCCTCCTTCTTATCAATAAGCATCATTTCATAGTAGTTGGTCAGACTCTGCTCAATGAAATGGAAGGTCCGGACTCCAACAGTCTCAGAAACCAGCTGAGGTTGAAAAGAGCAGGCCCGGTTGAATGCCATGAAAAAGGCTATGGCCCACAAGTAATAGGTCTCATCATGCTGCTGAGCCTTCTCTCTAACCAGGTGATCCTAGGGAAGGAGAAAGGTGAGCATGTTGGAAGGCAGTAGCTGATCCTGTAGCATCCCTTCTCATTGGTGCTCCTCTTAAGCACACACTGAACTCCCGGAAGTCTTAATTCAGAACAGCTCAAATTCCATACCAAGGATATAAACTGACACACTTCTTCTTATTTTGCAAAATGTGTGACTTTTAAAATATTTGTTTATTTATAAATGAAAACACAAAACTGCTCAGCACTAGGTTAATGCAGATTCAAGCCATGGCAGCATAAAAACTGTTTTGCTGCCCTTCAAAAACTCAAGAAACAGAAGGCTTCTTTCTGAAGGGAGTTTTGTTATCTGGGTGCTGCTGCCAAGAAAGCCCCACTCTGCTGGCTCCACCAAGCACACCTTCTAAGCTGGTGGGACACAGAGCAGGCCCTCAGATGCAAAGCACAGCTGGCAAAGAAACAGCTGTTTGGGCTTTTCAGACAATAAGCTGCCCTTTAATGACACCTAAGACCTGCTATGCAGGAACCAAAATGTCCATTCCACAGCACTGCCCTTCATTCCCAGCACTATTCTCCACCCTCTCTTGGGAGACCCTGCCCTTAGCCATGCCTCTGCTTCCTTAGAGAGTACGAAGTTCATGCCTACCTTCACCAGATACATGAGTCGATTGTAGCAGTTTTCCAAGAACTCCACACAGAACTCCTTGAGGAAGATTCTCACATTGAGGGCTGAGCGGCGAGGGGTGCCCTCGCTGTCAGGAGCGAGCTGGCGCCTCCTGGGCACCCGATGGACCTCCTTGCCCAGATCATGGCTGTAGTTCTTCAGCTGTGCGGGAAGGGGAGGGAGCACAGACAAGGTTTGGGGGCAGTGGGGAGAGAGCATGAAGGCATAACTAGTACTCCTCTACCTACGGACAAGTCCTGCTGGCATTATCATGTACGGAAACACAGGGAGGAACACAACAAAACAATCCACCATTTTGGCAGTCATGGGTTTTTCAGAAAGAAACCTTATAACCTTTTGTAGCAATGGAGGAAAGAAAAGACCTGAACTTCGAGTACAGCCAGGTTCTGACAGGCCAAGAAAATTCAGAAAAGCATTTATCTCAGTGTAAGACCACATCACAGAAAGCTTTTGACCCCAAGGGTGGGGCAGAGGAAGAGACACATGCGTGTGCATATACTAGAGTGGAACGTGCACACGCACACACAGTAGCTGTGCAGAATCAACAGTTCCAGCTGCTCTGGGATCACTGGTAGGTGGAAGAAGTTTCAACCACACAACAAGCACCTAAGCACCTGGGCACTACACGTGGCTTGCAGGTTGTGCGCCTCTGCTATGAAGAGTAAGAGAGGAGCTGTAGACAGCTTGTGGGATGTAAACATACGTGTCACTAGTACTTTCCTTTAATTTGTGTGGACATGGTGCACCTTTAGCTTCTTGATGTTCCCCTCTCTTTCTCTCAGTATGTAATGCTGTCACCAGGAATTTAATTCCAATCTTATTCACTTCTCTCACAGTGTTATGCCCAAGCTATAAGGGTCCTTCACTGGACTATGTGGTCCACTGGATGAGACACTGGTGTTTAAACAGCCTGTGACTCTGAGTTAAGAGTAATACAATTTGGTACATCCAAGAATTTAATATCAACACCCAATATATCAAAGGCAAAGATAACATAATAGCCAACACTTACTGAGATGTGAAATCAGGATCAAACACAATACTGACAATACTGATTGTCCAGTAGAAGCAAACAACCTAGCAGAGAAGACCAAAGTCGCAATGACCTTAGTCCAAAGGGAGGAGGACAAAACCCTGGACCATGAGTTAAAGGAACCAAAGACTTTAAACTAAATACCACAGAAGAGTGAGAAATGAACTTACTTGAACCTACAGAGACTATAAAATACTCCCTATGCCAGAGAAAGCTGCACACAACTCTTTGGGAAAAGAGATGTGTTCCATTTAAGGAGAAAGGGGGGATATGTAATGATTTGAAGTGTTGTGAGACTGTGTTTCTTTGAATGGTCTTAAAATCTTGAAAGCAAGATTCAGAAGAGCAAGGGGGAGGTAAAAAGGGGGGATCAGTGAGTGAGGTGATTTTCTGGTGACTCTGAGTGTCTGTGCGGGGCTTGGAAATGTGTGAGGAGAGAGGAGGCTTCAGACAGAAAGTTATCAGTCAGGCAGCCAGCAGGTAACAGTCAGAGCGTTGGTCAGTCAGCAAATCTGCAGAGTCTGAAGAGACAGCCTTCTCACTGGATCCTGTGTAGTGCTGTGAAAAGCATTTAAGATTCCTCAGAAGGAAGCAGAACACTTAGAGGGCATCTTGGCAACTAGGGAGAGTCAAAGCCTGGTATTCAAACAGCCTATGACTCTGAATTAACAATAAACAAAATAAAACTTTATTTGTACAAGAAGCATATTGGTTTCAAGATGTTCTGTAACTTATTTCCTTAGTGAATAACACCATGTATAATAAAGACTTCTGATCTTGCTCTTTCCCTTCAAATACTCCTCACTCATAAATCCTCCTTTCTCTTCCACACTCAGGTATCTGTAAGCTTCTTTCTCTCACACCCTTATAAATACTTGACAATATTAGGTTTTGACTCTCCCTAGTCACTAGTATGTCCTAAAAGTATTCTACTTCTTTTCCTTTGTCCATATGAATCCTAACTGCCTTCCTTCCATGGCACTATCTAGGATTCTAAAGAGAAGGCTGCCTCTTCAGATTTTGCAGACTGCTGGCTGATTCCAACTAACTGTAACTGCTGACAGACTGGAACTTTCTGATTGAAAGCATCTATTTCACTCTCCTCACACCTCACTCACTCATCCCCCTCTTCTAGCCCCCCTTGCCCTTCTGAAACTTACCAACATTTGAAGGAACAAGTTTGGACATGGAGCGGAGAGTTGGTGATTCCTGGACAGCATTGCATGTAGCAGCTGCAGAAGGTTGTGTAGAGGGAGCTGAAGTCTTGCTGGAAGCCTGCAAGGTGTGTCCATCCCCCCCTCCCTCCCCAAAACAACATTCCTACAGATGAAGCTTTGCCCTTTGGACATCATGATGTGTTTAAAATTCTTAGAGAATATCAGGTTCAGTATATGCCTCCATATGATTCCACCAATGAGAAAGAAAATGAAACTGTACAGAAAAACTTGGCTTACTATAGCCTCCTCCTCCTGCTAGATCCCAGGAATCAAAATGACCAATCTATTTAATTGTGGAAAATGATTATGAAGAGCATGTGTGTTAGACAGTGCTGTATATTTTTTCCAGAAGTACTGCTTTGTTTGAGTGTTACAGGAGCTTTCTATGTACCACATACATGACAAATCTAGTTTCCCTTTCAGAAAATCAAACAAATTATATGACACTCTAAAGTGTGTAAATAACAAGGTTTGGGAAGTTCCACTGGCTGGTCATAAACAATTATAGATGTGGCAAAAAATCAACTCATGATTAAGGAATTTGAGAGTAGAAACACTTTCTCTTAATCCAAATCTCATGTTGCCAGAACAGCCACAAGCAAACTTTAGGGCTACAAATGTGTGGTAGAGACTTCAGAGCAAACTAGGTAATGGGAAGGCTTGCATGACATGATTAGCCATTGCGGTTTCTTGTACAGGGTGGTCTGTTGTGTCATCTGAACCCTGTAACAGTATTCCAACCTGGTACATTTGGCTTTTAGAAAGTGCAATAAGAAACAACAATCTGTTCTATGGTTTCTGTGCTTCATCATGGTTTCTCTGATCACTGGAACGAGGAATCATGGTTTCTACAGACCTGTTACACCGTTACCACAGACTCCCTGGAAAGGGTGGCAGCTGCTGCAAGAGCTGCTCCAGCCATCTAGCATGGCTTTCATTTCAGGCATGTCAGCTGATTGGATACATGCGAACAGCAGGAGGACTGGGAGAGGAGGGTAGAAACTATGCTAGTGTAGAAACCACTTAATTGCCTGTCAGACACATCCAAGCAAAAACCTGCACACCAGGGAAACCATGTGGGGTTGTTGTTGTGACATGTGAATGCAATCACTGTGTCTGCCCACAGCATTCCACGCTTTCATGGTACAATTATAGTAGACAAACAAATCCCAGCCCTCCCAGACCCCGTGCACAATGCACAACGCCTTAAATTGACTTACATTATGTAGCCCCTTGTGTATCACCACATCTCTGTCACTAATAGACTTCAAGCCTTGGATGATGTAGCAGCCACCAAACCGAGAGTGCCTGCAGCGCAGAAAAAAAGAAGGGGAGGATGGACATCCAAATAGAAGCATTTCTTAGGAGAACAGCACATTTTGATTGAAAGAGAAACAGAAGAAGCTGTCTTGGACAACTGAGATGATCTGTCCCCCAGTCCACGGATTATCTGACTGCCAGTGGCTGCCTAGAGTCTCAGGCAGAGAATATCTACTGTCATGTCTCCCTCTCTATCTCCCTGTTTTAAGCACAGTTCTAACGCTCAGGCTTTGTGAAGCAAGGCATGTAGGTATATACACAGTGCCTGACTGAAAAGATCAAAGGTAAAATAACTGCAGGGTGGGACGTCAGTGCCTCCCAAACTACTTCTTTGCACTCCTCCACTCTCCCATTCTACTACTCACAGTCTGAATGCCCATTCACAATTCACAGGCCAAGTGTGATTCACCACCCGTGCACAGTACTTGCGGTGGTAGCCCACTGTCAGAATCAACCAAGAGCTTGCTCATCTATGCAGTACTTCCTGCCTCTTTTTGCATGATACTCAAGGTTGTGGAGCTGTCAGGAACAGGGGCAGTACTGCTTCCCCAGATATACCAGGGCCCCAGGACAGGTGAGGGATTACAGAACTCAGGCTAATAGGACATCAGGGCTGGAACAGAAACAGGCAGCACTCATAAGGAAAGAGAGGCCTCCCCAAAGCAGTTCTTGGTGGGGTTTCCCTTCCTGATATTCCCATAGGTTCATCTGGGAAGAGACAAGGGCCAAGCACCAAGCTTGTGCTTTGCAAGCAGTAGGTCCCAAGTTCAATCTCTGGCATCTCCAGTTAAAAAGAATGAGAAAGTAGGGGATGCAAAACAGCCTTCTCCGAACGTCCCTGACAAGAGACTCTGAATCTAGGATGGTCCAGTGACCGAGGTGATCCACAACCCTCAGGAAGAAGACAATAGCAAGCCCCAAACACAGCCTCCTTATTGACCCTCACCTGCTGCTCCGCTGGAATACACGGTTCTTCTTCTCAGCCAGTTCTTTCTGCCTCAGGACCTCCAGCTCTGCTACATCTGCGACTCGGTCCTTGGCTGAGCAGCCCTGCCCTGTGGCTGCCAGCTGCTCTGGTTTCTATGGGGGACATTGTTTTTAGTGGCCTTCTAAAACCCAAGCAACATTGATCCAAACAGCTCCACAGAATTCCATCTCAGACGAGAATAAGTCAGCCAAAGCTGCATTAGTTAGTCTGATCCATCTCCCTCATTTCCAAGCATCAATTTGGAGAAGGTTCTGAATCAGGATTTGGAAGGGTCCCTTAGGCCATCAACTGCAACCCTTTGTGGAGGGCAGGAATCCAATTTAAAGCACTTTAACAAGATGGCTGTCTGATCTCTGCTTGAACACTTCCATTGATGGAGGTATTGTAAAACATTAACATGGGAACAGCCATGTTAGTTTCAACCAATTAACCCATTGCAATCTCAGACAACAGACAACCTGAGTATTCTCAAGACATCCTTTGGTTTCTATTATGTAAGCACGTAGTAACTGAAGGCATAATACCCATGAATCAAATTTGTCTTTGATTTCCTCCCTTTTACTGTTAATGACCTCTGTTTTCTACTCCACTGCACCACAAAGCCATCACACATAGCTTCCAACATTTAGAGGGGAACTTCTTGCCATCTCCCTCTTATATCAATACGCAACCTTCCCATTTCCTCCCCTTCCTTTTGACAGCTATTTGAATGCCATGACATTCCTGAGGATTCATTTCCACTTCCAACATGGAAACTGCTTCCAATGCCCTTTCTTCAACAGGCAAGCCAATTGGCGACCCACCAGGTACTTAGAAGCCACCTGAAGAAATCAGTTGCCTTGCTCAGACCAGCTTCTCAGCCCCAGCTCCACTTGTTTGCTTACCTGGTCCCGAAACATAAGGGAAATGATCTCCAGCACGTGCAGGCTCCACTGCTGCTCACTCTGGGAACTGGCCAAGAACTTCAGCAGGTCATCCATGCCACTTATGTGCATGGCCCATAACACACGATCATGGGTGCTTGCATCATCATCGATGCTCTGTGGAAGAGAACGTCGGGGCTTGAGTCCTCTAGGGCACTGGGGCTCTCATACTGAAGGAGGACCTTCCTTCAAGGGAGGGAGGGGAGAACCCCACTGGTTGCCTAGAAGAAAGCCAATCTCCAACAGCAGTTTTCAAACTACATTCCAACACACATTCCAAGGTCCTTCAAAATAAGGTAAGGATTTGGGAATGAACTGCGGTGTCAAGAAATAGAACGCAATGTATACTCTAACTGACACCACATGGCAGAAGAGGTGTCTCACTGACTAAACTCTGCCTGCACATGGAAATCTACACCACCACCAATACAAGCATGGCTGCAAGGACTGAGGAAGCCAGCAACAAAGGAGGATTTTTCAAAACGCAGCTCAAAGGAGTATTTTTCAAAATATAGCTCTCAGTTTTGTAACTTTACAGAAGGAGATAAGGCTCTCACATGCAGCTAGCACAACTCATTCCCTCTTTCTTTGACTGGTCAGTGACCGAGGCTTAGCTGCAGCTTAGCCTCTGGTTCAGATGATGGCTTAGGCAAGTGACAGTCACCCAGCCAAGTCCCACCCTTGCAACAGGGGGAGCAGTACAGCAGCAGCTATTGCAAGTGTCTAGAGATGGTGCATGTGAAGCACCGTGAACCCTCCAGCACTGGTTCTTCCATGGTTTCATGCAGAGCCCTAGATGGGTATCAGTCCAACCGCATCCAAGCACCTGCCCTCACACAAGTACCTTTTCCTCATCGGGATCAGCTGGAACATGCAGCACATTGCGCACCAGAAGTAGGATGCGCTCAATTAAGAGGTTATCCTCCTCTTGACGCTGTTCCCAGTCCTGAGGAAGGAATGGACAGATCATTATATAAGATCCCCATATACACTGACCCAGTTTGCATTCAACCCACAATTTGCCATGTACACAGCCCCCTGTGTGTTCCTTGTGTCTGTTTTCAATCAACACCCTGTGATAAGCCTAGTCATAGACTGCTGAGCATGATGTGCAACCCTTGAGCCCTGGGCTGTTTAGGGGACCAACAACCCTGCAGTTAACCCTAGAATAAACCACGGGTGGATCACTGGGTTCTAAGCCCGGAGACAACACAATTTGGTTTATAAAGAGTCTGAACTTGGAGTTTTAGAATGGGGCTTCTCCTTAGGTCTCTGACTAAACCAGTCAAAACAGTAACATGGGGATAGAGGCAGGGAGACTGGAAAAAACAGGCAAGGAATGTACTAGACAAGAATTCCCCAAAAAGGTTTAAAAGGTGACTAAAATGGTTGCATTTGGCTCAAGAAACTTGGTGGCAGATAATGCTACAGATTCCCTCTCTGACCATTACCATTGGACTCAAAAATGACAATTTGTAAGTTGCAGTTCCCTGCAATGTACCCAAAATGGAAGGAGGGATCTCATAAGTGGTGCTGTGTTATGTATGGAATCCATATTTGGAACGACTGTGCAATTTCCCACGCAGTAAAGCTTTCTATGTGTAAAAGAGAAATTGGTTTCTCCAGGCAAATGAGGCAACAAAGTGGTTCAATAAAAAGAAGAAGGGACTTGGCCCCGGAAATGTGCTCTACGCACCAGAGCGGAGCAGGGGATTATGCTAGAGGAAGATCATAAGGAACTATTTTGGAAGCCAAGAGGACCCTGGCTACTTCTCAGAGATGAACCAAGAGGGACAGCCAAAAGAGGGTTGGGATGGCCAAATGTTATCTAAACTCATACACTTGTGAGACTTTAAAATTGGGCCACATTTCCATCAAGACTCTGGAATGGCCAATTTTTAAAGGTGCCCTCGCAGATTAACCAGGTTGCGGTTTGACAGTCAGGCCAACATTTGCATTCAGCAGACTCATGGGAACCTAATCAACCAAGGAAGCACCTACACAGTAACTCTGTCCATGAAGCCAACTTCCAGGATATTGTCATTTTTGGCAGCTTTCCACACCTACAGCTCTGTGGCTTCTTACAGAACAAAATGGATTCTTGAGCCAAAAGGCCAGGGCAATATCAGTGAAAAATATAAAGCATAATGATATGTGGATTGAGAACCTGCATGTCCGAGCTCCTTTGCAACACACTCACCAGCTGCAGCAAGTCATACAGTTTCTCACTCAGCACCCCAAATATCTTTTCATTGGCAAACGCCTACAGATAGGAAAGAAAGTTTATCAGTTCCCCTGGGAAAGAAAGAGTGCAACTTCAACACAGCAAGGAGGAAGATCCTAAAAAGATGGCTAGATAGTAAAAAAAAAAGGAAGGTAGATCTCTGGATGTTGGACACTTCACTACAGTCCGTATGACCAGTGGTCATGGATGCTGAAAGCTGAATTCAAGAAGGCTGCAGTTTCCCCCTGTCCTCCCACCTATGATCTTCAGTCTGAATGGGGTAAAACTTTAAGCTGAAAGTCCTTCCAAATGACTACAAGAATAGTGCCCCTCTAAAAGCCATGAGGCATTTCTTTATGGTCTCACTATCCCAGAAACAACTGGAACAAAGGAGGGGGCAGCACCACCTACTCACTTCTTTGTAAGCCTGCAGGTAAGAGACGATTTGTAGGAAGTGATGTCGGAAGCTGGCATCCTGGGGGAGTTTGCCAAAGCAGAGAACAGCTGGCTGGGTAAGATTTACCATTAACCTAGAAGGGAAAAAGGAGGAAGCAAAGAGACGACCTGTCAATTATTGCAAAATAACTCAAGTCCAAACCAAGCTTCAACTTCAATAAGATACTGGTGCAAAACCTGGGCTACTAGACAGAAGTTACAGAGCTGAGGTTTCTACTAGTTAATCTATTCTTTTGATGCAGAGTGGGGGTGAGAAGAAAGGGTGAGGACTTGCACATATTATCAGGAGCACTCTAAACCCAAGTGGACTGAGTATATGTACACTTTCCCTGGGGCTCTGTTAAGATCCAACAAATTCTTAATTATGGGATGCATTTTAAAGAAGACCCATTTGCTCAGATCATTTAATAAAGCCATGCTCAGAAAGAAGGTGCTGCCACACCCTGGACTGCTACCAATTTCATTTCGACATTGTCATCAGCTACACACATCCCTCATGATTAAGCTTTCGTAAAACAGTGGACAACATGGGGCCTTCCAGAAGTTTTGGACTACAGTTTCCATCACCCAAAACATCCAGTTGGCGGAAGCTGCCCACCCTTGCATTATACTGATTAGAGCCAGCCACTGCTCCCCCAACCCAGTTACCTGATAATAGCATCAAAGAGCTGTTTCTCCTGGGGGTACTGGATGATGATAGGGATCAGGTCGTTCTGCAGGATTTGTGCTGCTCCCAGCTGTTGCCGGATATCCCGAGTCTCATCCTCATGACGAAGGTAGCGGATCAAGTCCTTCACGCTCTCTGGATACAGGCCACGTGGGAGGGGCAAGGAAGCGGGTGTGAAGCAAGAGCATGTGATGCTCCCATCCCACCCTCTAAAGCACTAACGCATCAGGAAGGGACTTCAATACCTTAACAGCAAGACAGGGGCCACATTCACACCACTCGCAATGCTACTCTACCCTTAAGCTACCTGGTGAGACAGATGACAGGGCTCTGCACAGTTTGTTCTCCTGCTCCTTCCCTCTCAGTCCAGCAGCTGGTATCCCATCTTTTCTCAGCCTCCCAATACCTGCTACTGCATTTCTTTTGCTGTTTTTTTTTCTTTTTGGAGCCTCAAAAATGTGCAGCTGGGCTTGAGTTTTTCTCTGGGCCCAGATAATTGTACAACTGCACTTGTAATTTTTTAATTGCTATTAGTTTTGTCTTGGGTTTGTTGAAATTATGCAGAAGTGCACTTGCTGCTGTCAATAAATACACTCTTGCCTAGTCCATTTCCTTGTTCATTTCAGCTACCCAAGAGAACAGCAAAGTGGCATAGAAAACAGACTGAAAAGCTGAGATTTTCTACAGGCAAATCTGTGCAACTTGCCTAGCAGTCAACCAAAAAGTACCTATAAAGGGGGAAAAGCAGTGAATGTCAGAGCTCCAAAAGGAGAGAAGAGTAGCATCACCCCTTTGCCCTTACCACTGTTAGTGTTGAACCAACAAATTTCAGTGCCCTCCACCTTTTGATCACTTCCAAGTCTTCAGCCATTCCAGAAAAGAGAGAGATAATCCTACTCCATTTTCATGGCTCCTTTTTAGAGCGCTCTGTACTGCAGTTAAGGTGATTCCAAAGGTTACCCCACTGCAGAAATATATGCAAATTTAGTGGCTGAGAAGTAAAAGGGGGTGCACCTGAAGTAATTGAACAATTAATTAATATTTACACTCATCCCATTCATTCGGCTGCCTTCTCAGGGCAGTTGTTGTTTTAGAACTTTCAGAGAACTGCAGTAACCACAGCAAAAAGTGCTCCAAAAGAGAAGCTGAGAAGTTTGGAGAGGGAAGTTGGTACCCTCCCCACCCTTTCTGGAGAAGCTGCAGATTCAGGGAAGTGATGAAAAGCTGGAGGGCACTGAGAAGTGTTGGTTGTACATGTAAGATTTAGAGGATTACACTGCTAAGGCAGTAATGGTGTCTCCCTGACCAGCTTCTCCCTTTATTAGTGCTTTTCAATAAACAGCTAGGTAACTGTGAGCCAAGCTGCCTATAGGCAGTTTCACTTTGTCAGTTCATTACCTACTTCACTTTGTCACTCCCTTTGTCAGCTGAAAAAAGACAAGGAAATCAACCAGTTAAAACTGCAAATATCTGACAGCTTGAAGGATGTTCCTGTGCACTTGCAAAAGACTGGAAAAAAAAACACACACACACACACACACACACACACAACCCACAAACACAATTGCTAAATTCTCTAGGGCTTGGAAAAAGTGATGAGCTGGCAACAGTTGCCCTAAAGTGCTGCTTGGACACTACTGGAAGGCCTGTCAGCTGTGCCACCATGGGCAAGATTTTGAGGAGCCGCAGTGGCTCTTGCCCTTTTTGCTGAGTGGCTGGCTAGGCAATCCCTGTACCCCATGATGCAATTGCTCTGCTGGGCTTAAAGGACATCATAACTCACAACCCTTAGAATATGCCATGGTTGATCAGGGTGGCTTGTTACTAAAGAATACCATCCTGTGAGAAACTGCTTATTCCAGGCAACATGACAACTCATCATGTGTTATCCAAATGGAGTCGCTGTGCAGTGCAAATCCAGTCAGACTGTTGCTTTGAGGGGCGGAGGCATCCAAAGATAAGCAACTAGTGCAAGGCTTCTAACTTAAATATTTCTAAAAATACATAATAAAAACATCCAACTCCATTTTCTCCTCTTTTATAGCTCAGGGATCCCAGTTCAAGAGTCACACAGCTTGCAACAGACACAGCTCCCATTTCAACCTCCAATATACATTCCTCCACCCCAGGTCTCTCACCTAAGCAATCTGGCTCTTTGTGGTATGTGTCTCCCTCCAAGAAGCCAAGGGCACTGCACGTTGCCAAGAGTTCGCAATTCATCATGTACAAGTCCATAAAGCTCAGTTTAAGTGAAACAGGACAGCCTGTGAGAAAAAAAAGAGCACAGTTAAGTGCTGTAGGTCCTAAGTGAGTGAGACAAAGCAGCATTTGCTTCAGATTTTCTATCAAAGCCTAGAAAAAAATCTGGGATGCTTGGCTGCTAGGCCTTCTAGAGGCCTGATGGCACTGATACTAGGACCTAGAGGTACTAGGAAAATGAACACAAAAGATCTGAACATGATTGGCACTTCAAATTCTGATGCTGGCCTGAAATTTTATTCTAGTCCAGCTTCCAATTGCTAATTTATCAGTCTACTTTTCTCAAAAAAGTAGTTCTCAAAATAATCACTCTCTCAAAAAGTAGAGTTCTCAAAAAAAATCAATATCTATTCCCTCACCATGCCATAAATGCACAAAGCAGGGAGTGATTTATTTGACTTCTATTCTGTGCTTTTTCTTACACCGAATTCAAAGCAGCTTACTTCACTCTCTTCCTCCTGCTCTCAATTTTATCCCCACAACAACTCTGTGAGGTAGGTTGGGCTAAGAGTCTGTGACTTGCCCAAAGTCACCCAGTTGGCTCCATGGCTGAATGAGGACTAGAACCCAGACTGCCTGAGTCCCAGTCTGATACTCTTAGCCACTACACCATGCTAGTCACAAAAGAAGGAATATTTCGAACAGAAGCCACACTGCTGCTAAAGTCCTGCCCATTCTTCATGATGCGGTTACATTGCAGTTAGGCCTTTCTGCCTAAAGTGAAGCGGTGTTCTGACCCCATTTCCACTCTCTCTACACCAGAGGTTCGCTGGAGCCACATCACACACATTTTTTAAAAAAATCCAAAAGAACTATCTCACTGTATTAAGCACAGAAATCTTTTTGTCGCAATTTTAACTCAAAGCTCTGAGTTCAAGGAGAGTTACTCCCAGGTAAATATAGGACTGCAACCATAGCCTTTCATGTTCCATGTTCTGTTAATCCCATGATCTGTTAATCCCCATGGTGCACTTCCCTCTGCTTTATAACATTCTCTCTCTCCTCCAAGGCAAAACAGACATGAGTCTTTTCTTTATTTTATGCTCTAGATTTAGTGCAAGGCGCCTGATCCACATCTTAAGCACCTCCTACCCCCATTCTAGGATCAACTACTCTAGACAAAGAAGAAAATATGTAGCCATCAGACATAACTCTGTTTTGCTGCTCATGTCTGTACTTCCAAAGATCTACATTCTCCATCTGCTACCCCTAAATGTTACATTTTCTCAGACCTACAGCCAGTGTCATGCAGAGGTTCGAATGCTGGGCTAGGACCTGGGAGTTCAAGTTCTGGCCTCCTTTCAGCCATGAAACTTACTGGGTTATTTTGGGCCAGTTGCTGACTCTTGGCCTCACCTACCTCACAGGGTTGTTGCAAGGGTTAAACAGAAAGGAGCACAGCCATGCACGCCACCTTGAGTTCCTTGCCAGAGGAAACTTGAGTGGGATATAAATGTAATAATATAAATAAAATAAAACCAGTTGTCTCCACACTCCCATGACTCAGCTGAACAATGTTACTCCCTTCGATTTCTCCCTACTGTATACTATTATCAGTCACTCTAGATCATAGTCACAAATCACAGATACGGATTAGGACGTCCACTTTACTTTTGGTCACACGCTGGAAGCATAGTTAAAAGGAAGAAGTCACCATACATGCAATCCGACTGAAGGAGGTTGTTAAAGCGTTTGGAGAGATAAAGAGCTCATGTTAAGTTACCATCTGGTAGGAATTCTAATTTGAAATAACAGTACTACAGCATCACATAGCATGGTAGAATAAACCATTTTCTTTCACAACCCTCTCCCATACTCCAATTTTCAAAATTCATTCTAGTGACAGCTACCATTGCATGATGAAGCACATTGCTCTCATGGGGATATCATTCTGGTTCCAGTAAACATCATTTCCACTGTCACATGAGGCTGCAATACTGTGTTGACTTACCTCAGAGTAAGTCACATTGATTTCAATGTGGCTTCCTTCTTGGTAGACATAAATCTCTTTCCATTATAAGGCTTTGCTCCTATGTAAACATACCTGGGACTGAACCCCTCTGTATACAGTGGAACCTGAAGGCTACTTTTGTAGGAATGGGAGGATGAAATTTTGCTTCAAGTCTGGAGAAAATCCAGTTCAAAAGAGGAAGACAGAGCACATGCCAGCAGTTCAGTCTGAATAAATAAGAATTTAAATACAGCTTTGCTACCCATTATGTTACAAGAGATTCTTGCTCATTCCCCAGTTTCCTGAGGATACAGATGTCAGAAGTCTGCACCACTCTCTGTGAACCCATCCACCTGGAAAAGCCAGGCAACACTGAGTTTATTCCACACAGCCATCTCAAAAGAAAAAGAATTTTCCAGTCAAAGACACATAAACTACAAGGCATCACATTTTGTGTTTTGTGGTTAGGCAAATGAATGTGAGATCATGCAAAGACAAGCTTTATCATTTCCGAGGTTCCTGGTCACACAAACTGGTGATCAGGAAACCACAACTGTACCATTATTCAGTCCCTTCTCAATAATCTACATTTATACAGCCCATGGTCTCTCACCATGAAATGCTTCTTTCCTTTCCTTATTATCCCATGAACTAAGTAGCCTTGCAAAAGAGTCCAAAATACAGCCAAGCACCTATGCTTTCAGGAATTGCAGAAATCTACAAATACAGAGTGCTTCCTGACAGTCCACTCCTAGTGCTACCAATCAAAAGACATTGTATAGAAGCTATTTTATCTTTCCTCCTTAAGGTATGCAATATGCTAAGTAAAAGGATAGAACAAGGATTACAAGTGGAACAATGACATCTCCACCCCCTCCCATAAAATTCCATGAATGAGACAAGCCATTGCATGATAAAAGCTGCATTTGGAGGCACAGTGGGAAATTTAGTTATTGCTACCAACTGAGAAAGCCTCCAGTATACCAGAGGGGCTTTTTAAAAGCACCAGCGGTAATGAGAGGTGGAAATTATTTCTTTCAGGATGTTGCCAGGCTGCACATTTGCTGGGACACAACATCAGCATTAAAAGATGAAACACAGGGGTTGCTATACTACACCTGCCACTCTTCCTCTGCCAAGCAGCTGATGCAAAAGAGGCACACTTTTCTAATTGATATCTTCCTCTGCCGAAGGAAGCAAGAGAGCTGAGCCTCTCCAGCTCCTAGGGAAAGCTGTTGGTGACTATGCTCAGCCCCAAACTGCAGACAATTGCTCAGCAGTTACATGTACTGAACACACTGGAAGAGGTAAAAGTCTTCAGAGTGCTCTGGCTCACATGAGTCCCTCCTGCACCAGAAAACAGAATCCTCCAGACTCCTCTTGACTGCAAAGTACAAAAGAAAAGCAAACTTCAGCACAGGAGTTAAACCTGAAGCAACAACAGAATCAACATTACAGAATTTTCACAGCTTAAGCAAGAGCTCAAGGTAGCACAGATAATTCCTCATGGGCTACAGAGCAAAAGGCAGAGAGAGAGGGAGAGAGAGGGAGAGAGAGGGAGACTCTGTGTACACAATACTGTGTAGTTTATTTTACCAGCAAAATATTCTGGCTCCTGTGACCTTCATGCACACAAGCTCCTGAGACACATGTGCAGCTGGAATCCTTCCAAAATGTCTGGGGACAGAGAGAGGCAAGGGGGAGCAGAGGACTCGCTGGGAGCAACAGGTCTGCTGACAGCTGGCAAAACTCTCAGCTCCAAAAAAGACAAAACTGCTTTCCCCACCCACAAGGCAAACTTCCCTAAATGTATATTATCACCAGGAATTTATTCATCACTGATTTTATGTGATAGCACATCACATAACTTGGCTTATGCAACTAGTCCACTTACCCAGAGTACTGCATGGTGCTAACCTACTTTCCAGCAGTCTAGGAGGTTATTACAACCCAGGTCAGGCACTGAGAGGGGGTGTGAGAGGTGCTGCAGAAATGTTCAGGAACACCAAGAACTTCTGCAAGCACATAGCTGAAGGCACATGCTCAGATTCAGTACTGACACTCTGAATAGGAGAATGCAATACTCTATTGGCTAAGGCACTGGATGTAGTTTTGTACTGGGTTCTAGACGGCTGGGAAAACACACCAACTCTCAACTCTATTTATTAGTTTGGTTCACATACCCCCTAATGCCCAACACTCTCTGTGCCGCTTGCAAAAAAGGGCCAAGTCAATACAATTTTAAAACATAAAACTTTAATAATTTTTATTCTTAGTTATAAAATAAAACTTAACTAAGAAGTATTGCACAGACATCCAGTTTAGCATGTTAGTACAAAAAAGCTGAGTAGCAGCTTCAATGTAATTACGGAGAACAGCAGATTCAAAAATACACTGCAGTGCCACGTTAGGTGTGCATGCAGCCCTGTATGCCACAATGTGCACACCCACCAGTGAGGTGCAGCCAATCCTGATTCTCTGATGAGCACCACTGTGTCTCTCATACACATCCCCAAAGAGGTGCTTTGTCTTAATCATTTGTAAGCACACACACAAAGAAAGCATACCTGTGTGGGGGCCCATTCATAGTGCACTATGGTGCAGCCAGGCGGTCACCCGGAATATTCAACATGAGGCCACAACTTGTTGAGTTTGTTGTTGGGTTATTCAAGGCTTGTTTAACTGCCTAGCAATTCACCCTTACCAGGTTCGGATGACACAACCTATGAACAGGGACTGGGTTACAGAATGAACATCTACAGGTACCCAGAGCATGCCACAAACCCTGGTGGCTTATTTGAACCCGTAGGAGTGGAAGTGGTCATGTGACCCTGTCTCTTTTTTTAAAAAAACCAAAAAGTGGAAAAGGAAAGCAAAACACTGAGCTGCACAACACAGCCAAGACAGGTCAGCTGCAAACAGGCACACACCTCTCCCTCCTCTCTGCATACAGAGTGACAGTCCCTCTGAATATAGGGACCATAGTCTCCTCCTGCCACCATTTGCCACTCGAGGGCATTAGCTTCAAGGCAAAATGGGAGTAATAATTGGGCAACGAGAAAGAGGCAGGCAATCACAAAAAGGGGAAGACAGTATCCTTTGAAGGCTTATTGGCAGCACTGCCTTAGACTGCAACAAAAAACAAGAGAGCCAGTATGGTATAGTGGTTAAGAGCATGGGAATGGGACCCAGGCAACCTGGGTTCTAGTTCCTACTTGACCATGGAGCCAACTGGGTGACTTTGGGCTAGTCAGACTCTCAGCCCAACCTACCTCACAAGGTTGTTGTAGGGATAAGACTGAGAGCAGGAGGAAGAGAATAATGTAAGCTGCTTTAAGTTCTTGGTAAAAAGAGGTGGGATATAAATCTAATAAATAAATAAATAGTAAAATAAGAATTACGTGATGCTTCATGCATGCCACAGATGACAATTGAGCAGTCATAGCCAGAGCAAGATTTTGAAGCAATGCAAGATGTGAATCTATTCCATAAGGGAAGGGGGGTCGTGATGCCACCACCAGGATAGGATTAGCAGCATTTTGTGTAAATCAAGCTTAAGTTTAGTAGCTGTCATTCTACCTGTTACCAACCCCAGGCATATCCATTATCTCATCTGGACCCAATGGAAAATCAGGTGTCATCAGCATACTGATGCTACCTCACCCCAAATCTCTCAACAGCTCAGGGTGGGTAACCTGTGGCCCCAGCAAAACCAGTAATGAGGGATAAAAGGAACTGCAAGCCAAAACACCTGAAGGGACACAACTTGCCTGCTCCTGTTACAGATTTGGGACACAACTTGCCTGCTCCTGTTACAGATTTTAAGAGACCGGGGCAGAACAGGATCCTGTGGTACTATGTAGCACAACTACCATGGTACAGAGCATGCTTCCCCCGAATCACATTCCCCAATCTGCCTGCCAGGAAGGGAAAAAGTCACAGAGAGGCCCATGAGAATCATCTTTCCTTAAAGCAGCCACATTCATTTCTATGCCTACATCAGGCCAGGCATCAGACTGAATTAGATCAAGGTAACCTCTGTCATCCAAGAGTGTCTGGAGTTGAGTTACCACCACTGGCTCAAGCATCTTGCCTGAGATGGAGAAACGCAAAGACCGGCAATGCCATGCCAAAATAATCCAGGTCCAGGGAGGACTTCTCTGGGAGTCATCTGACAACTTTGCTCCAAGGCAACTGGGGCCTCTCTTTATCAGGCGTTGGCCATCTCATGGACTCAACCAATCACCCCCTCTTAGCAAGGTATCAACTAGAAATGTAAGGGTCAACATAGTAGGCCACATCTTTCAAAGAACGTTGTCTTCATCTTTTACCACAACAAGATTATACAACCTGTCTTTCATGCCTGAGTGTGCAAAAGGTGGGGAAGACAGACATACTCTTTCTAGAAGAGCATGCTTCTGCTAACAGACATTGAGGAAGAGAAGCAAGCATTTTTCAAAAAAAACTGCACATATATCCATTGCAGTCTGAAAGAGTTTTCTTGGAAACCACTCCTCTGCTCTTCCTCTGCCCACCTCCCTGTGAGAAGACAATCAGGTTTCAGTTCCATGGCTGTAGGGCATTTCACAACAGCATGAAGTCAAAAAAAAATGTAATATAACTTCTTGCAACACTTACCCCCAATCCAGTTTCTAGAGAACCTGGCAAAACCTGTGTACAAGAAGACTTAATTTAACACTCTATCTCCTTCTTCACTAACAAGTTCAGCTATAGCAATTCCTTGCGTTAATTATTCCTAGTTTCCCTCCTGTTACTCTGGGAGAGTACTGAATAACATTAGCTTTCCTGTGGACACTCAGTAGCCATGAATTTCTGTTCCATGGAAGGGGATAAACTCAGATCTTCACAATTTGCTTTAGTTAAGTCACTTTCCTCACTTTTTCCTAAGATAACACTTCCATTTCTGTACAAATTGCTGTAATTTCCTGATGAATCACACCAAACTTAAATGAGTTCTTCCTACACTTTGTTCTAGGAATTGTGATATAATCACAGCTCAATGTCTGAGTCAAAGTATAAACATAGAACCAGTTCTGAACACCAGTATATATGAAATAACAAAGATGAAACAGCATACCAAAGAAAAGTGTACAGAGCACTCTGCTTTCACTAATAAACAGTAACACCGGCTCACAAGTACCCAGGATTAGGAAGATCAACTGAACCCTCGCCATGGCTTCTTTTTCAAAACCAGAGACTGAAACTTTTGAACAAGAGACTTCAAAGGGCTACTTTTTACAGCTGCTTTATATGAGGAAGCTGCTCTTCATGGCCAGGTGACCATGCGCAGTGCAAAATGGGTGCAGGTCAGCAGCAGAGCATCTGCTTTCCACATAACAGGTCACAGGTTCAATGTGTAGCGTCTCCAGCCCTGCAAAGTCATTGCTGCCAGTCAGTGTTGGAAATATTGAATGAAGGTCTAACTCAGCACAAGAAGCACCCTAAGGTCCCATGCACAGGCATCAGGTAGCTTTTATGCCACTGCAACATGCCAGAAGAGTGCTTCAGGAACATGCAGAAAAATTCAACCTGGAAAGCCACAGGGTAGGTCCTGGGTGCTCTGCTAGTTTATAGGCATTGGACCTACTTAACTAAAAGCAAGAGAAATTCTGCCACTCAACTGTTAGGATAACGTAACGTCTAGGAGAGTGACTTTTGGACCAGAACAAATGATACCTCATAAGTAGGCGGCCTTAAGCAACTATTTGAACACTTTATATCCCTACTTCCAGTATGGAGAAATACCTGCTACTTTACAGGGTTGTCACAAGAACTGCCAAAACACTATATGTAAAGCACAATAAATGCTCACACCACATATAAAAACTTAATATCAATCTAATTAATGATAGTCACCACAAATGGCTAATGGCAACATACAAAAAGAAGCAGTTATCACGGGATAAAACATCACCAAAAGAAGAGCATTGTTTGCACACATAAGCCCTTCAACACAACTCAAACTTGGGAATGGGAACAAGATGGCAATGGGTGAAAAAGATCAGAATCCCTAGGATTTTTGGCTTTCAGCTTTAACTGATCTCAGTTTTTGTAATGCAGCCTCATTAATCTAAGTCTGCACTATGCACCATCAGAGATAAGCATGGCTTCATGATCCCACCTCTGACCATGACTGAAACCCAGCGTCATTCACCTGGAAATAAATGGGACAGGCTAGGGCATATCAGAAGAAGCACATGTGAGTTACATAACAGACCTCATTCTCAACCATTTATGGTCCACACTGCTGTGTTCTAACAAAGCCAGGTAAACACAAACAACTGGGTCAAGGAAGACCCCCTGCTACAATATTTCCAGACTAGCATAGGACTCACACAATACTAGGCAGCCAGAAAGTGTTCCTCTTTTTGTCTAAAACAAACTTTGGCCATGTGTGACAGGCTCACAGAGCCTGGATGACTGACACTACCATGACCCCTTGGATTTCTCCTATTTGCAAGCATTTCTATAACTCCTGTGCTTACACCATCGGTGCATTTCCTATCATAACCTTTGCAAGCTGTTCTGAAACTAGTTCCTTATGTTTAACATATAAAAATGGAATACAGAATTAATATTTTATTAATACATTATTAACAAAGTATCTAGCTCATGCAGTCATATATATCAGAATTGCAAAAAAGAGAAAAGAACTACTTCAATATTTGGTAATGTGAATTAGCTGAGACTTTTTAAAAATCATAAATAAACTGGAGAAATAACCAATTTCTTCGAACAAACTTTTGATTCTTTGATTTTTTTTTTTCCTTTTTGTTATTGGCCTTTACACAGAATAGAATTCTGGCATACTAAAAGCAATTATCTTATGAAATTGTTGCAGCTCAGATGTTATGCTAGATCCTGGAAGCTCTCAAAAATATCTAAAGAGGCTAAACAGGAAATAACATTAACATGAACATGCTATAATGTATGCAAGCATAATGGGTTTTGACAAGGAAACAGATTTATAAAAGGTTTCTTCAAAACTGGATTACTTATATTAATTGTAAAAGCAAACTTTAACTAATGTAAGGTTTGCTTTTGATCTGTTACATGTACTTTTTATTTTAGGTATTTATTTTCTAACACATATTGATTTTTTTCTAGGAAAAAATAAAGGTTGAACTACCTCAGTTTCTTCGGTAATTGCAAGGAATTTAGAAACAATGCTGCTAATCCTAACCAGCAGAGAGAGGAGAGGCATAGCACTACGAGAATGCAGAATCCCCAGGGATTCTTTGAGTCAGATCCATCTACCTTCTACCACCATCTCCTCTGAGCTATCAGGGAGAGGAAAGGACATTCTCTCTGCTGCAGACTACAAAGAGGCTCACAATCCCAGTATGTGACTTCTACTCCTCGTCACAGTGCTTAGGATCAAGCATGGATGCCCCCCTCCACTCCAGCATAATTGTATTGTTGTCAATGTAGCACTGCCAGTATTTGCTCCTCTGGCACAGCTGAAATAAACCCCAGTCTCTTGGAAGTTGGAGCAACATTCCACAATAAAAAATTCAACATTTTTGAATGTGATTAGATGCAAAGTGCTGCTAAGGTTGCAATAACCTTAAATTAGGTTCAAATAATCCTTTTCTATCACTCTTGACAGAGAAGGTGCTGACAGTCATTCCAAAACTTGCCACTGGCTAATCTGCTTGCAAGTCACACTCACATGAACAAATGACAGGGGTCCTCACAGTATCTGTATCCTCACAATACTCTTGCGATGCTTTAACCCTTCTTGTACCAAACCTTTTTCCACATTGCACAAGCAAAACATACAAGCGTAAGAACAACTATTTCTCCAGCTTTATGAATACAGAGCCTGCAGTGCACAACAGGCATGTGCTAAGAACTTTGCCATCTTGGCTCTTTAATCATCAAAGCAAGCATCTGACTGTCCTGGAAACCTAATATCAGAATGAAGTCATCCCCATTGTGTTCTGATCGGTTATAAAGCAACTCCCCAGGCTCACACTGGTATGGGTGATCAAGTGTATATGTAAGAATGGTTATGTTATAGACTTGTAACATGTGTAACTGGTTTAGATTCAGGAATGTGTTATATCAAACAACAGCTGGGTAGACATATCTGGAAACCTCCAGCATTTTCTGATATAACTGTAGCCATGAGCACAAAGAACAGGTTTATCCCTAAAGGGTCAAGACACTCAGGTTGTTAGTAAGCACCAGAAGGGCACATGAAAGGTCCTTGAAGTTCATAAACAGCTTTCATACTATTAACAGAGACACAGTTCTAGGTTTCCTTCTCTTTAGGCCAGCCACTGCAAGCACAATGTGCTGATACTATGGACTACAACACCCAGGATCCGTGACCTTTGGCCATGCTGGCTGTGGCTGATTAAGACTTGAACTCCAAAATATCTAGAAGAAACCAGGGTGGAGACGGCTGCTCTAGGTCCTAAGATCCAGATGAGCTCCCACCACTCTCCAAACCTGGACTATATATGGGTGGACTTCCTTACAGACTCATATATGATTGCATATTTTGTCTTTCTGTATATTCTCCATCCATAATCATGCCGTAGCTGATACACCACATATTCCAGTTTGGGCAACAGATGTTTTCTACATATTTTAAAAATCATATTGGATCCAACCAAGTATGCCCCCAAAATGTCACCTTTAGGTGCATAACAGAGATGGCAAAAACCCATCACCCATTTTTATACATGTCACTGCTGTGATTTAACTGCCCATTCATAAACTGATGCAGCTCAGGTTATTGTTGCAATTCATGATTTTCATACAGACTCTAAAATTCAAGCTCTGTATTTTTGCTATTTCAAGGAAGTTTAAAACATCAGCGCTCCATCTTCTTCCACAAAGTGCAATTAACAATCCAGGTCAAAATGTAGCTGGAAATATTGAACCAATCACAGCCTGTGGTGGAAGTGACCTCATTCAGTCTTTAAAATTTTAAGAATGAATCCTGAAATACTGATCCCCAGGTGTAGATGAATGTCTTGTTGCAGTTGGTAAATACCTCCACACATGCTGTGAAAAGAATTAACACAGCGAAGTGCCTCCTGCAGGTATCTGTCATGCCTGCATCCATCTGCTTCTTGAGTACTAATAATCAATTAGCTAGTGTCAAATGTTAAACTCACCCCACACCATGTATGGGTTTCTGCACCTGACTGCCATTCAAATCCCTTGTTTTTATCTCCATCAAAAACACAATTATAGGAGAATGAAGATAAGCCACAATGGGTTGCGGTGTGTGTCAGCTGGCACAGTGAATAGTCAACCAACAAAGGTTGGTCATGACAACTTATGACCTAGGCAGTTTAGCTTGTTGCTGTGGCAAACAAGTAACCCAGGACCCATGGGCTGGCCACTGAAGTGTGGGTGTGCGCAGGCGTATACACATTCACAATATGAACTGTTCAATCCTTTGAGAAACAGATAGGCTCTCACTTAAAAGTGTTACTTAAGAGGAAGTGGTGGCTTTTTACCACTGCGGAGCAGTAACATATTTGGACACCCTATGGGTTAAAATCGGTTAATTCATATTTGCAAAATAAAGCATTGCTTGCATACATCACTCCGAAGGGTGTAGGAGGATACCTTGCTTACTAACACCCCGCTATGTGGGGTAGAGCTTCTACATCTACACAAAGTGAGGGAGATAGCGGCTCATAGTATTTTCATTATTTTCAAGGGGAGAAGGCAGGGAAAAAGCAGAGCTAGCATCACAAATGGATATATAGACAAAAACTGGAAATGGTCCATCAACCAAAAAGTCTGAAATTAATGGAAGCCAGCTAAAACAGGTTTGTTTTGAGTTCGCACATCATGTTCTTAGGATAATTATTAAATACACCATTCCTGTGCCTGCCTCCAGGCATTATACTTCACTGGTGTGCCATGCTCTTATTATACAGTGGTACCTTGACTCATGAACTTAATCCGTTCCAGGACTCTGGTCATGACCCAAATTGGTCATGAGCCAAGTTAAATTTCCCCATAAGTTTCAATGTAAATAAGGTTAATCCATTCTGTAACTATATTTTTTAAATCAGAAAAATGTGAAGCAAAGTGACAAAAAACAACAAAGTTTGTGACCATCTCCACCCCCCAACCCAAGCACAAGCACAGCCATCTCCCCGCCCCACCAGCCCGACTGCATTCACGCCAATCATCCCTGCACATGCCCGTCATCCCGGCATGCTGTGGGGGAGAGACAGGTGCGATCGTGCTGGGGGGGGGGGGAGATAGCCGAGATCGCGGTTGTGCTTGTGCAGGAAAGACAGATACAATCACGACTATCTCCCCCCCGCCCCCAGCATGATTGTGGCCATCTCCCCACTTGGGGTGGGGAGATGGCCACGATCACAGTCGCCACCGAATGCAGAGTTCGAGACCCGAGTCAAAATTTTTATGAAATTTTGTTCTTCACGAGGCATTCGTGAGCCGAGGTACCACTGTATTTTGAAAACCAATAGTAAGATTTCATCAAGTATGGCACAAAGGACTACTTGATGTGGACAAATGCCATAATTTAATAGGAGTATGGGGCTGTGATAGCAGGAGAAAGAGAAAAGAAGTGCAGCCAATCCATCAGTTCTGCTGATGTCAGCAAAGACAGGGTCCTCCAGTCCTTGAACTGTTGCTGTTCTAGGCAACCATGGCTTAGTACCTCAATTTAGAATTTTTTCCTCCCACTTTCCATCCCTTTTCATTTTGCATTGTATCTTTTAAATCCTGAACCTAAAGGTAAGGAATGTTTATTACGGATTTTTATAAGTCACTCTAGAATACTTTATTGGTTGAAGAGCAGTGTAAAATCCTTCAAATAAAGAAACAAGTAAACAAAAACTGATTAAGTCTTTGGCAGAACTCAAAGCCTGCACATTTTTATAGAATTTTAAATGTCCTTATAAAGGCACTGTCCAGCTATGGATTTTTAATAAATAAATTCATACAATGTATATATCCTCTTTATGCACCATGACAGCTTGTTATGTTCTATCTAGTAACATTTTTTACTGTTCTGTTACTGCAGATCTCTCTCACTCACTTCCCAGGCTTTTTAACAGCTAATGAAAATGCATGCAGGTTGCAAGGCAAGAAAATTTACTCTGAAATTCATTCTCCAGCCCAGCCAAATTTTAATGTTCTTTTCAGAAAGGGCAGGAAACATACCTCATCCAAGCTGAATAATCACAAAACCTTATAAAGCAGGAGACATGCATGTCCAAAGTGCAACTATATCCTGTGCTTAGCAGAAGAGCTGCCTATTGCTACATGCCCAATATTCTAATAAATTGATAAACAAATATGCAAACCAAACAGCAATATGCTTGATGGAACTTGAAGTGTGTAGCAAGCGGTGAACTTAGAAGATCATGGAAACTCATTATTTTTTCCAACAAGTGAAAAAATACTAACACAATGCAAAGAAACATCTCAGTTTGGCCATCACTGTCCCATTCCCACAAACACATCTGTACACTTTGCCTTCCTATCTTTGCTCTGAATTAGAAGAGTCCTAACTGCAAGAGGTAAGAGTAATGGCCTCACTTTACACATTCTGATCCTTTATCTTCACAGCAATTCCTCATCTGTCCGTGCTGTAAATTAAAGGCTGGGAGAACAGCTGGAATAATGTGAATGAAACATTCCCACTCTGTTCACAATGTGCCTCCCAGACTAAACCAGCTACGACCTGAACCGTGATTTAGAGTAGGACCCGGACAGCAGGACCCAGAGAAAGGGGAGGGAGCCCAGGTGGGGGGATTCGCTCTTAAGTGCCAGATGACTTGGCAGGCTTTCCCCAACACTGTACTCTCTAGATGTTTTGCACAACATCTCCCAACATGCTGGGCTTAATGGGAGTTGAAGTCCAAAACATCTGGAAGGCACCAGGCTGCGGAAGGCTGCTTTTGGTGTCCAGTGGCAATGACTCAAATGCCTCCAGCTTGTAAGGCGTCCCATTTTACTCTGCCATGCTTCATCCTTGCAGTTCTGACAGGCCCTTTGGATTGCGTTCGCGTGTGTGCCGATGCACATGAACCCAGGACCTGAGCGAGCCTCCAAGAGCAGGAATCATCTAGCCACGTGCTCCTACGACTCCCCCCACCCCACGAGCCCCGGCTGTTCTGAGCCACGTGAGCCACATGGCGGCTCACGTGGCCCGGCAGGGGCGAGGCTTCAAAGCCAAAGGATGCGGCTTAGCGTCGCCACGTGACACAGCCGCTCACTCTCAATCCCGGGAACGCGAGCTCTCCCCGCGCTGCGGCAGGAGAGGCAACTGCGGCTGACGCGGCCCTCGGGAGGCGAGCGCTGCTGCAAGTCCCGCGTGAACAGCTCAACGTGAGAGGAACCGAGGCGGGCGCTTGAATGCGATAGCGGCGGCGCGGTCTAAAGAGGCCGTAGCAGAAAGAGGGGCAGGAGTGAATGCACATGGCTCCTGCAGGCTTTTCAAAAACTGGGCACATCGCTTAAAAACTGGAGTATACTGCACCATAATTTATGGCGGGTGCCTCTCTCCAAGGAATTCAGCGCACGCCCGCGCAAGATGTCTCAGGAAGTGGTCCCCACTAATTCATCGAGATTTACCCCAAAGTGCATGAAAGAGGGTTGGAGACGTTGGCAGCCCCTTCAGGGCCTAATGCTATGCGAGTTTAGGCACAAAGGCCCTGCCAAAAAACCTCCCAGTCATGAGAAGGTTTCTTAGACTTTCTCTGTCTAAATAAGGACAGGATTGCTTCTTTCACCTGCTATCTACAGAGAAATTCTCCCCTTCCAAGTCCTAACAGGCATATCCTCACAGGATTTTTTTAAACAACTCTTGCTTGCTTTTAGCGTCTTGTTACAAATGCATGGAATAACCACCCCACCGTCAACCTTTAAAAAGAAAAAGAAAAAAAATCCATCTCGTTGGAATACATGCCCTTCCTCTTTCTGTTCTTTTTGTCAAAAAATAATAGATATCAGAAACAGAACTGCAGATACATGAAGTATTGAAACACTGTGTTCATAATAAATCCTAAACATGGTGCTCTGATTGAAAAATTTGTTTTTTGGGTGTAGATTACATACAGCAGTCCCTGGTGTACGTGGGGAACTACAGGGTACTTGAAACAGGTCTCCATGTGGAAGGCTGGCACTCCATACTGGGTCCTGTGGTGTGGAAATGACAAGGATGGTCTATAATAGCAGTTACAAGAAGTGCTTCAGATTCCATAGTGCAAAGGGAATCCCTAATCATGTGAAGCCATGAATGCTAAGGGCAGCATTTACCTTTAGTCAAGCATTTGCCCAAACACTAAATCAAGCAAACAAACAGGAAGATTTTGCTTGATTAGTTAAGGCCATAGTGCAATGTCTACTCAGCAGCAAGTCCCACTGAATTCAATAGGATTTAGTCCCGATTATGTGGATAAAGGATTGTAGACCTGACCAACTTAAATTTTATACAGCCATAAAATATGTATCTGCATTAATACAGTAAGAGTATGCACTACCTTGTTTTCTGTTCAGGCAATAAACATGTGAGGAACCCTTTCCCAAACTGGTGCTCTGCAGGTATGTTAGATTACAATCTCTCAATCTAACCTGCCTTGGAAGGTTGTTGTGAAGGTTAGGTGGCATGTACTGTACCCTGAACTCCTTCAAGGAAAGGCAGGATAAAACAGTAATAAATAAATATATGATTCTTGAGGCCTAAATTCGAGCTGACATGCCTAGCCATGCAGTAGTTTTTATGAAGTACACTTTCTCCTTTCACATTACTTGTATTAATGCTGTATTCCTAATACCTTCTGTGTAACAGAAAGCCGGTAGGTTTATGTGGCTGCAAAGAGAGGGGGAGGAAAAGACAGGGATAGACAGTCATCTCTACACAGCTGCAAATCACAGTACTGAAGAGTGAAATATAAAGTTTTCATAAAACTAAGAAAACATATTGAGAATGAAATGGCAGGGGATTCCTGCCGAGGAGGAGGACAGACAGAATTCGGGAGTTGCAGTTTCACACTTAAGTGGCACGCTTAACTTTAACTTTGCTTTTATACATGTTAACTTTTAAAAATTCAAAATAGCCAAATCATACCAGGAGTGGCTGGTGTTGATGTCTTTTTTATTATTTCAGCCTGACTGTTTCTGTAATTTGCCATGAAAATGTAAAATAATGAGATATGCTGTACATCAACACCAGTGGGTGCCCTGTGATCCTTGCATAATGCAACAAATATGTTAGAACATTATATCTCTGGTGTTGATGGTGGTGTCTTGTGTTTTTGTGAAAATGTAGTGTACATGCGAGGGAAATACAATCCAACACTTCCAAAAATAGTATCCAGAGAAAAGGCATCTGGATCCCCCAAACAAGTGAATAACTGGAGACATATTAAAAGAATAATTCTGGGATCCATTGGCTCATTTTCAGAGACAGCCCACAAAGATACACTAAACTAACGCGGATTGGGTAGCATCCCCAAATTTGTTGCAACCAAAAACATGGGAAAGGATTTCTACTCTGCCAGGACCTCTCTTATCTAGGCAACTTATTTCTTGCCATGGCAATGGCAACGTGCACCGTAACTCAAGAGCCATCTCTGGTGAAGTAAGAACAGCCAGCACAACACACAACGAGAGCTTGCAAGAACGGCAGAAAAGGTGCTATCCTTACCTCGAATCACCTTGGAACCTTTATTATGGAACCTTTAATAAGCTGTGTTCCTGTACAGCGGTGGTTATTTTAAAGAGAAGCCTTCTCCTATTGTAATGTCCGGGGGAAGGGGCCACCAGTCAATTACAGTATTGGCGGAACAAAGAGAGAAGTGGGAGATAGGTTGTACCTTCAGATCTTACGGACAGCCACCAGTCTGTCCCCAGGAGTTAACAAGCCGAGCAGCAGCCAATGAGAGCCCGTGGAAAGAATAGCGGAAGCTCTTCAGTACGGCCAGAAGCCGCCCTCTTTTCCAGGGTTAAATGTGGCAGCTCCAAAGAAACACGCGCGTGATCTGTTTTACTGTGTCTGCGAAATTTAAACTGCTCGGCGCACAAGGGATAAAGACGGAAGAAGCAGCATCGGCAGCAAGATATGCAATACCTCTTTTTACAGACGCCTTTACGAACAGGAATCCACACCATCTTTTGCCTGTTCTGAGGCTAGAATCGTACGCCCGCCTGGGACCTTTAAGTCCCGGTGAATTCAGTAAGATGGAGTGATTGCAACTAGCGTGAACACAGTCCCTGTGGATTCACAGGACAAGCCTGAGAATCCACAATCTAGCAAACTGGAGTACATTTATTTTCTTCTCAGATACTTCCTCAACCCCAAATGGAGACCCAGCTCTTGTTTAAACCAGCGACCTGCAACAACTTTGTGTGAACCGAGAATCAGCTTAACTCATTATGTTTATTCTCTCAACAACCCATTTCCACCTTCTTTCCAAGCGCTGATGATCCTGCACATATTTGCTTGGGCAATTAGTCCCACGAGATTAGTGAGACGTATTACCAAATAAATACGCAAGAGTGGGCTTTTAGCGACGCAGTTCTAAACCTACCCACGAGGTCCCAGTGGGACTTGCCTCGAATAACAATCATCGGTCTTCCAACCGTCTATCCCAAACTAACAGAACTTGATTCTATTAGAACGATTCTGAACATATTTTTATTCAGAAATTAAGTCCCACTGAATTCATAGGCACTCACTCCTAGCCCTATAAATGAACGAACCATACTGGATCAGACCCACAGGTATCCCACAAACAGGCCCCAAGTGAAACTGCAACGTACAGGGAGCTGTAATCGTGGAGTTCAATTCGCTGAATTTAACTCAAAAGAATTACGCCGAAATCAGTGAGACTTACTCCTAAGTCAGTGTACATACGATTGCAGCCTTAAGCATCCCCCGCCCCTCATCAGTATATATTTACCAACTCCACGAGCCGTTCCATCTTCCTCTTTTTCTCCCTCACTTGGTACCGGGCAAACAGCTCAATGCTTAATGCAGAACCTGAACCGATTTCCGCCTCCCAAACTCGAAATGGCGCTCAAATTCTCCCTAGCTCCTTAAAAGGGCGAGCACCAACAGAGTGCAACTCGCGTCTTTGCATGTTTTCTTTGAACTAAGTCCACTAAATTTAATAGGTATGATTGAACAAGATTGCAGCAGTGAAGTCCAGTATCGGAAGCAAGCCCTACTGACAGAGCTGGAAGTCTGTCGGCCCTTAACCCATCAGAGGGAAGTTACTCTTTCTTGGGTGTAACAGGCAAATGCCGAATACGTGAAGTAGATGGTTGCGGATGGGTACAGGACAAAGGAGAGACATAGTAAAATAGGAATCGGTTATACCTTATTCATTTCAGTCACTAATGAACACATTTGTAATGCAAGATGTTACGCATCACCGGGGATGAGTGCTGTAAACTAGTCACCAAAACAAAGACCAGTGGCTGTACGCCTAATGTGAAGCCAATAACAACAATCTTGTTTGTAGATGCGTTATGCTTTCCCTTTTGACGGAGCGCGACGAACATTTCAAGCAATGCAAGTTGAGCTTGCGTTAGGCATAACTTTTCTATCTCTACGGATACTAATGGTTTTCTTATTTACATTGCGTCCTTGATACCCAAATGGCGGCTTGCAAAGGGAATCACGCGTTCGAGTTCTGGCTGCAACGTTAAATCTATTTACCTGGAAATAGGCAGCACTGAAATGAATGGGAGTTACTTCTCCAAGTAGACAGAAATATATAAACATCTCGTTTCTAGCTCAAGCCCCACAGCCAGATGTTGACATTGCCCTTTTAATTTCTTTCCGTCCAACGCCCGCCTTCTCTTTGCGCAGCTGCAATTTTGCAACTAGCTGGGGAGGGTCATGCAAAAAGATACTTCAGACATTCTCGAGAGCCCATGCCATTCCTTTAAAACGATGTTATTTGTTTGGATAATCCGAGTTGTATTCACCGCCTATCTGCCAGATGGTTCCTAGAGTGATTTACAGTGACGTACATATCGCGATAAAACCAGCACAATTGCATACAATCAAATCACAGTAATAAAAAGCTGCAGGTAAAACAGGTCTCAAGCTCGAAGTCTGAAAAGCCTGGGAACTGAAAATGGTCTTCCGTAGCCGTATGTATAACAGAAAGTGAAATCTTGGAGGAGGAGGTCCAGAAATGGAGAGACATCTGAGTGGGGTGGTGTAAATTTGTGTAATGCACTGAGCAGTGGGTTGAAATCGATGGCCTGCTTGGTTCCTTCCAACTCTACTATTCTATGAAATCGGCGCGCAACCACTGAAAAGACTCCAGGCTGACATCCATGGCATGGCATGCGATGAGGTGGCCTGCGGGAACAACTCCCTTGATTATCTCCATATGTGACCAACTTAACTTGAGTATGGGCTTCCTGCAGGACCTACGTCTCAAGTTGTGTAGTGGAGCTGTTGGTTTGAAAATTAGATGTGCTTTGGTTTTGATTTTGTTTGGTTTTTTAACAGTTGCTGTTGTAATCGACTGGGGTGATTGTTACGATGTGACCCGTTTTCTTTTTTTATAATGCAGTCATCTGAAGCTGCACAAAACTGCATCAGTTCCGTGACCTTCTCAGCATGCCATTTGATATGGAGAACCCCTTCTGTGGGGTATATGAGGTTTCTGAGGGCTGAACTAAACTGGATGAGGACTTTTTGTTTCTGGCCATTTGTTATTTGTTGTCAATAGTGTACAATTAAAGTTGTCCTTCTGGAAGGTGTCTTTGTTTGTTTTTCAAAGTTCATTATGTTGCAGAGCATGCTTTTCATTGATTCAATGCAGATTTATTATCTTAAAGTTGGAAACTTAAAATAGGCTCAGTTGATTCAAGTCAGTGGAAGGTCCCAGGTTTCTTCAGTGGAAGATCCAGTTGTGCTGGCTGGGAATAATTAGCTTGCAGTTCAACACATGTGGAGGGCACCAAATGGAAGAAGGTCAAGGGGCTCATAAGGCGGCCATCTTCCTGAAAGTGAACTAGTTTGGTTCTGTCATCATTGTCTGGACACCCGGCCACCCCCAAATTCCGTGAATGAGGTAAGTCAGTGGTATCAGAAAAGCCTCATCCTATATCATTTTACCTCAGCTTTAGCTGTGAGCTCTTTCGTGAGATAAAAGACTGAATACATTCCAGGTTTGTGGAGATCTACTCTGCCTTGTCCTCAGCTTCTTATCTAGGGTTGTGGGAACATAGCAGCAATGGCATATGACATAGAATTGTTGTATGCCTAGACTCCTTGAACCATTTCTGTGCTGAGCTTGCCAAACAGTGGTAGTAGCTTGCAGGAGTAACTAGGAGGGAGTGCACAACTGCAGTTCACAGCTGGGTAGCTGCTGCTTCCTCATTATGGAACGGGGGAGGTGGGTGTGCACTTGGCCTTACTGAACAGTCTGAACGGACATAAAACACTTCTACTGTTGAAGTTAGACAAGCCCGTTTACTTGGGGGACCGTAACCTTTTGCTGACATTTAGCACTGCTACAAAGAACATGCATCACTGGGATCAGGGAAGTATAATGCAGTCCATGCCACTTACACACACTTATCTGTCAGAACCCTACACATATACAAACTGTACCTTTATTGATTCATCTATGAACCATATTCCTGGTGGCTCTGTGCTGCCTCTAGTATCAAAGGCAGTGTGCCTATACACACCAGTTGCTGGAGAATTTGGGTGGGGGGCTGTTGTTCTCATGTCTTGCTTGTGGAATCTCATGGGCTGGTCATGGTGTAGACCAGATGTTGGATTAGAGAAAGCCTTGGTCTCATCCAGCAGGGCTGTTCTGAAGTTCTGGACCCTGCTTTTGTAGCAAATGGGCTATACAGGCTGCCTAGTGTGCGCACGTTTTATTGTTATTTTAAATGTTTTTCAACTACTCTTCACTCATTTTGCATAGGATGTTTACAAAAATATTAACATACCAATTAAAATGATAATAAAAGCTGCAGAGCACAAAAGTAGCATGAAAGGGTCATCAGAATTAAAATTGTATCTAAAAATATTTGGGGGAAATTTACTTGTCTGGGTTCAAAAGCTCAAAAAGGGTAGGCACCAGGCAAACCTCTCCAGAGAGAGTGTTTCACAAGTGGAGTGCCATCACCAAGAAGGCCATCCTCCTGATAATGTTGTGCCCCTTCCCACATGGTGGAGGAACCTGCAAGGAGCCATGCACTGAAGTTTATAATGTATGGTTAGGTATGTATTGAGACAGGCGACCTTTCAAATAGTCTTACAGGTGAATGACAGGACCTGTTGTGCTTCTAGTCTCCCCTGGGATCATTCGCTTTACATGTTTCAAATGTCCTTGGATGAAGAGTAGGACATAAGTATAACAGACTAACATCCCCTTGCTTTGTTACATATGCCAGTGTTTAGAAGAAAACCATAAGTAGTCTGTTATAATCAGGATTTTTATGGACCAGATACCTTACTTAGCTGAGAAAAGAAAAAACTAGAACTGATTCAACCTTGCAATAAAAGCCCCTTTGGATCCCCCTTCACTTGCCTGCATAGCTCTCTATCAAGCTAGCATGTCAAGTCGTCTTTGCTGAAGTATGATCTTGCAGCTGGAAGGATGACCACATGTGGAAGTGGAGCAGGGGACTGGACTCAATAGCCTTGCAGGCCCTTCCCCCTCTATTCTATTCTGTATTCTATTTGCTCACATTTTTCTGTATACTGCGCAGCAAGGTCAAGGCAGATGGCAGTTTTAAAGTGAAATTAGCAGGATGGAGGGTGCCTCAATGCATGTCTGTGCTTCTCCATGTGTGCCTCTGATGACCCAGTATCAGGCCCAAATGGACAGCGCAAGCCTGTGCACTCTTACTTGGGCGTATAGGCTAGTGAACTCTGAGGAGGTAACTAACTTTGGATAGGACTGGACAGTAAATGTGACATGATGCAGAGCTGGAGGTAGTCTGCTCTCACAATAGCATTTTTGGCAAGCATGTCACTGTTACAGGAACAGTATTTTTTAAAAGCGCCAAGTAGCTGCACTCTGCAGTGAATTATGCATTCACAAGATGATGCTCAGTGCTGAAAATGTATCTGTCCTGTGATTAAATAACCAGGTAAAACGGGGAATATGGGGCTTTATTCATTAAATTGTCATGATAAATCTGGAAAAGGAACCAAAGGAAAACAGTTGCAGGAATTAGAGACATTTGCTACATGGACATAGTGGGCATTTGTGCTTCAGTTAAGCTGTCATGGGGCAAATATGTACCCAGTTTTCTTGAAACAGAAACCAGTTTTCTTGTCATGGCTTCTTTCAATAGACACCAGAAGCTGAAGTTTTCTGAGGCTACAGAGAAGTGTAATTTGGGGGCTGATAATGCACCTTAAAAACCTACAATTAATGGGGAACATGAAAATAGATGTACAGCTAATTTGGGGGCAGAGGGACAATCATAACTAGCTGAAGTAAAGCCATTTTATCTTCCCAAGTTCATGGACAGATCTTACTTTTCATGGCAGCAGTGGACAGGGAGACTCTAGTTCAGAGCTGAGGAACATGTGGCCGTACTCCCTAACCATTTGCTATTCTGCCTAGGGTCAACGGGTATTACAATATTTGGAAGGCCACATGTTCTCCCCTCTTGCCCTAACTGACGTGGGTCCCAAAGAAACGAACAATTAAATAAATTCACATCCAACACCACTAAAATGGGATAATTCATTGTCAGGTAGAGACTGTGGATGGAATTATCTGTGGCACAGTAAGGAAGCAGCAGCAGCTGGATTTTGGGCTGCTCTCATTAATTCAATATCTGGCACCTTTGCTAACTCATACATGGCATTGCCATTTTAAATGGTACAGTTAGCTATTTTATAGCAACTGCTAAAATTCACATATCTGAAGGTTACTTCCAAGACAGCAGCAGCATGGTAGTAAACATGAGGATCCTACTCATGCAATCTTTTAACTGACATCATGTCTTTGGCTTGTTGTCCAGACATGAAGTATGTGAGGATAGATGGGATTTTGCAATGCCAAAAGCAAAGACTTGGGTGCCTTTGAAATAATATGGAAAGTCCTAGTAGAAGGGTGAAAAGAACATCAAAGTACCTTTCCCATACCCTTTGGTTATTTCTTTTTAATTTCAGGAATGATACAGTCTGGGAAACCATCCCAACTCACCATGCAATATACTGATGGAAGTGTTTAGAAGAGTTTCCGCTTGGATACAGAAGAATGAAAGAGCTGATACTTGATCAAAAAGTTGCTTTTTGAGATCTCTTGCAACTGCTGCTAAGGAGCATACTGCCTCTGATACATACATTGATGGACTTGTAGCAGAATGCTATATATGTTCACTCAGAAATAAGTTCTATCAACCAGGCTTGAATGAGCTGCAGTGCTAGTCATTTTGAATAATCCTAAAACAGACCACAGCTTATGCTGGAGTTGTTTAAGCCTTGCATAACATGTGCTTGCTGAGTTCATATGACACAACAACCTCCATGTGGAGGTTACATTTCAATATGACAGTCATACAGGCCACAGCGTCACTGTGAGTTAAATAACTCTTGGTGTCCTGCTGTATTGTGAAAATAGCTGCACTGACCTCTATGGGAATCATTCTAAGATGACTGCATATAGGTTTGCAGCCCTGTCCTCATATCCAATGCCCTATATATCTCAAACAGTGCAGTATAATGCATGCTTATATTGGAAGTGAGTTCTATAATATTCAGTGGGGTATGCTCCAAAGTGTGTTCAGGACTGCATCCTAAATCTCTGTATCCAAAAATCCAATATGCGAGTGATATTTATTTCTTAGTCAGGTAGGGGTTTCTGTGGCTGAAGCCTGAATACATACAACCCAGTGTTTGTTTTCTTTAATGTGCCATGTATCTTGGAGCCCATTGCATCCTTGTAATCATGTCAGTTTCTCTGAGTTCCCTGATGCCGCACTCTTACCAAAACTAAATTACACTGTTTCATTAAATAAGTCAATCCAACACAAAAACTCAAGAAGTTCTTTATACCTGTGAGAGAGAAAGTTAATCTGTTCATTGAAAAAGGTGACTCATCCTCTGTCATCCAGCAGGAAAAAATAAAAGCAAGGAACAACAAAGAAATTATTGGCATCTCATGCACAGCAAATAATGTGGATGGGTCAGTTTTTTGATTTCAATGTACATCCAGGAAAGTGAACAGGGGGAACTGGTGTCATTCCATTGCCTTTAGTTTCAGCCTGTTTGTTTTGCAGAAGTGGTCACTGGTCTTACTTGTTTTACCACTTAGCCTCATCTCCGTTTCTGTTGGCACCAGTTGCAGTCCATTTTTGCTGTGAAGTGACTCCAGATTCAAACCAGTTTTACCTCTACTGACCCTAATGAAATGAATCTATTGCAGTGTAGAGGTTCTAGAATCATATGTGATTATACCTGTTTACATAGGTTTACAACCCATCTGTACTGATGATCAGTATAATTCTAAAGCTTCAGTGGAGTGATTCCAGGTTGACTCCATTGACTTTGAATTCAAACCCATTTTTCTATAGCAGTTGTGGTAGAAAGAGACTCCAAAAATCAATTCACACCAATATATCTGAAAAAAGGATCCACTCCAGATATATCAACACTGCATTAAAATACAAGCAAGCACCAAACATCACTTCAGGTGGAAACATCTGCAACCCCACTGCTCACCATTCCTGCTCCTGTTTTCTCTTTTGAAATCCTTCATCAGCAGCTCTTACTCCAACAGTGCTTTCCTGTTTGTACAGGCCTCTTACAGCACAGTACCTTTGGGAACTGTCTGCCTAGTAGACATACCAATCTGTCCTTGCATACTATGTCCCTCTTAGAGATAAATAAAGAACATAAGAGGTGCCATGCTGGATAAAATGAGAGGTCCATCTAACTCCATAAGAATGTGAGAAGAAACCTGCTGAATCAAACAAAGGGTCCATCTAGTCCAGCATTACTTCTTCAACATGTATGTCAGAAACTTCTAGGAAGCACACAAAGCAGGGCAGCAACACAACATTCAGAGATATGCTGCCTCTCTGCACATGGGAAGTTTCATTTAGGCCACAATCCTATACACCAAAAATAGGCAATTTATGGTCTTCCAGATGTTTCGGCCTACCACTTCTATCAGCTCTAGCCAGCATATCCAATAATGCAAGATGATGAAAGTGGTAGGCCCAAGCATCTGAAGAGCCACAAGTTTCCTGATTCTGCTATATGCACTTACCTGGGAACATGCTAGAGAATTTGAGGAGGAGAGATCAGCATCGAATAAGAATCATTCCCACTGTTTCCTCTGAATGTGCTAGAGGACTGAGGAAGATGGGAAGGAAATCTCAGGCTTTGCTTAGCTTTAGAGGAGATAGACAATTTAGCCTGCCTAAAGCACACTGCCACTTAAGATTGCTCCCATGAGTTCCTTATACATTGCAGA
Organism: Varanus komodoensis; assembly: GCF_004798865.1. Classification (NCBI taxonomy): domain Eukaryota; kingdom Metazoa; phylum Chordata; class Lepidosauria; order Squamata; family Varanidae; genus Varanus; species Varanus komodoensis. The sequence continues at coordinate 25,355,929 of NW_025335349.1, forward strand.
GTCCTCATCCGTTCTTCTCAAGAAATGATGAGAAAGGAAAAGATTAGGGAGCTTTCCTGCAGCTAAACAGCATGTAGCCAGCCAGCCATGCTGACTGGAAATAGTGGAGGTTTCAGGTCAACATGTCTTGGGGAGAGAACAGATTGGGGAAAGCTGCCCTGTGGTTGCCTGAAGCAAAGCAAAATGACCAGCAATTCCATGCTGTCTCTTTGTAGTAGATGAGGAAAGGGAGGTAAAGTGAGGCATACACTGCTGAGGGTTGGAGGGGCCTTTGATAAGAGTAGAGGGGGCTGGCTTCCCACATTTCCCAAGCCATCCCTGAATCCAGATTTCTGGAACAGGCCCCAATGCAAACCACAGCATCAGACCTTGCTATTTAAAAGACAGCTTGTACCATTTAGCTTACAGGAGCAAGCTAGGATGGATGCAGCTTCCTCAACATCATGTCTGACTTGCAAGCCAGTTTTTAGCTCTGCCACATTGTGAAGGTTTGCTTTCAAGAATCAAAACTCAGAGCTAATAAAAAGCTGGTCCAGGGCATATGTTGGAGGACCCTCCCTCCAACATGGCTAGGGATCAATGATCCCAGTGGGAGCGGTGTTACACAGAAGTAGGCAACACACAGCTTACAGAATGTCTTTTGGCCACACTTTCTCCTGGAATGGCTGGCTTGGGTCACCACATGAAAGCAGCAATGGACTGGGGTGTCCCTGGAAAGGCTGTGGTGACCTAGCTGCACCCCGTGGGCTTCATGCGGCTGAGAGTATGAGCTGGGACGTTCCTGGTTCAAATATCAGCTCAGGCTTGAACTTGCTTTGAGGTCATAAGAAAAGTTGCTGTCTCTCTGCCCTCCCCTTCATCTCTTGCTTCCTTTCCCAGGCCTTGAAACATGGCCCTATCTTTATGGTTCACAGAGACAGAGCTTGAGACAGATCAGTGTTCAGAGTGGGGCTGGGGTGGGGGTATAGGATAGTTTCATTTTGCTTTAGCCCAAATTCTAATGCATCTGAGGAAAAGGAAATGGAAGAGGAAGGTTTTAGGTCCACCTAAAAGGAGGGGGATAGCATCCCAACTTCCATCTCAGCTCACTTAGAGCACTGGGCCAAATTATTACAGTGTCAGGGAGACGAAAGAGCACCACTGGGTGAACATGCAAGATTTAACCAATTTAACCCACAAAACATACATTAAATGAGAGATCAGAGGCTATTCCTTTCCTAGGAACCTGACTTGGTTTTAAGGCTGCCTCACTGAGAACTTCTTGGAAAGGTGCCTCCCACACACGCACACACAGCACAAACACTCGTGAGTTCCCGGCTGCCATTTTTAATTTCCATAATACCTCAAGTGCCCAATGTAGCATCATGCCAGGATATGTGAGGAAATCTAAAACAGTGGGAGACAGCTAGTTCCACTTGCCTACTGCAGGAAACCCAGAGTTGGCAGCAGTGGCAGGCCCAATTTCAGCACCTAGCATCTCCACCAGGGTTGAAACCTTCCCTGCTTGAAGCTTTGTGGCCATCAGATCCCCTGTGGGGCTTTGCTGCTACTGTCTGCCACCACTAGCAGCAATGCCAGGCAGGTGGTAGTTGTGCTGCAGAGATGAAGTTGTCAATCCCTCTCCTGCCACTGGATAGGAATACCCAAGGGCAGCAACACTTTTGGGGTGGCAGCATATGACAATGGCCTACTTAAGCCTGGTGCCGGCCTTACTCAGTTACACTGATTTGCCTGGGATCACAGACTGTCGAGTCATGAGGTGGGAAAAGCCTCAGAAGTACTGTACTTGGGGCTCCACACAACATAAGCCTGGGTCTGGATACCTCCATTGATCAATGTAGCACTGGGTTCCACAGAGAAGGTGGAAATAAAATCCAGGAGTAGATCTAAGTTTCAAAAACTACACTTAAGTAGCCATCAACTACAACTGTCCCCACACATCTTAACCTCCAGCTCCTAAACAGTTATTGCTAAAAATAATTATTTTGTAAACCAACATTATATTTTGTCCATAAGCTTCACTGGGAATGCTGACTGCCATTGAAGGTATAGGGTATAAATTTTAGACATTAAAAATTGTGTCAAGTTTTGCTCAGGAATTGGATCCCTTTGGCTCTTGCTGTAAGCATCCCATTTGAGTTAGAGCCACTAGTGTTTTGATCCCTTGCTCTGGTCAATGAATTAGGCATGTGGGGCTCTTCTGGCTGAGGCTTGCATGTCAGTTTTAAAATGGCCCATGGTAAAACTCAGCCAGATCTCTTCCCCAGGGTTAGCTCCAGGTCTGAGGAGGCCCTGGACAAAGTACTCATTGATGAGCCTGCTTCTCTGTCAGTGGGCCTATTCAGTGGCAAAGGTTGGCAGCAGTGCCAGGTGGCCCAGACATCAAACCATCCTTTTAATATCCCACAATGTCCCAGAGCAACACAACATCAGGCACTGCAGAAAATTAAAATGGAGGTTAGCGCACGCTACCCCACCCTGCTCAAAATGCTGGTCAGGAAAAGTGTGCCTTTGAAGGAGGGCCCAAGGCAGGCGTCAGGAGCTCCCCATGATGGTGTGCCATTGTTGGTCCTGCTCCCTTCCCAAGCAATTCTTTCTCACACACACACACACACACACACACACACACACACAATACACACTGCCACATGGAAATAGGCCCCTTTTCTTTCCCTCACCCTTTCCATCACCAAGAAAGAAAGCAAGGAGTCACACTGCCTTTTTACTACCACTGCTGCCTCCATGCAGTCCCCAAACCCTCTTGCACTAAGCCTTTATATGTCACTGGAATAGCCCACAGAGATAGGGCCATAGCCAGATTATTAGAAGCTGAAGGAAGACAAAAGAGGTCAGTGACAAGGTGAGAAAGATTTGGGTTTGGTTTTTCAGTCCCATGCTCTGAACAAAATGTCTGAAACAAAGTTAGCAGCAAAACACAACTCATAAGTAGGCGTAGAGCTGTGAGATGCAGTAAGTGACATAATCGGAGATATGTGAATATAGATGCTGTTGTCCAATGTCTTCCTTTACACACACACCCAGCACCTAACTGGCAAGGACTCCACACGTGTCATTACACACACACAGGCAACTCCAGGGTTTTGCAGGGATTCAAAGGGGAAGATTTTCCTGCACCTTTTCCCATAAAACTGTTTCCAAGATTTCTCACCGCAAAATAAATTGTTTAAAAATCAGGCAATGACATAATTTCCCTTGCTTCCCCATCCCACCCACTCTGCCCATTTTATTGTCCCAAGGTTGTTGTCACTGATTAAGAGATTGAGGGAGAGAAAGAGAGAGAGAGAGAGAGAGAGAGAGAGAGAGAGAGAGAGAGAGAGACTGGATAACAAACTGTCCCTTTGGATTTGTGTCTCCTAAGACACCGCTTCCTACTGGCCAGGAGCAATAACAGTCTGTATACTGGGCCAGTTTTTTCTGCCCCCTCTCTCCCCAGAGGAGGGGTATATGTGTGTGCTCTCATCTTGTTGCCCTAAGGCCACTGTTTATAATGCTTGCGTCTGCAGCTCGACAGGTTCCCCAGGTGGCTCTGGGGGAGCACTGGTTTCAACTGGCCGGTCCCCTTTGAGGATAGACAGGCGCTCTGAGATGCCACGCATCCTGGGGAAAAGGATGAAGTCATACAAGAAGCCGCCCAGCACTCCGCCAATGATGGGTCCAACCCAATACACCTGGAAAGAAAAAGAAGAAAGACATGGAAAGGGGAAGCAATGAGAAATAGCACTGCAGGGAAAGAACATGGCTTCCAGATGCTCTTTGAGGTTTCGTTCAAAAGGTGGTAGAGTGAGTTGGAAGAGGTGGGGACATGGAGGGCCCTATCCTTAGGCAGAGTGAGGTGACTGCCTCAGGCAGCAGATGGGATGGGGAGTGGCAATAGTTGTTGTAAGGCGGGGTGTCTGCTCCATTTTGTCTGCTTGCTGCCCTGGAGAGCAGTGAAAGATGGTGTCCCATTGCAGTCAGATTCAACTGCCAGTGCATTCAGTATCGCTAGGTGGAAAGGTGAGGGGCATCACCTGGCCCTTTGCCTCAGACAGCAAAATGCCTGGAATCACCTCAGACTGCAGCAGGATGGTGTGCAAAGGCTATGAGCATAGCAGAGTGGGGCGGGGAGCTTCTCTACACAAGGCTTTTAAACCCGCCACTTTACTGAGATTTCTATATTCTATATTCTATATTCTTCGCAGGATTAAGATTGGCTGCTTTACAAGTGCTGGTTTCTTTCTCTTCCTTTCTATATTATATAGAAAGACAGAGAAAGATTATACAAACAAAAGGAGGCACTGTGGTATACACACTGAGAGCCAGTGTGGTGTAGTGGTGAAGAGCATGGGACTGGGACTCAGACGATCTGGGTTCTAGTCCCCGCTCAGCCATGGAGCCAGCTGGGTGACTTTGGGCCAGTCACAGACTCTCAGCCCAACCTACCTCACAGGGTTGTTGTTGTGGGGATAAGGTGGAGGAGGAGAATGATGTAAGATACCTTGAGCCCTTTGTAGGAAAAAGGCAAGATATAAATAAAAAAATAAATAAATATGTGCGAAAATGCTCCAGCTTCTCATAGCACAATTTCTAAGTAATACCAGGCTTTCCTCAGTCTAAAAAAATCTGGAAATGGCTGCAAAGCACAGGAGAAGCACTGAGGATGATGGCATCATGTAAAGCATCCACAAACTACCACAAATGAGGAATTATGAGCAGGCAATAAATGTCTCTCATAGAAAAGCTCTTAAATTCAGTACACTTCCTGCTGTACTAGTTTATGCTGAGAATCAATAAAAAATATGCCCTCATGCATGGATTTCATGCAGTCTCTAATGGTCCAGAAGTTTACCAAGACAGGTCGTTTTCCACACTAGAGCCCTTTTGGTGCCTCTGAGGTGTTCCATTCCACAACTAGCTGGAAGTGTAATTAAATTGTACGTTCCAGTAATGGAATAGCACTATTTCGCAACAAAAAATGAAAATGAAAAGAAAAACAAATAAAGGAAATCAACAATCAGAGTCCTCCCTTCATCCCTGAACAGAAACAGATATAAGGACAATGAAGGGAGGCTGCTGAAGGAATCATGGAATCATAGTAGAGTTAGAAGGGGCCATGAAGGCCATCAGGTCCAGCCCCCCGCTGTTGCAGGACACCACGTTACACCATCCCACTCAGATAGCTGCCCAGTTTCTTTTTTAAATGTCTGTAGTGTGGGAGAGCCCACCTCTCCACAGGCAGCTGGTTCCACTGTCATATTGCTCTGACAGTGAGCAAGCTTTTCCTGATGTCCAGATTGAACCTGGGTTGCCGCAGCTTGACTTAATTATTCTGTGTCCTACACTCTGGCATCAGCGAGAAGAGATCTTGACCTTCCTCTTTTTGATAGCCTTTGAGGTACTTATAGTGGGATATCATGTCCCCCCTCAATCTTCTCTTCTCCAGTCTTTCCTCATAGGGCAGTGTTTCCAAAACCTGGATCATTTCTGTTGCCCTCCTCTGGCCCCTTTCCAATTTTTTGGCATCTTTCTGAAATCTTGGTGCCCAAAACTGGACACAATATTCCAGATGAAGTCTGATTAGTGAGGCATATAGGGGAACTGCTACTTGCTGTAGTTTGGAAGTAATACTATTAATGCATCCCAAAATATCATTTGCCCTTTTTGCAGCTGCTTTGCATTGTTGGCTCATATTAGCCTGTTGTTCACAATTTAAAGGGGCAGCATATAAGTCTATTCATCATCAGTCCTCTGCCTGCATTGATCAAGGAGCAATTAAATTAAAACTAAAAAGGGAAATCATTTTAATTAATGGCAATGGAGCACTTGAAAGCATCTATAACACTTTCTTGTCCACACTAGAGAAGCTGATGTTTGTAACCCACCCAGAGAATCAATTTGGCTAATGGGTAGGATAGAAATTTAATAAATAAATAGACAAAAAACTGCATTTTACTATCAGAAGTTGCCATAGAGCAAAACTTTAAAAGTACAAAACAAAAAACAGTGGAATACAGTGTGCTCCCAATGATGTCACCTGGATTCTTTACATAAGGGGAGGTACCAATTGTAATCCTCGTAACAGAGGATTACAATTCCCGAGAAAAAGACAGGTAGAGAAGCAAGTATCTATTCCCTCATTCTGCACTATTTCCAGACCCAAGGACTCCTAGTGCTACCAGTCAAAAGGATTTGTGTAGCCATTTCAACTTTCCTCCTCAAACTTTTTTTTCTTTTTGAGGCATAAACAAATAAAGAGAATAAACAAATGAAGAAACAGGAAAAGCAGTGGGGAAACATAGGCAGGCTACAAGTGGAAAACGTTGTCTTGGCATAAATACATAAATTCTGTGATTGAGGCAGAGCAATTGCACAATAAAAGTCTTGTGTGGAACCATCCTAAGACAGACTTTTTTTTTCTTCAGAGGATGCATTTTTCGAGACAGATGGCTACTAAGTGCTACCAATTACAAGGCTCTATGGAAATATTCTGTTGTCTTCTTCTTAGTAGATTTTCTCTTAAGTTTTTCTCTTAATTGGGATTTTGTTTTTTGTTTGTTTAGTCTCAGAGTTGTGCCGACCCATCACAACCCATGGACAACATTCTTTCAGGCAATCCTGTCCTCCACCAACCCTCAGAGTCCACCCAAGCCTACACCCACTGCCCCAGTGACTCCATCTAGCCACCTCATCCTCTGCCGTCCCCTTCTACTTTTGCTGTCAATCGTTCCCAGCTTCACAGAACCATTGATCCAAATACTCCCTTGAAACAGACCCAGCAATTTAACTCCCATGCCCAATCTGAACACAGAGTGATCTGCTAGCTGTCCTGTCCAGTGCTGCCTGGATGAATGGAACTGAAATGGTTGGTTGATGTCCCTGGTATTTTGGGGGTGGTGCAGGGGATGCCCTAGAATGTATGGAGGAGGACCTTCGTGGGTGAAGGGTTAGTCAGCCTGGAGATTTCTCCACAACCCTTAGTTTGGCATATTGCTACACATCTGGTCATGTAAACCTACTTTCTTACCCCCAGAAACCTCCTTCTTACCCAATGGTTGGTGAAGTTGCGTGTGATGACGGCAGGAGCAAAGGACCGTGCGGGATTCATGCCAGTTCCTGTGTAATACATCTGCAAGAGAGTAGGGTTAGGATAGAGAAACCAATTCTTCTTGTTTCTCAAGCCATCCCTGTGTCCCTGAACCTCAAGGTGATTCAACCCCCTTTATAATGGCTTGTTGGGATTCAAATGAAATAGTCTATTTGTCTCAGTTCAGAACACTCTCATAGGAATTCAAGTCCTGTGCAAAACTGAGGGACTATAGACACGGCAATAATTCATTTTGTGAGTGTTTTCATCCTTATTCCTTTGCTTTTATTCCCAGATAGATGCCACTTTGAAAAGCAAGATGGAAATCCTTTTAACGTTGTTTTATGAGTTCCAGCTGCCAGGAATCTCTACAACAAAAGTATTTCATATATCACAGAAAGTTGGAAGAATAGCCACATAGGCTTGTGTTAAGTGTGAGGCAGGCAGTGCTGGGAGAAACTGATCCGAGATGCAGAGGCCAGTGAGGCTGGTCAGGGTGGAGATGGTTTAGTCCCACCCTTCCTTGCCATGCAGAGGTGTTCTTGTTGGGAGCATAGTTGTGCTTCTCACATACTGAGTCATTACCCCAAAGAGGTGTCCAAGGGTGAGGGAGAAGCCCACAGCCAGGGCCACGGATCCCATGCGCCCATTCCGTCTCTCATCATAGGTGGCAAAGATGCAGAGTACAAACTGCAGGGTCAGGAAGATCTCCACGATGGTTGCTTGGCCTACATTTACACTGGGATGCATCTGCAGCCAGGTAGACACAGAAGGATAGAAGTATAAGGGAACGGCAGAAGTCCATACCTCCTTTCATCCCCCACTAGTCTGAGCCCTCAAAATATTTCAGCAGTGTAATTAACATTGTTCACCTTGCTTGTTCACCTTCCATATTGAGGGCAACATTAGTTGTACCGATCCAATGCCTAGCAGATGTTAATGGAACTAAACAAAATTTGGCTGTGGAGAGTTTGATAAAGCGTGAAGTAGGCAGCTACCAAAACTGGCCTGAGGTATTTTGCTCACCAAGCCAAGGAACAGATGCTACCCACTTCCATTTCATGTGAAACAACCAACTGGATTGGCAGTTGAATCTCTCTTCAGCACTGGTGATGCAGCAGCATCCTCCATGGAGGGCAGCAAGCTAGCTTAGGGGTACAAAGCAGGCCACGTGGCACAGATCTTCTTTTCTGGTACCTTGCTGCCACCTTCCAGCATCTGCTGGACACGGCAACTGCCTCGCTCTGCCCAATGCAAGGCAGACGGTCACCTTCTGCTAGACCTGGCTCCAGTCGAATTAGAAGCTGAGCAAGGCAAGGCAGAAATGGAGTTGGGTATACTAGGGGGAGCGGGGCGGGTGGGGGGGGAGCCAGAGGGTAAAAACAACAACACTAGGGAGCCAGAAGCAGAATCTCCAAGACACTTAAACCAATGAGACAGCCAGTCGGGGACTATCACCTGACTTGTGCTGGTTTATTGGCATAAATAATCTTTCTCCTTTGGCCATAGATGCATGGTGATCAAATTCCCACCTGTACAGATGCACCAAAGGCTCAAATCATAACACCATCTTGCTGCTTTAGATCCCCCTATCTATTGGGTTCATGTAATTTATGAAACTAATTCATTCAAATTAGTGCTGATGTGCTTTTAATCTTCACAGAATCTATGATCCATGCTGACTTAGTAAGCAAATATATATTTGCATAGAATAATTTAGTTGGTGCAGACTCAAAAAGCCATACAATCTGCCTGCCTCATTTCCACCTAAACGCAGAACCATCCATTTACAATTGCACCAGAGATCAGCCTATGCAATTCAGTTTAGCTTGTAACACAAGCAGAGAGTGGATATAGAATTACAGAGTTAAATAATGCAGGAAAACTGCTACAACAGCATCCCCAACAAAAAACCCTGCATCCCTGCTTAAAAATCTCTGACAGAGGAGGCTCCACCCCTCTCTAAAGCAATTTGATCCACGGTTGAACTGGCTCATACCTTCAGGAAGCTTAATATTTAGTCAAAATCCTTTGCCTTGTAATTGAACCCCTTGGTTTAGGTCTTGTTCTCTGAGCAAGAGAGAATATATTTATTGCATCGTTGGTTGTGGAAAGCTGCAAAATACCAACACTGGATGGAACCAATGCAGGAGTTAGTTCCTGAGTCTGATGGAAGTTGGGAAGTTTGGAAATCGTTGAATAGACTGCGTACAGGTACAAGATCTAGAGTTGCTCTGAACAAATGGGGTTTTTCGCTGACTTCTGCCCTTTGTGATTGTGGTGACATGCCAACAACAACACATATGTATACCTGCCCTTTGCGCTCAGATCAGTGCACACTTGATGATCTTATGGCAGCATGACATAATGCAATTAATGTTGCTAGCTTCTGGGCTAGATCTGTTTAGCTTATATATTTTTCAATTTTACATTTTACAATTTAAATTTATTGTTTTATAATAAGTTCTAATCTAATATGTTTTCTAACATGCCTTATTTTAATTATGATGCTTCTGACACAAATAAAGAAAGATCATTGGTTCAACAATTATTCAAATATTGGAAAGTTGCTATGATATCCCCTCTTAAGCATCTCTTTTTCAGGCTAAACACAGCCAGCTGCTTCAACCTTTCCTCACAGGACTTGGTCTCTATCCCCTCACTACAATCATTTTGTAAGCTTCATGGCTGAATAAACATTTGAACCCAGGCCCAAGTCCAATCACTGGCCCCTTTCAAATTGCAGACCCAGTTCGACAATTGAATCAGATTTTGCTAGATATGCACATCAGCCTTTGTCATGGTTAAAGCAGGAGGATGCTAGGTTCAGGCTAGTGGCAGAAAACAAAACAGAGGCTTCTGCTCTGATTGTATGTTTGCATGGACCCTTATTTTGATCACAGTCATGATTTACAGTGTAAATCCTGTACCCCTAAATTTGTCATTGCCTTTCCTGGTCTCTATACAGGTTACTTTCAATATTTAGAAACTTAAACTGGCTATACTCCTACCTTCATTGAACAACTGCATGGCAAATTAGTTGTGCACTGTCTTATGAGGGTTAGTGCTGGGGCCCTCCTTCTGGAAGGACCTTGTTTCTTTTTTTAATTTGGCTCAGCTATCCTATCTTCTGAACTGAACACCTCCTAAGCTGAAGATGCAAAAAGCAGTACAGTGCAGGACACATGTTGCAGGATAACACAGGCCAAATCTTTAAGAGCGTCTAGAAGAGTTCCACATCATTCCTGAGGCAAGCGTAAGGACAGGCGATCTCTGTCCCACTGGAGCAGGGCTGCATGGGTGTCATGAATGCTTGCAGGGTTTTCTAATATCCATCAAAAGGCACAGTTACTACCTGACAACTGGTATCAAACTTCTCAGATGTGAAACCTGACATCTGAATTAAGTAAAGGAAATAAATATAGAACACAACGATGGAAAACTCATTTAGAAAATCTGAATAGACTCAGCCTCTGTTTGAATTCAAAATATCAAAATACATTCCTCATAGCCTGGAAGTTAGAATTTTCACCCAGATCATTAACATATGAAGATTTAAGATGTACAAGTCAAATGCATGAGTTACAGATTCAGTGTATATAATTCATAGGCTATTCAGCTCTGCTGAAAAGCTGGGTATCTACTTTATCACTGTTTTTTCCTTCTCCTGAAGTAAAAGCTACAGCTATAACACTCTTTGGGCCTGCTGCGCAAGGAAACATGCTGCCATTGTACCAATCAACATATCTGAAGTTTGTTTTTCTGTGGGTAGTTGGATGACCACTTATCAGAAAACAGAGAATGAAGGTTTATATAATACGTGTCTGCTAATCTATAGTTATATGTGAACATTTTGAAATACATGCAACAATTTAACCAGAAATACAGTGCATCCCACCATAGTTGGGAAGACTGTGAGCAGGTGATCTGTGTACTTGCTTGGTCTGTTGTCCAGGTGCTGACTGATGAGAGTCTGTCTCAAGGCCCCTGCTCTCCCTTCTTATGCGTGTCTTTCAACTGGTCTTCTACTGAACAGTCAATAACGTAGAACAAGAATAGGCCATTTTTGTGCGTTGTGGGCACATTTGCCAATTTGAGAACCTGCAGCAGACACTAGTGCAAAATGGCTGCGGCAGGAGGTGTGGCAAAGCACAAGTAATCTTTCCAAAAGGCTGAGTGCAAGGCAGAGGTGGGGTCTGAGCTCAACACACAGAGCAACTCCTTTGACAGCAGTTTTCAGCACCAACAGAAACCCATGTGACAGAAATTCTGGCTTCTCCCAAGACAATTTGTCTTTTTAAGTGAAGGGTTAAAGCTCCTTGGCAAGTGCCGGGAGAGGCATCTAAGGGCACATTTGTGCCTATGAGTAGCAACCTGCCAACCTCTAAAACAGAGGAGATCTTCAAATACTTAAGTGCTTCAAGAGAGCTTAAATGCTTCAAGAGAGCACTTAGCCACCCTAAAATGCGTATACTTGAAAGATCACCCATTATACTGAAATCCTAATGCAAAGAGGGAAAGGCTTTGGATAGCTGCATTTTTGATTCCTGCAGTCAATCCATAAGATTCAAATATCAATACCATGAGAGTGGCTGCATAGTTCAGAATGAGTCTGAGAAAAGCAGTCACTCAGATCACGAAGTAAAAGAAAGTATTCATAATAGTTGGCTTTCTGTTTAATTTCTCAAACTATTGCAAACCCTTTAGACTGCAGTCCTATGCATGCTTAACATATTCTTGTGTGCTGTTGGTTAATTGGAATCTACAAGACATCCTACTGTCTAGAAGGTAAATCATAAACCTGACATGTTTATACTGAAAAGGTTAGTACGGATTTTTCTTAAAACAGTTATAATGTAAACATAAAACCTCTGCCCGGCTGCAGGAATGGAACTGCGCTTCCATATTCTGCCTGACAATACCAATGTTCTCACACATGGCATGACTAGCAGACAGGAAGCCTTAAGGGCACTTGTGAGCTTCATGTGTGAAAACCCCATTAGAAAGCACAACTCCTGCAATGAAAAGAGGAGCCCTTCTTTCAAATGTCAGTAGGACAGATTTACATTAGACCTATCAGTGAATCTGATGATCACCAGTAATTGAATTAGTACCACAATGATCTCACACAAAATGCCTTTGATTATACCCACAAAAAACACTTCCTCTTCCTCCTCACAAGCACATCTCTCTGCGTCTCCCTCCCTCCCTCATAATCATCTTATACTGACCCTTCCTATCAAAACCTTCCTTGCCTTCTTTTGTACTTTCTCCCATTGTAGCATACGTAAACATAGGCATGCAAAGAATCTTCTGCGCAGTCTAGCTCAGTGAGGAAGCCAGAGTCATGTTGATAAATTATCGGTCCAAAAGAATAGCTGAGGCAAACATCATCTGCATCTCTTTTGAGAACTTATCCCGTTTGTAGGCTACTGAGTCTGCCATCCTGGATCTTGGGATTAAAGTTGCTTCCTTATACAGGATTCTAAAAACACTTCTCTTCTTCTGGCACCCCTGGAATTGTCCCTAGTCATCCAGATTTTAAAACCCAGCATGTGTTGTCTTTTAGTGGACCCCTCCCAGCAGTGCACAGAAATACCATCCAGATCTTCCTCCAGGGACACCACCCTCTTCAAACACACTCCCAGACAGCTCTGCCTGGTCCAGTTTACCGTGTTGAGAGCCAGGTTACCCCGCAGTGCTGCTGGCGTGACTCCGTAAAGCACCGCGGCGCCGGCCACTCCTCCCAGCACCTGGGCAACCATGTAGAAGACAGCGCGGAAGAGGGAGAGCTGAGACCCCAGCAGGAAGGCCATGGTGACAGCTGGATTGATGTGGGCCCCACTCACATGGCCTAGAGACTGCACCATGGTAGCTGCCACCAAGCCAAAGGCCAGGGCCACCTGGAGAACATTAAGGGGGCCAACAACCCAACGGAGGGAGGCTCCCAGGCCAAAAAATACATAGAACATGGTGCCAAAAAACTCGGCAAAGACAGCCCTCCAAAAGGAGGATGAGCGTGCCTCCCACATGGTGAGGCGCGAGGGCAGGCGAGGGTGCTGTGCAGTCCTCAAGCACGCTGCTGCTCCCCCCACCACCTGGACCCACCTCTTTCAGCTGTGGCTGGGAGCTTTATAAGGCTCCCTAGCCCAGCCCAGCCCAGCCCAGCCTGGCCCAGCCCAGGAGGTGGGAACACTATCCAATTAACTGGGGTCTCTTAACTCTTCCCTGTCTGCTCAAGGAAGCTGTGATGAGCCCTATAAAGGCTCAGAAGACAAGGAGGTTCCTGGATCCTTCTGCTGCCGTCAGAGCTTTGACGCTTGCTGGTATTTCTACTGCCCCTTAGGGCCACCCACCTTTCTTTCAACACTGAAAGGGGGTTTCCTGTTAGCAACTGCTAGGGGAGAATCAATCATTTCCCCCCCACAAGAACGCTTTAGCATTCACAGCAGCAGATTTGTGTCCTGCTCCCTGGCCTGGGCCAGTTTCAAAAAGGGTCCTTCACAAATGTCAAATTGTCCCTTAGCACCGTAGATGTTTCCAGAGCTCCTCTGTATGCCATGCATTTATCTTTCCTGGACGAGGAATGCAATAAATAGGCTGTCAGGCTGCACTGCAGCCAGCTTTCCAGGCAGAGTGCAGGATGGGGGCACTACTGAATGAGTGCTATCACTGAGATATGCAGGCATTCACATATAGTTCAGAGTGCAGCAACGCTTTCTCAACCCACCACATCCTTCCTTAGTTACCCAAGTAATCCTAATCCTGAGGAATGTGCTGTACAGGAGGAGGTCATGCTTAGGCCTTCTAGGATCCATTCAGCCACAGGAAAAAAGGCTGATAAGTAAATCCAGCGGGTAAGAGGGAGGCTAGCAACTTCGTCCCAGTAAGTATATGGAATTGGATATAGACTTTGTTATGTTTGAAGCAGACCCACTGCAGTAAACAGAACTAAATTTAGTTATTACAAACTTGTTCTGTCAATTCAGCAGGTCTACTTGAGGCATGACAAGGTCTGGATTGGATGCAGGATGTATATTGTATATATTGCCATTTTAACAGACAGATATTGCAGATATCAACTGTGTACTTGCTAAAGAAAAGATCCTTTGAAGCGCATCACATGTCTTTTGTGTGTGCACACACCATGAAAATGCTCGGGGATAAAATGAAGCCAACTACCACCATGTATTTCCAGAGGGTATGCAAGACTACCCTCAGGCACAATAAGACACATATACATACATCAAATACTCCTGTTTTAACAGTTGCATGATATGAGAATTGTGTGTTAGCTTTTGAAATTGCAAAATGAGAAGCAGTGCTAATTGTTGTTGAAAGTTATGGGACATATTTCCAAGTAAAGTAGATTGGAGCTTTCATGTTGGAGAATTCCCACCAACTGGGATGGCCAGTATGCCTGATCTGATTACATCATAACCCTTCTTCATAGCAAGACAATGACCTCCAGTTTACTGAAACCAACCTGAGTTCTTTTCTCCCCACAAGAGGATTTCTGGAATGTGTAGTTGCAAGGGAAGAGTGGAAAGTAATGCTCCTCAGAAGGTGGGTATGAACCATATCAGAGGCAGGCAAAAGAAAAATCTGGACCAACTGGTAGATCTTTGGGGGAGTTGCTGTAGATCAACAAAGACCTTTGACTCTGAATTGCTTAACCACAGAAACACTAAAACAATTACTTCGGCAAGGGGCGGCATAGAAATGTTATAACAACAACAACAACAACAACAACAACAACAATAATAATAATAATAATAATAATAATACTGCCGAAGTAAAGATAACTTGGGAGTATCCAGGAATGGATTTTTGTGCAGAAGGATTGTGTCTTCCTTTCCATTCTGGTACTCAAAGCACATTCCTAGACTCTGAATTCTTTGGTGCAAAGTGGTCCTCCTTTGGACCAGGCTTTGGGTAGTGGATCTCTAGGTTCGAGTAAGAAATAGAGTTGATCTCACAAGCCTGAATTCTGCCCACCCCTGATCTGTATTCTAGGTAGGACTGAAATTAGTATTCTATGAACTAATTAGTTAATTGTATATATTTTTAAAAGGATTTTAAAAATGAATGTTAATGTCATTGTACTATTATAAATAATGGATGTAATCCATCCAAATTTTGGAATGTTTAAATCCCAGGTATTTCAGTGGTGGATAATTTAAACACAAATTTCACTTTCTGGAGTTAATACCTAATTAAAATGCCTAACTTGGCTGAAATGCACCCCAAAGGTTGTTGACCTTCAAATGATGAATTTGAGATAATTTGAAAATATCTGAATGTGTTACTTAATCAACAAATGCAGTTGCAATAAACAGGTGCAATCCCAACAAAAAGGTATTTATTGGGATAGTATAATATTTGATTTAATGGATTCGAGGGTACAATCCTGGGTTGAAGAAACACTGGCCAAAGGCTTATAAGGAGTCAATAGGAGGCCTGGTATGCTAGCAGAATGCAAGGGATATAGTAAAATGCCTTACTGTGGTGGAGACCCCGGAAAGGTACCTTCAGTATCCCGAAGCCTGCTGCCCAGGGCACTGGTGGAGCCCTCACATGACACTCCGGGCAGGTACGGTGGCTGGGTGGTAGGCATGTTCGCCCCGGCAAGGTGCAGAGTTTCCTCTGCGGCATATGTGCTGCAGCCTCCTGCAGCTATATCAGTGTGTATGCATTTGACTCTCCTCACCCATATCAGTCCTTCCCAGCCATGATGTGTGTAAAAGCACATTCCTGTGAGTTTTCTAGCAGGGGGTAGAATTCCCTTGTTAAGATTTTTTTAGCAGTGTGCTCCTTGCTTGCTTGCTTCTCTCCCCACTTTATATTTTATTTTAATTTATTTATTAAAACATTTTTATGCCGCCCCATTCGCCGAAGCCTTGGGGCGGCTTACAACAATAAATAAAACCTTTATCGACCTTATTAACACAAAACAATGGGCTTACATTGCAAGAAGCCAGATTCTGCTGTACAGCCAGAAAAACATCTTGATTGTTAGAGCAGTACAGCAATGGAACCAGTGACCTAAGGAGGCCGTGGGTTCTCCCACCCTGGAGGGAGTCAAGCTGGACAGCCAGCCATCAGGGATGCCTTAACTTGGATTTCTGCATCGAGCAGGGGGTTGGGCTTGATGGACTTGTAGGCCTCTTCAAGTCTACTATTCTATGACTCTAATACTGGGGCAGAGTACTGGATTTTCAGCACTCTGCTGACCATCCCCCTTTCAATAAACCAAGCCTCTGGCAAGTGTTAGCTGTGGGGGATTTCCCATATATCTATTTGAACCAATGGCCTTCACAGTTGACTTGTTTGCCTGCTTGACAGCCTACCCCACATAATTCTTACTTTACATTCCTGCCTGGTTGAATAGCTTTCTTTCCCTCCGGGAAGGCTAAACATGTTGCCCATGAAGCAATTCCAAGCGGCAATTCCAAGTGTGTTTGTTCCTGTTTAACAGACAACGGCACAGGGCTCCTTTGACTGCTACTGAATCTTCTGCATTTCTTGCATGTAGAGAGGACAGGGACATGGCAGCACAGCCCCAGCCTGGCTCACAGATGTGCCTGCCTCCATGTCCGCACGGAATCTTGTCAGCAAGATAGACTAAGGTGGTATTTCCAGGGGCCCTGGAGGCATGGCTAGCACAGTAGGCATGTCATGAGCAGAGCCGGCTGGAGTCACGGGTCAGATTAGATGGCCCGGGAGACCACTTTTGACTTGATCTGTTTCTCTGTTTTCTGTTTTTATTTTTATGGTGGTGTGTTTTTCCCCTCCCCTTCTGGGCTCAAGCATATACGGGATGCCTGGCCATCCTGCCAACAAAGCAGAGGTGTATGTGCATGGGTGTGCACACACACGCATGTGCACATGCACACACACAGAGAGAGAAAGAGAGCGCACCAGCAAAACTGGAGTATAAGATTGCCCTGTAAATACATAGTTAGCAAATCAAAAGCAATGCTAATTAACAGGCTAGTAAATCCCTCTCTAAGCAGTAATTTCTATGGATATAATTGGATATTTTCTTCTTAGTGGATTTGCACATTTTGAATCTGCCTCAGGGTGCAGTCCTATGCATGTTTAGACAGAAAAAGGACTTACAATACCAGCTAGCAAAAGCAAAACAAAAAAATTAAAGAAATCCACCAGTAATCTTCTAAAAAGTAGGTGGTGCCCATTTGTGCTACACTCAGATCAAGACCAGTCCAGATGAGTATGGGAGGAAAACAGAAGCTGTGTTGACTTCAGCATATTGGAAGCAGTTATAAGAATCCACTTTAACTTGCATGTCATATTCTTACAACCAGGGTATCTGAACTGAAACATTTGATCAGCTGCTGTGCCTCATCTGTGCTGTAAATATGCCCCTCCAAAAGGGTTGCCTCCAGTTCTGATAATGTTTTTCATCTGAAATCAGTCAGTCAGTCAGCCAGCCAGCCAGTCGCATTCCTGGGCTCTACAGTGGCTCTTCATGAGCCCCAACACACACACCATGTTACCCTGTCTCAGGGATCCAGGAATCTCCCAGCTTTGTCCAGTTCATATACCTCTTTTTTTTCGTTCTCAGTCATTTTTAATCAAACAGCTGCCCAGGGCCAGCCCTGTCATTGGGCATGGTGAGATCTAATGGCTCAGGCAGCAGATTCAGAGTTAGTATCAAAGAGCAGCAAATAGTTGTCCTTGATTATGATATTTGCCATTATGTAACATCATTTGGATTTTCGGCCTTGGGCATCAAGGTATCTTGGATAATTTCAGGTTGCGTTGCCATTAATATCCTGCCAGGACTGCTTATCTTCTGCGAGTCCATAGTTGTAGAATTCTACATGCAATCAGGTACAGAATTTGGGTTCTTGAACATTCTAGCCTCCATTAGTTGATTTTTAAGCAACTGTTTTTTAAATAAAGGCACAATCCACAAATGGCCAAGCTGCACTGAGGGTTCTGTTAACTTTCCTGACACAAGGGAAAGCGGACAAACTCCAGGAAGTCTCAGTGACTGTGTACCATATGGGGAGAACTTGTAGCCGATGAGAAGTTGTTGTGAAATGGTGCAGGGAATGGAAACATCAGTTTATCACAGGGAGGCATGGAGAATCTAATATGGGGGAGGAATCCAATAGACTTTCACAACTCAATCCCTCTACCCTCATCCCTGGACTCTAGTTTGTTAGCCTCATGCTGGCACCAACTTGTTGCTGTGCAAGTTGAGCCAGCGCGTGGACTTTAATCTCTAAGATGGGCTGTGATTTGCATATTTTTAGAAAAAACACTAAGGAAATTTGCACAAATCCTACAATGTGCCCAAATTTAACTAGCATTATTTGTACAAATCGTAGAATCTGTGCATATAGGAAGGCAAAAACAATGTGATCCTAACATGCTTTGCATGAATAAAGCTAGAATGATGTCAGTTTTGCCTTCTGCTTATGAAGATTTTCACAAATGTTCTTAGCAATTTTTTTAAAAGTGCATAAACTGGCACCCGTCTTAGATACTGAAGTCCACAAAAGCCCCTTGACTCAACCTACTTCTGATAATTGCATCAGAAGTAGGCAAGAATCTGCAGAGCTCAATCCAATCAAATTTTGCAGCCTTGGCATATCCTTAGTTCATCATCTGTGAGGTATGTTCTAAAATGTGCAAATTCTGCAAATAATACTACCACTCAGGTGATGGAGCTTCTGACTTCTGACATGAGTATTCACTCAAGGCCTCGCTACCCTTTTATCTGCAATTTCCCTCTACTCCCCTAAGACTGTCTTTCTGCCCCCAGGTGGCACCTTATAAAAACATTCCACATTCTGCACAGGCCAAGATTCAGTGCACTGAACCCAGATGTCAGAATTAACACTAACCTAAAGCACCACCATTTTCTCAGCCAGCCTACAATCTAAGCCGGCTCTGTTTCTGCGAAGAAAATGTGATCTTCCAACGCTTCTCCAGCACTGCGTACATGACAGCAACATTACAACCCCCCACCCACCCATGTACCCTACATTCCTTGCAGTCAGCCTTTCTCTGGCTACCTTACATGCAACTGTTCTTTGATTTTACAGCCCCAGCTGGCCTGTTCTCTCTGGCTTTTCTTGTCACAGGAAAGCTTGCCAAGAAATTCTATAGATCAGCAGAATTCAGTAGAGCAGCCCTCTTCGCTCTGTACCCTGCGCCATCATTACCCTTGGTGCACAACGACCATGTTGGATAATGTCCTTGAACCTTCCAATTCTAGAGTGAGGGCTTTTCGTGCTAAAAGGCACTGCACGCTATTCCATCTTAACAGATTGTTTCCACTAAAGAGAAAGCCAGAGGAAGCTGTGAGAAACCTAGGGTGGTCATGTGTCCTCTTTTACAGAGGACATTCCTCTGTTTGGACTCTGTTGGCCTGACCAGTCCAAGTACAGCTTAGAGAGCTAGGCCTGTGGCCCCACAACAGCACCTTGACAGCACCTGCATGGAACAGGCGGGCACAGGACAGAGTACCGTGTTTCTACTTAAATTACAAGAATTCTTTCATAATTTGCATCTATTCATATAAACTGGCATATGCAAACATTATGCAAATTGGTGTCTTTTTTCTGTCATTCCTCTTTTATTATTCATAAGCGACCACCCTAAAAACATGGGAAAGTTGCAGGGTAACTGCATGTGGGTAACTGCATGTGTTTGAGGCAGGGCAAGGATAAAAGACTCATCTGGAAGCACCCCAAAGCAGTCCATTTCCCCTAGTTCTTCCTCAGTCCAGTGCAACAGGAGACAGGTTTATACTTTACATCAGGAGCCAAATAGGAGAGGAATAAAGGAGGTGAGAATGCTTACTGGATAGAAATCCATCCCTGGCTCCTGGTATCTTAGGGGTTAACAGCTCAGTAAAAAGAATGAGGATAGAAACTGGCTCTGCTTGGCCTGGAATGAGGCTTCTGGGATATCTGTCTTCACAGCATTTTGGAGCAGAGGTTTGCTCAGAGCCATTCAAAGGTCTCTAATTCTCTCTGGGCTTCAGGGGATTTATCAGCCTGCTTCATGATTGGGCAGGCGGGAGAAAAACTGCCAGGCCCGAAAGAGCCAAGGACAATAGGACTTGCTGGACTCAGCACTTCACCCATCTCGGCTTGTTGAAGGCACATGGGGAGGGAATCAACAGATGCATGTCACTCAATCAGCCTCGGTCTCCCATCCCACATTATTGTGCACCAGGTTCAGAGAGGGGGTTGGCTTAGGCCAGTCGCTAAACTCCACCCAGATGGCAAACAGGACAAAGAGGAACAATGGTTCTTTCCAGATGTTTTCTAATGGGTGCTACGGTGAGGGACAAATGATGCACAGGCTTGAGAGGGGAACACGCTTAAGCTCACAAGATAAAACCAGTAGCAGAGCACGAGACTGAACCTAGCAGGCCCAGTTTTCAACCTTTTGCCGGTTGGCCCCGGGAAGAGAAACCAGGGCACTTGGTCCCTGCTTGCTCTTGTGCTATCACAGTAGGTCCTCTCTGGGGACAAAGAGGCCAGGATTTCTAGTTCCCAGCTCTCCTTTGTGTTTGCTTATTAGTTCCTCACACTCTCTAAACTGGGGAGAAAACCCCAAATTCATGGCAAATGCGCTTTGTTGTCTTTAGGGGTTCAGGTCCCAGACCTGCCTTAGTGCCAGGACCCACGTGGTCATCATGGATATGGAAGATAGTACAACTTGAGTACAGTGGCAAGAAGGCATGGATAGCGGGGCTTTCCGGGAAGGTAAAGAAACAGGAAGATGCTGCAGCTTTCTATTCAGTGCCGTGTTCCCCCTTGCAAGCTGGCTTGGCATGGACAGCAGCAGAGAGCGAAGAGCGAGACATGCTGGCTGCTTCCACAATCTCAATGTCGCGGCAGGTCAGGCAGGCAACTAGCTTCTCCCGTGAAGCACTGTGAGCAAAGAAGAATTCATAGGATACGCCAGCAAGGACTGCACCTAGGATGGGGCCAAGCCAGTACACCTGGAAGGAGGGAGAGAAACCACAGGAACGAGTTCAGAAGCAGTGCATCATTCCTGGGGAAGGGATGATGGACCAGCAGAGCCACTGGGATTGGTACAGAAAGCGGCAGAACATGCATGGGGGGGAATCACGTCAACTGGCTGGGGCACCAAGTGAGGCAAGGAAACAGTTTCTAGGGCAAAGCTCAGCCAACGTTCTTGCAAGTAGAGGGACAGAGTGCCCAGATGAGCCATGGGCAAACACACCTTAAAGCAACCTTCCCTAATCTGGGGCTCTCCAGATGTGTTGGGCTGCAACTCCCCTTGCCATGTTGCCTAGAATCACACATCTGGAGAGAAACAAATTGGGAGATGCTGCCTGAAATAGGACTACCATCATAGCCCTCAGGCTTCATCCCTAGCTCAAAAAGCAATCAGTCCAGGCAGTGGAAGAGCAAGTAAAATACATGGGGACAGATGGAGGGAGAGTGCCATTCATTGCTCAACAGGCTCTCCAGCACCTACTCACCCAGTGATGCTCCCAGATTCCTGTTACCACTGCTGGTCCCAGTGATCGGGCAGGGTTCATACTGCCTCCAGAGAATGTGCCCTGCAGAAGCATCAAATTGGTATGGTCAGTGGTGGTGTTCTGACTCCCTCCTTTGGCAGGTAACTTCAAAAGCTTGTTTGTGCTCTTTACAAAACAACAACATCACAGCATCTTCTTCTCAGTGCACTTCACGATCAAGTATTGTGAATGAAGCACTGCCCGTGTGCTAGTTATGGCACCAGGCAGGCAGAAGACACGCACTAGCACTAAAGAATTCTTCAGAAGTGGAACAGTTTGAGTACAATTGGCTGGGAGTCCATTCTGAGCTTTTCAACAAGGACTTTTGACAGATGTCATGGAAAAGCGAAGCAGAACCGCTGCCATTTCTTGCAAACTTCCTGGGTCAATGCGCGGGATTTTTATCTGTTCCAATAATCCCCCAAATAATGCCCAGGCAAGTTTTCCCACTGCAGAGTTGCACAAGTTCACTAAAATGATAATGATAATTGCACACACATTTGGAGTGCAAAAAACAAATTGGGCAACCACTTGGGCACTTGGGGGGGGGGCTCTTTCTGGCTGTCAATTTGGAGATTGCTGTTTGCTGGGGGTGGAGTGGGGTAGAAATCCATCATGCGGGAAAAGAGATCGTAATTGTGGCAGGCAGAATGAAGACAGTGATGGTCAAGCCGCTTGTGTTGGTTTGGATGAGATTGGCAAGAGCAGCAAGGGGGTTTCTTTCCCACTTTAGCCCAACACTCGCCACTTTCCAGTAGCCGTGGCGGGGTTAGTTGCCAATGTTCAGATGACACTAAAACCCATCATGCATACAACAGCCCCTAGAACAAACCATGGGTTATCAAGGTGGCTTATTGCCTTGAAACATGTCACCCCGTGGGAAGAGGCCTAGCTTGTCACCCACAATGGGTTGTTGTGCAAACCCAGTTACGGGGCTTATTTGCACATGACCTGGTCACAAGCTGTGGCAGGTTGATTGTTTTGTGAAACTGACAGAACATTGGATTAGCATGGATTGTTCACCACCTCCCTCCCCCTTGGTCCTCCCATGGGTATCAGGGACACCATGAGAGGATCAACTTCTCTCCCCACCTTCCCCCCTTGCCCTTTTGGTTTTTGGACAGCTGACTTTTGCAACCCCAGTTTTGACAGTCACTAACAGCACCCTCAAAGTGCCCAAGCAGGAATCAGGCCAGATTCCCCCACCAACAGTCGCAACTCACAATGCATGGTCACAATGTAGAAACCCAGTAATTATGAGACTGCACTTTGGGAAGCATATCAGTCATAATATCAAAGTGAGAATAGCTTTTCTTCTGAAGTGATAAGGACTAGAGTATTGGTCCATTGAAATCATATCCGACATTCCTTTAATGTTACCAACTGCATGAGAGATACTGGCATCTGCCACATCTGGAAAAGGTGATGCTCAAATCAGCCTTCAGTTGCACTGTGTTGCTGTTCTAAGGTTATAGGCGCCAATTCCTTCCCCCCAAATTGCTGCTGAGACAGTCTAGAATTTCAAATCAAAACGGTAAAGGGATAGCTCGGCAGGCTGCAAGGGATCTCACCGCAGCGAGCGCTCCTGCGATCACAGAGAAGCCGGTGGCTGAGATCCCAGGCTCACCCAGCTCACGCTTCTGATGATCTTCCACAGCAAAGATGGTGAGAGCCAGCTGGAAGGTGGAGAAGGCCTCCATCCCCAAGGCCTGTCCAGCATTCCCCTCAATGCCGACCTAAAGGGAGAGACCCAAAAGAGGCAATGGGAAGGCAGAGGGCTGAGTGCAGTGGCTGCAAGTCCTTGGCCAGCACAAGAGTCTTTGAGTCATACTAATTCTTTCTCCACTAACATACACCCTGTTTTGCCTGTATAGTAAATATTTTTCCATATAATTGTGGCTCTTGAAATCATGTTCAATATGTTCATGATGCTGAAATTGTCAATATTATACATGTACGGTTAATCAGTGCTTTTTTTGTAAAAAAAAAAAAAAAAAGGTGCCAGAACTCACTTCTCCGCCAGCAGTAAGCACACACACCAATCCCAAGCCAAGCAGCAGAGCAGCATCCCAAGCAGCTATCTTTCACTATCAGATAGCAGACACAATAGCAGCCTGCAGGCACTATGTTAATGATGTCTGCTACCCATTCAAGATCACTTCGTAAAATCCATTGAAAAAAAGGTGCCGGAACCTTTCTGGTGCGTTCTATGACAAAAAAAGCCCTGCTGTTAATTAATATTGTTAACTGTTAAAGGATGTAGATTTTAACATATGAAATGCAAAATGGTTCTTATTATATATGTTGTATTATTGAGGAATCCAAATCATTACATAAACATGGCTAACATTTATTTTAAATTGTTCTAGGTAGGAGATTAGGGAAACTATTATAAATCATGTTGTTGTATAGGAAGTTGTATTCTTTTTTATGCTTACATGATTTCAAGATGGCCACCACTTCATGTCAGATAAGAATTTACTCAGGCACTGTTGCTCTCTCCTCTATGTATATGTAGCTTACATTTATAGATAAAGCATAATAAATATTTTTTAAAATGTTGTGTGCACGCTGAGAATGATGTAAAATTAAGCTTTTTTTTTTTTCTTGAGGTTGGGGGAAGGAATCCAGGTAAATATTCTGTTCCAAGAGATACTGCTACCTTATCTAGAGACTGGTGCATTAGAACTAGGCAGCCGATTAGCTTGCATTCAAAGCAGTCAATGGCTACAGTCACACAACAATTCACATTAAATACTGAAAATGAGATTGAGGTTGAGGTTCATATTCATTGAAGTGTGGGTTGTTATATTGTGTGAATCCAGCTGTGCTAACAAAATGTTTTGTTAAACCACAGGCGACCCATGGTTTGTTGTTTAGTTATGAGCTATAAGTTGTCTGTGGTTAACAAGCCACAGAATGCTAGTGTGGCTGGGTTCATACAACACAACGATCCACAATTCAACAACAATCCATGATTCAACAGACCACATTCAACCTTAAATGCAGGTTATTATGTTCTGTGATTCCAGTCAATGAGAAGAAAGGAGGGAGGCCACAAACTGCTAGGAAAAGATCAAAAAAGTGATGATGACAGAACATGGCAACTGAGACAGAGAGAAGCAAAAAAGGGGGTGGGGGTGGAAAGGGAGATGAAAGCAAAAATGATACATAGCCTGAAAGATCAAGTTGCTTATTTACTGAGACTAGCCAACTTTTTCTAGGGATCAGGGAACCAATACAACACCATAAATCGGGATTGATGTAGTCACTGTGGGCACCAATAGTGAAACCATTTTATTTTTATTCAAGGCTTGGGTGAACAACATTAATTTCCATTTCTGTGGATACATGGGAGGGTAGAGTTGAGCGAATATAAGGAAGAGGAGTGTCACTTACCTTTGTGACCAGTTGTCCAATGGCTGAGGTGGGCAACACAAGGTAGAAGACCCCTGATGCCAAGATGGCGCCCAGGCACTGGGCCAGAATATAGCCAGCAGCATGCAGAGCATCCAGCTTGCGAGTGCACAGGAAGGCCATGGTGAGTGCTGGGTTGACCTGGGCGCCGCTGATCTCGCCGAAGCAGTGAGCCAAGCTGACAGCAACCAGTCCTGCCGCAAGGGCCGGCTGGAGTGGGGGAGGAGGCACCTCTTTAGGGCCAGCAGGGGAGGAGGCTCCCAGCACAACCCAAACAAAGATCAGGGTGCCAGCGCCTTCGGCCAACAAGCAGCACCAGAACCGACGGCTCTGCAGTTCCTGGAGTGTGGAGGGAATAAGTAAGAGTCACCAGGCAAGGGTATATCTCACACCAGAGACTGACAGGTTGCTGAGATACGCCACTGCCACTGCAGCATTCTGGTCAATGCAAGCCAGTAGGTTCTGTTAAGATACAATCCAGCAGGGCTCAGATCAAAAAAAGTTCTACAGCTCCCAGCATGGATCAGGCCGTTTCTCTTAACATCCAGCTTCTCAGCTATGTATGCCTAAGGTTTAAAAGACAAATCCCAGTCCATGACCATGTGGATTTTGCCAGATCATGGCCCAGTAAGGAATACTGTTTGGCCCAATGCAAAATTGGGAAGCCATCCCATCTGTTTGTCCTGAATTTTAAAAATCACATTCTGATTCATCTCTTCAATATCTGCAAGGATAAATGCTCAGTTATATTTTTAAATAATTACCTAAATAAATGTAAGAGAGAAAATATTAACTAGGGGGAAAAAAACCAATCCTGGAGGAACAAGAGCAGAGATAGGATTTTGGCTAAGCAGGTATTTTTCCTAATGCCTGTTCTTCAAGTCTCAACAAGCTCAAATATTTTCTGTATCTTGTGCATTTTCATCAAAATGCAGCAAAATGAATCATTAAAATACATCTGAAAAGCCATCAAATATCATGCTTTTGTAAGTGTATTTACAAGAACATGTGGACTCTGAGACCATTATGTCTTTGTTGCCTAATCTGTCCCGAGTAAGGTCTCCTATTTAAGATCCTGTAGCTGGCAAAATGAACCCTCAGGAGGTACCAGTATCCTTGGGCTTTCGGCAGTGGAGTTCTGACTCTGACATGCAGAAATGCTCTGGGGAGCTTTCCCCAACTCAGTGGCCACAACTTCAACCCTCATCCCTAGAAGAAGCAAACATCTATAGAAAAAGGGCCTGGACTTTTGGCCAGCTGCACTCCAGAGGGAAGAACTTCAAAACTGGTATGAGCAGCTATTTCCAGTTCTGGAATGGATCAAAACCCATAAAAACACATGAGCAAAAACACCAACCAGGGCTATCCACCCAACATCTGAAGGACACTCAGCTGGCTGAAAAAAACCGAATGACCATTATCTGGGGCTTCTTCCTATAGCCCAATCCACTTGCCTTTTGCCATCAGGTATCTTGCACTCCATTATGAAAATCCACCATTTCACAGATCCTACCAAGGCTCTGCCTCCAGGGAGCCAAACCATATCACCACCAAATGCCACCCCTCCAGCCTGTCAAATCTAGTGTCTTGTTCATGCTCTAGCTCAAGGTCGGCTCTACCTTACAATCTCACATGAGTTGATTCTTCCTGTGCTAGTGGAATTTCTGATGGAGTAGGGCATTGTGTGTGTGTGTGCGTGCGCACACATGTGCACATGCGCACACACATTATGTCTCTGCTGTGCAAGAAAAATTGAGAGACTTGGCTCCACAAATGGGCATCACATAACAGGGTTTTTCCAGAAGGAGGGCTCCTAACACTGTAAATCAGAAGACACCGTGCCACAATTTTATTTATTTATTAATCTTAAAATATTTTCAGGGGTAAGAAAAAAGATATAAAAAGTGGTAGGTTTCAAGTGGAAAACATCATTGTCTAGACCCCACCATCCACCCTGATAACATTCTGTGAATGAAAGAGGACAGCAGCACTATAAAAGACTTTTCTAGAAGCACCCAAAGATTCTGTTTCCAACCAATTCAGGTTCCAGCTCCACAAGTATCAGAAGTTGTTCTTTTCACCCTCAATTTGCCTACAAATTGGCTCAAGATCTACAACTGAATGAGGATGTCTTGCACTAATGTTGGAAATAATGTGTATGTTTTATATAATTCAAGGTGGGCCCATGTTGCAGATGGTGCTTGAAAGGGGCTTTTTAGAACTGTTGAAGACTATCGCTCAGCTAAACTGTAATGGCATAGGTTTAGATTACAAATCTTTTAGAAAACCCTTTATGAACAGTATCTGTCCTCTATTCAAAATGTTTTCTGATTCTGAACATCTCACTAAAGTAAGTACTCTAAAAAAGACACTCTGCAACATGAAGTCATCTGAAGAACAACCAATTTCTCCTCTTTGAAATTGTTGCGCTATGTAAAAAGGAAAGAACTCCTCTTTGTACTCTATGCGGTCTACTCTGAAATGACTAAAATGATTTTGGATCTTGTGGCAAACATGTTAAAATTAGCTAGCTGAATTGAAGCTCAAAGTAAGGAAAATGGGTGTGATTAGGGATCATTAGAGAGTAAACACTAGGACAGGAAGACAGAGGCTTCCGCTAGGAAGGAATGGAGCACAGAAAACCAGCCAGACAAACAGATTGGTAGAAAAGTGGATGAAATGCTTTCAGGCAAGACTGACTGTGAACAGCAACTACAGAAGGATGGGAATGGAATTGGGGATTCATCCACTTGGGCTGCTTCTAATACTCAAAGCCGATGTCCTTACCTCCCTGATGCCCATGGTGCCCAGCTTGCCAAAGCTGATCTGTGTGCGGGAAGGTGTGTTGCTGCTGTCATCAAACGCTATGTTCCCCCTCCCTCATCCTCCCTCACCAACAGCTAGGATCCTCTTAAAGATGAAGCAGATGCAGTCCAGAGAACAACGAAGGAGGGGCATCAAGCAACAGCAATATGGATGGACCACATTGACCACTTTTGTCCTCTGCTTGCCATGCTGTGTCATCCCAGTTTTTCAAATGCCATTGCCAGAGCTCCACAGGTTCAGTCAATTAATGCCCTTCCAGAGGCTTCAGACTTCCACTCCAGAGGTTACAGGGAGAAGAGGGAAATCTCTTAAGAGAAAATAATCTCAATTATTTATTTTCCAAAAGCTTTAATACACACATGTGGGCGCACAAATGTTTGTGTGCATGCATTGATAAGGACTCTCTGGGACACGTTGGCAGCAAGGGTGCCAAGGCAACAGATTCCTTTGAACCTTACTCAGGAGCTCATCTGAATGGGGTTGTCACAGTTACCGCAAAGCCGGGCCAGAATGTATTGCTGCATGATCAAAGATGTTTGCACGCACCATTCAATGAACCTTCATATGCAGTGGATAACAGGGACTTTTTGTTGCATGCCCAAAGAAGGGGAAATCCTAGGTGTTGTAGTTAAATATGCTCCTGGATTTCCAACAGTGGGTTTGAGCAAAACAGACATTACAAAAATGCTATGAGATGACTAAATCTGCCCAGAAAGATGTCAAATGTGCATGTGAGTGTACATGTGGGTGGCATGTCTGGGTGGGCCATGCTTTTCTTTTTCTGCAGAATGAGTCCTGTACACAACCTGTATTGATATCCAGGTCTTTTGCAATGTGAGAAAGGAAAGGGATTGTGGGATCATATTGCGTCTATATGATCACAGCTACCCTGTGTTGTCTGGTAATGGTCTATTTCAAGGCATTTCAAGGCTAAGTTAAAACTAAAAGTGACTGTGAAGTATTCCAGAAGGGTTTCTCCAAACTGGGAGAATCAGCATCCAAATGTCAAGGGCAGGTCAGTATAAGCAGAGTAAAGAGATGCATGTTGTGGCAAAAAAATCAAGCTTTTTATAAATGGATGGCATCTGAGCTAGTGCTGACTTTC
Organism: Varanus komodoensis; assembly: GCF_004798865.1. NCBI lineage: Eukaryota > Metazoa > Chordata > Lepidosauria > Squamata > Varanidae > Varanus > Varanus komodoensis. The sequence continues at coordinate 25,384,900 of NW_025335349.1, forward strand.
CAAGACAGCAATCTGGGACCCGGGTGGGAAGCCTGATGACATGCCTAGCCCTGTGTGCTACTGCAGTTAGACAAGACTTGAAAATAAAACTGCCAATATCATACACACATTCATATCTATGGTGCGACCACACTTATTGTGTGCAGTTGTTGTTACCACACCTAAAAAGGATATTGTGGAGCTGGGGAAAGTTCAGGAAACATCTTCTGAAATGATCATGTGGCTGCAACAACTCTCCTATGAGGGAAGATGACAACATGGGATTGTTTAGTGACTAATGGAATAATGAAAGCCATGAGAGAAAATGGTATGGAGAAGGTGGCCTGGGAGACAGTTTTCTTCCTTTTTCATGCCTGAACTCAGGCTCATCCCAGGAAGCTGATTGGTGGGAGATTTGGACAGATGAAAGGAAGGACTTCACACAGCACATAGTTAATGTTCCAAAAGATGGCCACCGACTTGAAGGGCTTTAAAAAGGGGAATGGACAAATGGCTGTCCATGGCTATTAGTCTTGATGGTGATATGCTGCCTCCAATATCAGAGGCTGCAAAGCTATGTACACCCATTGCTGGGGAGCACTGATGTTGCACTGGTGTCCTGCTTACGGGCTTCCCATGGAGAGCCTGTTGACCAATCTGTGAACAGAATGGTGGACTGGATGATCCTGGTCTAATCCAGCATGACTCTTCATGTGTGCTCCATCTGATGCCCCCTAGAGGTGTTGGACTACAACTCCCAGCATGCTCCAACAAATCTGAATGGTACCAGATTGGGGAAAGTTGGGTTAATGTATAATTTTTACTATGCCTTTCAGGTTTTCCTCTGCCCTTAATTTTACACAGGATGGGTGCCACAGGGGACAGATCTTTGTAAGCTTTCTATGTGTACCTGGCCAAATTTAAATCCACTTATGATGGGTGCTGACCTATCAGAATTCCAGACTCATTCAGAGAAATTCTCAGATCATGTGCTGGGACACACTAATGTATTGCAAGAGCACCTGTAATATGCTGTGCAAAATCAGCTGAACAGTTACAGGGTCACATTAGTATGTGGTACCTCCTGCACTGTGGCTGAGCAAGTTCACCATTCCTTCCTTTCAGCCACTGGAAGGGAGCATCTCTTTGCTGCTTCTTTGCTTCTGGCCACTGGAGCAAGCTCATTGCATCAAATGTGGGGACTAGAGAATCAAACCATTTCCACTGTAAAGAGCAAAACATGACTGCAACATTGCACGAGGAAAAAATAATGTGCCTCTTCTCTCAGATGTCTGGGACTCAAGCCTCTATTTCCTCCATTCCTATCACCAGGAAAGTATGCATCAGTACCAAAGGAAGGCCATTCTGGGATTTAGGCACCGGTCTGGGCAGTTACCTCCAAAGGGACAAGACTTGAGAGGCTCCATCCCCGGCATGCCATGTGATGAGTGCTCAGCAGAGCCCCTTTCCTGGTTTCTGTCAAGTCAGCACCTGCCTCAGCAAAATCAAGGCCTTCTGCTGACCTCTCCGCTGGCATATGCTCCCTCTCTCTCTATTTATCTCTCCTTTCTTTGGCCAGCACTTGCTGACTTGCTGCAAAGAGCCAGAACAATCCTGCCAATGAAAAGGTGGTAACAAAGGATACCTCCCCACACCCTGCAGCGGTCATACGTCCCTGTCACATTTAATTAGTGTCCAGTGGAGTCTTTTGGGCAGGCCCAAAGACTAGAAAAGAAACATTATAGCAGCCATTTTGAAGTTGACAATAGAAAAGGAGGGGGCAAAATCTTTGACCATTCACTTCCTGACTTCTGAGAGAGCTCTTGAATGGTCTGCTTCAACTGGCAATCTAGCGGATGGTCTTTTCAGACTGGGGCAGGGCACAGCAACAGACAGCCCCCTTTGCCTTTAAAAGGGCTTGTCAGTGCAAGCTTATTTAGCTCTTTTGAGGGTCTTCTTTTTACAGCTAATGCGTATTTAATTACCCAGTCAAGACAAAGTCATTCTGAAATATTTATTTATTTATTTATTTATTTATTTATTTATTTATTTATTTAAACTATTTATATGCTTATAATACTTGTATTATAAGAGCTTGGAACAGTATATCATTGCAGAGAAAATCCATTTTCCCATTGGTTACAGCGAAGCTTGCAACTAAAGTCAGGGAATAGCAGGTGGGAAGTGAGCCCCGCTCATATATATCCAAAGCTTTGTTGTTGTTCAGTCATTAAGTCGTGTCTGACTCTTTGTGACCCCATGGACCAAATCATGCCAAAGCATAGGGTTTCCTTATGTGTGGGCCGCAATTGCAATGGCTTTCCTGAAAGACAGAAATGAATTCACAAGACCTGGGCTACACTGGGATGGTGGGTGTGATGACAAGGGTTCAACTGTTCTCCAGGGGTTGAGTCAGCGATGACACCACCATCCACATCTTGAGTGCTGATTTCCTGAGTGACACTTATCAGAAAGGCCTTGGAACATATAGAAGTGACAAGGAAGCAGTTCTGTACTGACAACTGGTGGTCAAAACTGAGCAGGCAAGCTAGGCAACCACTAAACGTTAGCCCAATACAAGGGACATATACCATGTCTGAAGTAGCATGCAAATCTGATTTGCACCATGGCCGACTTCCTATATAAAGTGTACTGCATCCCACAATCCTATCCAATGACATAGAACGTTCTAGGGCAGGGGTAGACTTCAACTCCCAGCATTTTTGACCATTGGCTATGTTGGCAGGGACTTATGGGAACTGATATTCAAATCATCTATAGCTCTACTTTCTGCCTATCACTGGCTGGGGCATACTCAGATGGGGATACCTTCACTGAGCTTATGGAGACAAAACACCTTGACCCATTTCTTCTTTGACTGTAAGCAATCAACTGGCTAAGTTGAGGCTGGAAAGACTATAGAAGTAATTTGCAGTCACTTCCCTTTGTTTTGGGTTCTGGTGGTTCTGACCCTTGCTGTAAAGGATGTGAAGTCCAATGTAGATACGAGTTGCCCACATCCAGCAATTTTCATGAGATTCACATGGTGCAAATGGAAGTTGGCATAAAAGAGATCTATCATTTGAAGCTATTTGGAGTTTGAGTTTTAGAAACGAAACATGGGGTTTCAAAAATCACCTCAAATTGTCTTTAGTGAGAAAACATTGGGTGCAGGTGGAGCAGTGGTTTAAACTGCTGTGGTGCTGGGCTGGTTGATCGAAAGGTCACTGGTTCGAATCTGTACAACAGGGTGAGTTCCTGTTGCTCCGTCCCAGCTCCTGCCAACCTTGCAGTTCGAAAGCGTGCAAATGCAAGTAGATGAAAAGGTACCACTTCGGTGGGAAGGTAACAGCGTTCCATGCACTTCGATGTTTAGTCATGCTGGCCACATGACCACAGAGACTGACTGCAGACAAACACAGGTTCCCTTGGCTAGGAAACGGAGATGAGCACCGCCCCCTAGAGTCAGGCATGACTGGACTTTAATGTCAAAGGGAAACCTTTACCTTTAAGGTAATTTACCACCTCTTGCTTTTTTTTCTTGACAGTGGACTTCTGGCAAGGGATGGGTTGCACCTCACGAGGATGAGGAAAAGGTCCTTTGGAGATGCTCTAGTGAGCTTTGTCCGGAAGACTTTAAACTGAACTGGGGGGGGGGTCAGGCCCCCCAGAAACATGTCTGCACTGGACAAGTGTGGGGAGAGGAGCAGGGCTCTGGGAGCAGGGTTTTAGAGATACTGCAGGGACTGACAGGACTCCTACAGAGAGGGGCCAGGTATCAGGGAGGAGGGGAGGAAGGAGGAGGCTGGGAACTCCAAGGAAAGGAAGTGGTGGGAAGGAGTTGAGGTGCATGTACACTAAAGCTAGGAGAATGGGTAATAAGCAGGAAAAGCTTGAAGCTCTCCTGGAAATAGGAGGGTATGATCTGGTGAGAATCACAGAAACTTGGTGGGATGAAAGGCAAGACTGGAATGTGAACATAGAGGGGTATCACCTTTTTAGAAAGGACAGGAAGAGAAAGAGGGGTGGGGGCGTGGCTTTATATGTCAGGAAAGGGATAGGATGCAATGAGATAGAATGCAGCACAGATGGGGATTCGGTAGAGGCAGTCTGGGTGAAACTTAGGGGTCTTGACAGGGAAAGAGACCTGACAGTGGGGATCTGTTATCGCCCTCCAGGTAAACTTGAGACCCTGGATGGACAGACCAGATTCTAAGGATATCTCGGGGGAGAGACACAGTAATTACTCACTCAGCGGTGACAGCCAGGTCACGTCGTTTCCTAGAAGCTATAGAGGGAGGGTTTTTCATACAGAGGGTCCAAGAGGCGATGACGGGGGGAAAACATCCTTGACTTGGTCTTAACCAATAGAGAGGAGCTGATAGATGAAGTCCAGATTAGGGGAGCTCTGGATGTGAATGATCACTCCATCCTTTGCTTTGAGATCAGGGGACTGGGGATGTGCAGCAGGTCAAGCACCAGAAACTGGGACTTCAAGAGGGCCAACTTTGGCCAACTGAAGGCCAGACTGGGGAAAGTCTCCTGGGATAGGTTACTGGAAGGTAAGCGAGTTGAGGAGGGGTGGATGGCACTCAAAAGGGAGGTTTTGGAGGTGCAAGCCTTGACAATACCTCTAGTTAGTAAGGTAGAGAGGCAGAGGAGAGCGCTGCCATGGATGCGAAAGGAGGTGGTTAGAGGGATTAGATGAAAGAGGAACCTCCGTAGGAAATGGTTACTGGGGCAAATAGACAAAAGGGTATACCGGGAGGAGGAGGTCCATTGCAGAAGGATTCTCCGCAAGGCTAAGGCTGATTATGAGCTGAGACTTGCCAAGAATATCAAGAGCAACAAAAAGGGCTTCTTTCAGCATGTAAATAGGAAGAAGAAGGGGAGACAAGTAGTGGGACCACTACTTAAGGAGGAAGGAGATCCAGTGACTGATATGAGGGAACAGGCACAGATGCTAAATGACTATTTTGCCTCTGTGTTCTCCCCAAAGCAGGACAGGGAAGATCTGCATAGGAGCTTAGATGAGGCCGGGGATTTGGGGGCACAGATTAGAGTCACCCCCTAGAAGTCGAGGGGCTCCTCAGGGCATTGGACATTACAAAGGCGCCAGGTCCTGACGGGTTACACCCGAAAGTACTTAGGGAGTTGGCAGGGGTTCTCTCACGCCTGCTGGCCTCCAATTTTTGAGGCCTTGTGGAGAATGGGTGAAGTTCCAGAGGACTGGAGGGTGGCATCAGTGGTCCCAGTTTTCAAAAAGGGTAGTAAAAGGGACATGGGGAATTATAGACCTGTTAGCCTTACGTCCATTGTAGGAAAAACAATGGAAAGGCTCATAATTGAGAGAGATCTAGTGATGCTAGATAGGGAAGGGAGGCTGGCAGCCACACAACACGGCTTCCACAAAAACAGGTCCTGCCAGACAAACCTTGTGGAATTCTATGACAAGGTTTCGAGATGGCTAGATGGAGGGGATGCAGTGGATGTGGTACACCTGGATTTCAGCAAGGCCTTTGACAAAGTGCCCCATGATATCCTGGTTGAGAAACTGAGGAGTTTTGGGATACAGCAAAGCACTGTCTTATGGATTAGGGCAAGGTTGACTGACCCAGAGGGTAACCATTAGTGGGGAATCATCAGGATGGCGGCCAGTGACAAGCGGGGTTCCCCAGGGCTCTGTCCTGGGGCCGATCCTGTTTAATCTTTTCATAAATGACATGGAAGAAGGGGTGAACAGTCTGCTGATCAAATTCGTAGACGATACTAAAACTGGAGCAGTGGCCACAACTGAGGAGCAGGTACTCCAGATCCAGAAGGATCCGGACAGACTATGGAAGTGGGCAGGAGACAACAGGATGGCGTTCAATGTGGGTAAGTGCAAGGTCTTGGACTTGGGGCATAGGAATAGCTGTCATAAGTACAAGTTAGGGGACAAGTGCTGCTCTCCAGCCACTTGTGAAAGGGACCTCAGGGTACTGGTTGACTGCAGGCTAAACATGAGTCAGCAGTGTGATGAGTGGTCAAGAGGCCAAACGCCACCCTTGGTTGCATAGCCAGAAGTGTGGCTTCTAGATCGAGAGAGGTATTACTACCGTATATGTATGTGACTCTGGTGCACCCGCAACTGGAGTATTGTGCTCAGTTCTGGGCCCCTCATTACAGGAAGGATATAGCCAGGTTAGAGTCAGTGCAGCGTAGGGCCACAAGGTTGGTGGCCGGTTTGCAGGGGATGAGGTATGAGGTGAGACTGAGGAAACTGGGTTTCTTCAGCCTGGAGAAGAGGAGACTTAGAGGGGATCTGTTGGTGACATACAGGTATGTGAGGGGATGTCACATGGAGATGAGTAGAGACCTGTTCTCCCCTGCAGAGGAAGGCAGGACACACTCCAACAGAGCAAAGCCCAGGGAGCCAAGGTTCAATGCCAGGAAGCACTTCCTGACAGTTAGAACCCCAAGGGTGTGGAATGGACTTCCACAAGAGGTTGTTTAGGCCCCATCTGTGAGGGTGTTCAAAGATATGCTGGACGTGCACATGGTGGGCATGTCATGAGCGGAGCTGGCTGGAGCCGGGGGCCAGACTAGATGGCCCGGGAGGCCCCTTCTGACTCACTCTGTTTCTATGTTTCTGTGTTAACATTCTACCTTGGGATGTCTTTATGACAACCTATTCAAACAGTGGTAGTCATTATGATGACCTATTCAAACAGAGATCTACATTAGTAAGTAAACCGCTTGACCTGTATTGTTTTCATTGAGTTCAATGAGGAATAAAATATTGCTCTCCCTCTCTTTGCCCTCAGGCTGAGTTTTCATATTTGCTTGTCCTGGGTAATGAAAAGGACATTCGACTCTGTCTATGCATTTCTGCCCAAGATGATGGAAGTAATTCATTCTTAACTATGTTCACTGTGTCTTGTACGCAGTCTGGGGAAATGGCAATAAACTACTGCTGAATCTTTCAGCAGTAATTTAATTCAGAATAACTTCTTGTTGAGAACAAAGTTTACACTGGTAACACCACAGCCAGAATAAGTTCCACCAACAAATCAGTCAAAGCTCTCAGTGCAATTGCTTCTTAGGAATGCAGGAGAAATTATGTATGAATATAGAAAAGCTGTTTTTGTTTTCTTGATTATATGGCTTCATTGGCCTGGCTTGCAAATACTGATAAACTTGCCAGTGCAGCTGCACAATCACTTCTGCTTGGTTTTTCCTGCCAGCAGAAGCCAAAAGCTTCCGTCCATGGTTTGTTCAGCATTATATCCAGACTGGGATTTCTGGTTTGTTCCTCTAACAAGGCAGAATCATAAATCTGGGACATGCCTTGGATTATGACTTTGGCTTATTAGGAGTGCAACAAGCCAATGATACTCATAAAACAGTGAAGAAACCATGGATGGCTTGATTGGCTGCTCTCATGGGCAGTATGAACCAAGTGAGAGCAATCGCAGCATGTGTGAGCATGCTTCTTCATCCCCAATTACTCATAGTTATGTGTGAACTGGCTCACTGGGAGCACATGGCTGAATTTCCAGCTGTACCATTAGATCTAAATCCATCTTAATTCACTTACAAAGTGTTTATAGCAGGTTAAACATTCGTAGGTTTGCACAAGTAACGTATTTTTTAAAAGACCTTTAAACATTTGCAGAGTTAACAAAGTAAAGATGCACTGGGTGTGGCACAGGTAAGACTGCAAAAAGTAGTAAGGGGGGGTTGTTTCACCACCCTTGTCTTGCTTGCTGCTTCCCTTTACCCCTGGTGGGATTGGTTACTGTGTTTCAGATGATACAACAACGCCTTGTGGGTAAAACAAAGGGCTGTGGGTGTACAGCGTAACTAGCTTCTGGGACTAGTTACTCGTGATTGTCATATCATGTAAACCAGCTCTGCAATTAGTAGGAAATCCCAGTTCTAAATGCCAATCTACAAAGAGTTCTATAAATACCAGTCCTGTTATGAGGTGGGGGGGTGGTTCATATATGCAGCAAAATTGTGGCAAAGCTTTACCCGGACTGCACCACATTAGTCGGGAGATGACATTCGAATACTATTTCTCTGTTAAAAAAATACTCTTTCCCACTATTCCGATATGTGAGGTTCCCACAACACTTTTTTTAGAGGAGAGCACACCTGCCGTTTGAAATAGTACATCCCGGAACAGCTTTAACTCTTCCCTTTCCTGCACATTTAAATCAGCCTAGTGGAACACGCTAACCATGCATATAGAGCAACATCAGTATGGACAGGCAGGCACGAGGACTAGGCAGTTACGTGTATTCAGACAGCACAGGAGCCACCGCTTCAGAAATTTAAGGCCAGTAGAAGCCCAACATACAAAGTTGCAGCCCGCACATGCACGTCGGGAAATTAAATTAACCAATACAAGCAATCAAAAGCTGGCGGCCACACACAGCGGTAGCTTTGGTTCCCAATCCAGAGCAGATTCAACTTCATCGAAACCCCTCCCGTTCCGCCTGAAGTGAACAAAATGACGGTCCAACTAGCTTTACTTCGCCGCAAGATGGCTCCGCAGAGGGAGGGGTGGGGACTTCCGACTATAAGATGGCGGCCCCGAAGCGGCCTTTGCTACCAATAATGTGGTTCTCCTGACTTCAAGATGGCGGAAATCTCAGCTGGGTGGGGCAGTGATGCCCTCTTCCAAGATGGCGTCCGTGGGAGCCTCTAGATTGAATTAGTTCACGTGACGCAAGAAGGCTAATACAAGATGGCGGCGTCCATACTGAGGGTGCTGAAGCAGCGAGGTTGGAGCTTTTGCGGGTTCGGGCACCGATTTGCAAGAGAAGTGCCTCGGAGAGGTAGTGTACTCTGGAATTCAGTAAAACAGAATAGCTCCTGCAGCAAGTATGGATATTCTTCCTCCCTCTCCATGGTTTTGTTTTGGTCGAATCCCGAGCTTTTAGCAGTTGCAGAGACAAGACAGACATTAAGTAGGCAAAACGTCCCCGTCTTCATAGCAGGAACAGCCACACCGGTTAAACTTCTGGAATTTTTGTGAATAGTACTGGGTGTCTGCTCGTTCTGCACCTGTACTCTTTCGCTCATTAAGGACTTTGGGATTAGTCATATAGTGAAACTAATAAAAGGCTAAGGCAGCTGGTCCAGTGGTGTCTATTTGGCTTGGTGCATGCCATTTCCTTCAGAAGCAGAAGGACTTAACGGTTTGACAATGTTCTGTTATAAAACAGAAAGCAATTAAGTGCATTTTTTTCTAGCAGGGACAAAATGCTAGTTATTGGCATTTCCTTTATTTAGAAATATATTTAGAAAACTTTAGTCAGGTCTTAATTAAGTTTGATCATGAACATATTTGGCTTAGTTCCACATTTGCTGAAAATGGTAGCTGGAATGTTGTAGCATTTAAACTAAATTTGTGTGATATGCATGAAGCCATACACAGGTGGGGGAGGAAAGTATTTCCAATTCCTTGGTATTAGCATTTTTTCCAGGATTTTTTCCTGATTCCAAATTATTTGGCCAGGTCTGTCAACAATTAATTCATATCACTTAATGATGCTTTCTCACATAGCTTTTAAATCTATTGAAAACTTCATTTTTGGTTAGTTTCCCTCTGGTTTTGCTCTTCAGTTCCTGCTGCTTTTAATTGAAGTTTTCTTTGATTGATGCTTGTTTTGTTACATATTTTGAAAGAAAATAACTTGTCTAGTGGCAATTTACCTTGAAAAATGGGACATTAAATCTAAATAAGCATCAATAAAAATTGGTATAAATTTCACCTAGATATTGAAATGTGTGCAATTTTCTTGTAAATTGCACCTAGTTGCAGTGCCCTAGAAGCAACTTGTAGGGCAGATACCTATTAAAATATTATGTTGCATTTACCTCTTGCATTTTTTGCCCTTGTGAGGAACCTAAGGTAGCTTATGTATTCCTCTTCACTTTATCCTCAAAACAACCCTATGAGAGAAGCTAGGCTGAGAGTCAATGACTGACCCATGAGTGAGTTTCATGGTTGCATGGGAATTAGGATCCAGATCTCCCAAGTCCCAGTCAAACATTCTAACCACTATAAAACACTGCCTCTCATCTGTATAGGCACTATGCACACATGTCATACATTTTCTGTTTTAGTGCCCATCCTTTATCCACATAGGATTCTACCGATGTCATAAGAGCATGCTTACCCTCCTATAATCAGTCTTTCCCTGCTCCTTGAGTATTGATTAAACTAAAGGAGTATTTTATCAAGCAAAGATAAGTAGAAGATGAACATCATGAAGTATAAATCAAATGCCACATCGAACTGGAAGAGCGTATTCAGATGATTGTTAATGAATCACAGTTTTACCAGTACAGCTGTATTTCCACAAATCATTAAGATATGCTGTTGTGTGCACTTTACTGGCGAGAGCATAGCTTTGCTGCTGCTCATCTTCTTCCCTTTGCACAAGAAGGAAGTGCATGACCACTGGGAGAAGCTGTGAGTAAGGAATGCTGTCTGCCACTACACTTTAAAGTAGACAAGTGCTCATCTGACTTTTTTTTTGCCCATTACAAAGTATTTTTAACCATTCACAACCCTTCAGATTAATCTGTTAATAACAATAACAGTGGGAATCCATTATTTATAAGGGCTGTGGTTGGGGTGTTAAAATATGCCTGCAACAAAAGTGTTCAACAGAAGAGATCCCAACCCCTCCATATGTTTCCTTCAAAAAGATACACTTTAGGTGATGCTTACTCTCATGCATTACAATCTAGCCTATAAATGCCAGTGGTAATACTTGTAATTTATTATGCTGTTTCTCACAGTCCCTTTCTGATGCTCATAAAAATCATAGCATTATAAAGATGAATCTCTGTGCCCTTTTAAAAAATTAAGTCCTGCCCCATATTTTACCTTAAATTAAATTTACCTTAAAGGAAATTTAAGCCACAATTCTTACTGGCATATGTTTATCCAAAAAGTTCTTCAAAATATTATACACAGGATGAAACTGGATCCATTATTTACCTGTCCTAATATTTAATTAGGGATGCAGGTGGTGCAGTGGTTTAAACTGCTGTGCTGCTGGGCTGGTTGATTGAAAGGTCGTGGGTTCGAATTAGCACAACTGGGTGAGTTCCCATTGCTCCTTCCCAGCCCCTGCCAGCCTTGCAGTTTGAAAGCATGCAGATGCAAGTAGATTAAAAGGTACCACTTCAGTGGGAAGGTAACAGTGTTCCGTGCACTTCAGTGTTTAGTCATGTTGGCCACATGACCACAGAGACTGTCTGCAGACAAACGCTGGTTCCCTCGGCTAGGAAACGGAGATAAGCACCACCCCCTAGAGTCAGGCATGACTGGACTTTAATGTCAAGGGGAAACCTTTACCTTTTAATATTTAATTTAAAATTATATCGCTACAATATATACCTCTTTTATGTCCCTCAAGAGGCAGTTACAACACATGCAATGGCCAGGTGGGTGTTGCTTCTTAACAAATGTCTCCTACATTTTGCACCCAAATATCTTCTTGTGCCACTGTTCAGCTCTGGGAGAGTGGCATGTTTGGGGATGGCATGCTTGTAAAGTTTCTTATCATAAATGCTTACAGATTCCCATGATTACAATCTTCACTTATTTCCTCAAAGCCCTGGTCAGTTCTTCCTGTCGCTTATGGTGTCTATTCAGAAGTAAGTTTCACTGAGTTCAATGGGATTTACTTTTGGGTAAGTCTGTGGAGGACTGTGTCCTTCATTCAAGGCCCAGACTTAAGTATACTGTTACTAAGCCTTGAATGATTAATTGTTACAGTTTGCTACAGCTATTTCACCTGACCACATAAGGTTTGCATTTTTATCCAACCATTTTATTAAATTCAAAGTAGGACGTGAAATGTTATAGGCATCTTATCAAGGGCTAGAGAAGTATGGAGACGAAAGTAACTTCTGTGTTTCTCCTGCTCTGCAAAAGACTTAAATGGACAGCTTTTGTCCTCTAAGCCTCTTGCCCTGCTCACAAGGAGAAAAGGCTGGAACCCTGCTAAGATACTCTGTATTCTGGTGAAGGATCACTTCACCTCTCCCCTTCCTACACCCGCTAGTGGCAGCCCTGAGGTCAGTCTTGTGACAGTTTTTTCCATGCTGCCTGCAAGGGAGGAGGAGGACACTCTGAATTCAGAGTTCCCACTCCAACTGTGGGGTGAATTTCCAAGGCTGGAGCTGCGACTGAATTTTCCTATGGCCAACCAGACATCTAGTGGGCATAAGGTTGCATTCAAAAGTACTTTAAATATGAAATCTTGCAAAACATCATCTCAATGGGCATCTTCATCTTTTCATACAAGGGGGAATTCCTTTTTAAAAAATCATCCCTGTTATAACATGTATCTACAATTTGAAGGGTTAAAAAAAGTCTCACATTGCTGTTTTTTAAATTCCCATGCAAACTGATTCAGATTTATCAACTAAGACAGCCTTATTTGGGTGACAGGCCTATACCTCGAAGGAACGTCTTAAGGCTTCATGTGTCCATGCCATTTATTCCAGCATACATTGTATCTGTTCTTGTAGTGGTAGAGGTATTTATTACTACTTGTAAGCTGTATTTAGAATTACTTTTAAGTGAACAGCAAAGATTTTGGATCCTGTGTGTAGGATGTAGAACTCCTTGATTATCACAGAGTAAAACATTTCCATTATCCCTTTAGGTTCCTTTTTGGAGAACAGTAAAATATCAGCACTCGTGTGTGTGTGGGTGTGGGTGTGTGTGTATATAATCTTTCTCTTATTACAGAGATCAGTTTCAAACTCGATGAGAAAACAGCCCACAGCACCTTGGATTTGTTCGGCAAGGACACTGGTGTCATTTACCGGATGCTGGGGATTGACCCCACCAAAGTTCCCCAGAACCCTGAACGCTTCAGGGACTGGGCTATTGTACTGGGTGACACTGCCATGTCCAGTGGCTGTCATTACTGGGAAGTGACTGTCAAGCGATCGCAAGAGTTCCGCATTGGAGTGGCGGATGTGGACATCTCCCGGGAAGTCTGCCTCGGAATGGACGACCATTCCTGGGTCTTTACATATGCTGACCAGTGTTGGAATGCCATGTTTGCCAATGAGACCACTCCCATCAGTATCACTGACAACCTGGAGAGAGTGGGACTGCTCTTGAACTGCAGCAGCAGCAGCACCCTTGGCCTGGTGGATACAAACAAACATGTGCTCATCCACAGCATGCCTGTGCCGTTCCAACGTCCTCTGGTGCCTGCCTTTGCCCTCTGGGATGGTGAACTGTTAACTCATTCAGGACTCGATGTGCCTGAGAAGCTCAAGGAGAAACTGAACATTTCTTAAGCCCAGCTTGTTCCCCGAGAGAGATTTTATTCCTGGGAGACCAGAGTACTACATAGCAAATGGAAACAGATTGTGGACCATGGAATAGTCCTGGAATCAAGATCACTGAGCCTTGCCATATTAGGAGCCAGGAGTTTTCCCCATCCTACCTGCTTTCTTCTTAGAAAAAGGTTGGTCATCTTGATTCCAGAGCAATATCTGCCTTACTTTGCAGTGAAGAAAAATTTTACTCAATGCACTCAGTGACAGGAGCACGTTCTAACTTTGACTCTGCTCCATCATCTTCTGTTGCACAGACTGATTTGCTTTACATCTGTTTTGTGGGATTTCCTGTTCCAGAAAGTATGCTGGGGAGAAAGTTGCCTCTTGAAAGTTGCCTTTCAACAAGCAAATTTGTTTCTTGACAGCTATTGTGAATGTGCTTGATCAAACACAGTGCTCTTTTCCCATCTCCTCTGATTATGTGAGACTACCTTCCCATCAGAAGTATCTGCTGATGCTTTCAAAGGTCTGAAGGCAGGAAATTTCCATTTCGTAGGATGCTCTGTGTGTAATGCATAGCCACCATTGCCCCCTGCTGGTTCAGTGGGAGGACAGCCAAGCCTACATCTCAGCCCTTGGTAGTCACAATCATTGCTGTATGTATCGATTTCATCAGAATTACTTAACTACCACCCGAGAAGCTCGCCTCGTTCCATGTGATACCCTGGCTTAGCAAGAAGCTACAACTGCAATATTATGTTTAAAATAAAGACTTAAGGACTGGGCCAATTTAGGTCTCCTGCTGCATATGTCCAAACTAGGAGACTTGTGGAGGAGAAGTCTGGCGGAAAGGTGCAACTAACCACTATCACTTGAGTAATGATTTTCTGAGATCTATCACAATGGCAAATCCTCTGGAGCTGTATTTTATAGAATATAGCTAAGCCACAAGGAGCTGTAATTGAATCCAGGAGCAGCAGTCTCATATGTTGTATTGGCAGTTGTTAAACTATCACAATCAATGAAGATGAATTCATTTAAAGCAATGTCTTTTCTACTTATTTCCTAGGTTGCTTGGATTAGCCTTTTCCAAGAACCATCCATGCTTTGGGAAGGGGCTCATGTGTAAAAATAAAGCTGCAATGTCAGGATATACAGATTAATTTACAAAGCCTGCATCAGTGTCTATTTGGCTGTAACATTGTGCTGCTTCAGGGTTTGAGCTTTAACTGAAACAATGTGGATGTTTTAGAAGATCTAGAGGTACTGCTGGAAAGGAGAGAAGGTATTTGGGATCATGAGGCAACTTCTTCCCCTCTAGTATATGATCTAACCCTTAAGTTTTATTTATTTAAAATTTTTGTATGCTGTCCCTTATGCATAGCATCTCAGGATGGTTTACAATCATTAAAACAACCACAATAAAACTACATAATAACAATTAACCAAAAATATAAGTTAAATAAAAGCAACTGTTAAACATTAGTTTTTCAGATAACAAATAAAAAGGTTTTAACCTGGCACCAAAAAGAATATAAACTCGGCCCCAGGAGAACATCTCCGGGGAGTGCATTCCACAATCTGGGTGCCACCACAGAGACGACCCTCCTCTGAGTAGATGTCAGAGATCCCAGTCCGTTTTTGCCCAGAAAACTGATTTGACAATCTCTTCTTCTCTTTGGCCTTTGAATGCCTTTGGCCTACACAGCAAGATCTGCTTGGGTTTGCAGACAGTCTGAACTGGTAGCTGACATATTTAAGGTGCCCCTCATTGGTTTTTATGTACACTAGCTGTTGTGTTACCAAATGAAGTTGCATATGGAACCAACGAGAGGAAGGAGGGGTTTTGCATGAGAGATGGAAGAATATGACCAAATTATTCAATATGAGGGAGGGCCTGAAAAAACTAAGCATGTAATCCACCTCCCTCTAATCTCTGTTCAAGTCTTAAACTGATATAAGTCTTTCATGCCTGCCAGCTTTCAGAATTAAGAGAAAGTGGCTAGTTAAATCTGTGGGGGAAAATGCAGGTAATATAGCAAACTTTCAGCATTCTCACACCATGCTTTCTAAGTTCTCCTTGGAGAGGTCTTCAGCAGCTTCCTCAGCCTGTCTGGCTCCCATTTTGCAGGTGTCTTGGTAATCCTTGAGCAACTTCACCACCTCCAGGTGATTGAACTGAATAGCATCATCCAAGGCAATGTTCCCCCACCTGTGGAGAAGACAAGCTGTGAACCCGTGTGATGCTACCAGAGGATGTAGTGGGCAATGGAAGACTGGAGAACCACCCACTATCAACACCAAGCAGATCACCCTCCATATTTTAAATGTTCATAAGCATCTCTCTGAATGCTCACCAGCGTGAAAGGTGAAAACAATCTATGGTGCAGACATGCCAAACCAGCCCACACACCACAGAAGAAACTAGCTTCTGGAAATCACTGGAAAACCTGCAGCAAATCACTGTTGCTTTCTTCAACAAGATGCCTTTCACTTGTTTTAACATGCAACATCTAACATCTATTAGCCCTGTCCAGCATGGCCAATAATCAGGAATGCCAGGTACTGTAGTCCAAAACACCTGGAGCGTAGCAGGTTGGGGAAGCCTGATCTAACCTGAAACTTCTAGAGAAACTAGAAACTTCTTATGGAAACTGCTAGAGCCTGTTGCACATGTGTGGGACAAAACTGATCATAGTCTTGCTAAATGAAAAGCAAACTTCACAGAGATGTAACATGTCCAAGCTTCTCCTCTCTAGCTGTTTCTGTTCTTGGTGTCCCAGAGAAAGGGACAGAAGCTGCCTGTGTCTTTCTCTACTCCATGTCATATACTTAACACCAGAGCAAGAGGAAGCCCATGCTACATACCTACCTACCGTCCATGTTTAGGGAAAAGGATGCTAAATTATGGTCCAGGCCTATATAGGTCTGCACAGCTTGTGATCTATCATGTCAAATGGAGCTCACCATCCATCTTTTTGTAGTTCCCAGCAGAGATGTATTTAATCCTTAAGCAAATATACACAAGTTATTATAATTATACTTGTGATAATATACATGGCTGGTGTTGACATAGTGAAGACTTTTTTAGTTTTATGATTGTGTGTGAATTACTGTCCATGGATGAGGGCAAGCGAAACCCCTTCCCACTCTGCAATTGTTCCTCTGCCCACCCATGCTCACCTGTCTTTGACGAATGGATTGACTCTGCAGGCCTCCACCAGAAACTTCACAACCTCCAGATGTCCTGAGAGAGAATCACATAGTTGGGATGGTTCTTTTGAACCTTTCCAACTTTTCCTCAAATACAAGTCTGCACCCGACCCCACCCCAGTGGTTGAGTGTTGTAATGTAGAAGTTCTTCGAGCAGAATATTGGTGGGTTGAAGGAAGGTTATTATAAAGCCAGTAACTCACCCATAGTAGTGAGTTATCTTGAGGATCAGAGAAGGGTGTGTGTGGTAAAGTATGTAAACCCAAATCCTAGGGCATGTGATTCCAAACAACTTGTTGATTCACACCAGTGGCATGCAGAAGCTTTGTGTGTGAGTCGCTGTGTTGCCAAAGACAGGAGCACCTAAGCTATGCTGAAACTAGTTAAGTATGCTTTCTTTCAAACTTTTTCTTCCAAAAGATGGAGAAAATAATATGACTGGATTTAGGCCAACATGGGCTCTCAAGCTGAAGAAAAGTCTTTGTTTTGGAGCTTTTGATAGAGAAATTTAAATAAAACCTATAGTTAAACAAAGACCTGGTTGGTTTGTAATGACAACCCAGAGTACGGATTGAATTGTTGGTTGTCCTTGCATGCATATCCTGCAGTGTGCTTGAACTATGGTTATTAACCGTGAATAATCCAGGGTTTATCACCCAACAGTTGTAGCAGCATCACCTCCCTACCAGACCACATTCCAGGGGAGAGAGGCACTAGAGAGGTTCATGGCAGAGTGCCCACGGTGGAAGGTCTAATGTGTGTTAGGGCCAGCAATTCTACAGATGAAATGTGGCCCTTATTCATGCGTTAGGAACTACAACACATTTCTGCCCCCAGCATGCTACCTTCAGCTGCGGCTACATGTAGAGCTGTGCGCGAGTCATAGTCTTTCTGCTCCATGTCCATGGCTGACAGAGCAAATCTAGAGGGGAGCCAAGGAGAATGAAGTCAAAGGCAATGCAGGGCAATGTCGGTTATGCCCAGATCAGTTGATGAGTGTCATCTCTAAAAGTCTCTCTCCAACAATATCTTTTCCTTGGGCTAGCAGACCCATACCTTCGAAGGGCAGAGACATCACCACTGTAGGCAGCAAAGAGCAGGTTTACAACAGTCTTGTTCTGAAAGATACAGAACAGAAGATGTGTCACTGCGATCTTTCCTGCAGCTAGGATTGCTCATGTTCTCTTCCATCCAAAGACTATTGAAAAATATATCTGATACATGGTATCAAGTCCTCATGATCCAGAGGAAATTAAAAACACTTTCAAAATAATTGCATGCATAATTGCTAATGCAAAAATCTTCTAGTAGTCAGTTTAAATGCGGCACATGCTTGATACAGGATTGTATTATAGATAAGGCACTTCAGGTCTGTCAATGTTTCTCAGACGTCACCTCCTCAGATCATGCACTGCACCCAGATATTTCTGCCAGTTAATTACAATCAGGTCCTGCAGTCTCCTAGCTCTGTCATTCCAGTCCGTCTATCTCCACCTGTATTTTTCTTTATTCCCTTCCCTACCTCTGCTCTAACCATACTCAATTTGACAGCAGTTTGTTTCCTTACTCTAACTTCATCTCCTTCACGGCGGGGGTCCATTTTGCGAGTACAGTGGAGCAAGTTGTCATAGTTGTGGAAGTTAAACAGCGAGACCAGTTCCTGGGGAAATGAAAATGAAAAAGCTGCGGGCTGAGTAAGAAAGCACAGAGGAACACGGGGTGGGGAGAAGGCAAGCAAGGAGTCATAGAAAGGGCACCACGATAAGGGCAAAACGCAGCAGGATTTTTTACTCCCAAAGCTTTGCGTTCTTCCCTGCAAAGCTAGAATAAGATTCACATCCTGCACCAGAAAAAGTTGACTTCTAAACTTGCATAGATTAAATACATTTGTTTTGCTAAATTTAGGGCTTCTTTATATGAGGCACTTAGCCTGTTGCCTTCCTGGGGCTTCTTCCATTTTCTTTGCAGGAGGAAGACTGCAACCTTTGCATTGGATTCCCTTTTTTTTGGGGGGGGGCAGGGTTGTCTTTGCCCTTCCATATATTCCATTAGCCAACCATAAAGTGGCCGTGCAGTGTAGCTGCAGTATAATGGAATTGCAGCCGTACATGTGGCTTTCAGCCTGGTTTCTTCATTTGAAAATCGATGGCTGACTTTGCTCACAAACTACAAAATGGCTGGGAAACACAGGGCAGGTCCTCAAGGATGACAATATTGTGAACTTTTGAGAATGAGGGATCACAAATACACAATAAATGCCTTGTGTTTACGTAGATGCCCAACGTCTCCTTTTGCCAATCATAGGTTAGCAAAGAGCCATCGAAGGCTCTACTCTGCACTTGTTTTTAAGCTCTTCCTTGAAAAGCATGTGGGAACACGCACAGCATTTTGGTGTAAGGACTTGCATTCTGTTTTCCTTCTCACTGTGCTCACACTTCTGTGTCCAAAATAAGTTTCCTTTCCTTTGCAGAATATATGACATACAACTAAATTATATATGCTGTAGACAGAGCCTGCAGATCCCAAGGCAATAAGGAACTGCATTACTTTTTTTTAACAGAGGAGGTTCAAACTGCTGCTGACCAGGTAATCGAAACACAGTTTGAGTAATGTTAATTGCCCACCTCATGAGGCAGAGATCAAATGTGCCATCAGCAAATGGCATTATTGCTCATCAATTCACTCTGCCTCTTACATACGTTAGGTGCAAGTATGTATTTTTTTGTTTTCTTAAGGGATTTGAGAGATTTAGAATGGTTCTCTTGATAAATTCTGGAGATGAAAAACATCAAATTGAACATGTACAAAGTGCATTCCCATTCATGCCTCCTCCATCCCTTTTTGTGAGGTCAGTTTACTGTTATTTTACTGATAAGGAAATAAAGTTAAGGAAGTGACTTGCATAAACTGCCTCTCCGCCCACCCTGCATTCTGTGCAGTAGATCTTGCTGGCTCTTTTATAGTGGCTTCTATCAGACTACATTATGAACCTAGGAAACCTACCTGGCAAAAGCCAATCCCACGTGTGCTATTACCACCTTTATCCAGAGGGGGTGACAGACACATCACGCCCATGACATTGGGCACCACCAGCAGGATAGCCCCAGAAACTGCAGACTTGGCAGGTAGACCGACCTGGGGATAAGGAAGCGCAAGGATTAGATGAAGGGTGCCGCAAGCTTGTCTGAGTCTCACAGAACTCTCCTCCAGGCTCAGTCTTAAACCAAGGAAAGAAATGAAGTTGGGCAAAGAGACCAAATATATTGGTCTGCAATATATTAACATGTAAAGATCATAATAGCAGGAGCTCTCTGCAGGCTGATCAAGATTAAATTATGCCCAGTGCATAAATGCACAAGTTGCAGTGAGGTGGACTGGAAGAAAGAAGCGGACTGATGGAGCTGTGTCTGCAGCTTCAGTGACTGCCCCTTAGAAGCAGCAGAAAAAGGGGGCTTACAAGGTGTGCGCATGAGAAGCCACAGCACTGGGCTGGCCCATCTATGCTAGTATACCAAGCTGGGTCTCTGGGTTGTATTTTCTTAGAGATGGCTGAGTTATTCTCACACTCAGTTGCATCCTTCCTAGCTGAAGCAAGTCACCCAATCAGCACTTCCCTTCAGAAACAGGTGGCCAATGACAGGATGCATTCCACATGCCTGAGAAGAGCATTGGGTTCTGAGAATCATGTGGTGGTTGAACTTCCAGCTTACACGTTGTGTCTGGAAGTGGTAACATGCAAGCCAGAAGTTGCTGTCTGGGATTCTACACAACACTGGATGGGGCCATTGAGCATACTTTTTAGATTTCAAAACTCAGCAGTCTGGGCCAGCAAAATGCCCTCCTCTGGCTGCAGGGGTCCAGCATGAACAACAGCAATACCAGACTGGGAAATTGCAGTCGTCTGCTGCTTTGCTTGAATGTCTTTGTGCACCCAAACTGCAATGCAGGATACATCACCTAGGCTGGCTGTGGTTAACATGCCAGGTTTGGTTCATCTTAACCAAGGATAGGCAACCTGATGTCCTCAGGATGTTGTGGATTACAGTGCCCATAAACACTGACCATTGGCCTTGCTGGCTGGGGCTGGTGGGAGTTGTACTCCAAAGCATCTGGAAGACACCTGGCTGACTATTCCTGATTGAAAGCCTTCAACGATTCTTCAGTGGCTCTTCCCCCAGTACTGCTTTTTCCCCACTTACAGCAGAACTTACATGGAAGGCAAACTGCCCTGAGAAGTCATACATGCCACACGAGTGCATGAGGCTGAGGGTGTTGCGAACTGCTTCATCACTCAGCACACGCTCGCCAGTGATAGGGCAGATGCCGCCATTGGCCAGTGTGGCTGCCATGACACTGCCGGACTCGCAGGTCACTTCCACAGAGCACAGCTTTGCAGGGTGGTGGGAGGGAGGGAAAGAGAAAAGAGAGGTGGTTTGTGCATTTATTTCTTTTCTTTACCATTCAAATGCTGAAGCTCTCTGGGTGGTTAGCAATTCATAGGGCACAATAAAATGCAGTACAAAATAGAAATACAATAAGAAGGTATAGAATTTCAGTACAAAATTTAAAACAGAATTTAAAACCATTGGAATAGCTAAAACACATTTGATACAGCTAGAGCTGTTACAAGAAAAAACCACTGACATATGTCATTAAAAGCCATTGATGGTTGTTAAATACCTCAGCACAGAGGGCAGTATGAACCTGGCACAGAAAGGGCAATGGAGTTGGCACCTGGTGGGCCCTAGAAGGGAATTCATTCCAGAACAAGGGGAGCAACACTGCAAAGGCTGTTGGAGGGCTGCCACCTTTCATACCTTGGAGAAAAGCCACCAGATGTTGCGTGTATCATCTGGACAGATTGAGATCAGTTATGGTGTTCTAACAGGTATTGTGGCCCTAATATAACTGGCATTATATCATAGCAGGGACAGCCTGAAAATCAGGACCCAGAAGTATGAATAAAACCCAGCTTTCCTAGACTCTGCTTCAGGTGGGCATTGCATGGCCCACACTCAGTGCTGATTTAACATGGTCCATGATCCCAAGCTGGGCCCATCACTGCCAGGCTACAGTCCATGAAAGCTGAAGCCATAATAAATCCATTACTCTTTAAAGTGCTGCAACTTTGGTGTTGCAACAGAGCAACACGGCCACCCTTCTAGCAACTGTTTAAATATATTGTTCATTTCCTTGAAGCTTTGAGGTGCAGACTAAATATCTCAATGAACACATTCAGACTTTCACAGAAGAAAAAGCACAGGATGGGCTCACCAAACTCAGACACAGCATTTTAATCCATCCCTGCCATGTCCAATGGAAAGACTTCAATTATTCATCCTCAGATAGGTTGCTCTCTTCTGTGGTCAATCTTCTCAACTCAGAAAATTACTCAAGACTCAAACCTCTAGTTGAGACCAGGTCAAAGGAAACTCACCTGGAAGTACAAGTCAAGGGCTGCCATCATGTCCACACCACGTGGAAAACACTACAGTGTAGGGATGAAAAAAAAAGAAAACTGTATCAGACACTGGCAAGGATTCCAAGTTGGGACATCTCATCCAACAACCCAAGATAGTGACCCAAAATAGTTTCCAGCAGTCCCTTTTCTACGGGATGGAATGCTAGTTGTGTTCATGCATAATGATAACCCATGGTATGAGATGTTGAATTCTAGACCATGTGTGGATTTGTAGCTGCAATAGCAAACCATAGTTTGTTGACCACAAGCAACCCAAAGATGTAATTTACATGTAACAACAGCTCAAACAATGGGCTGTCGTGGCTGAGCAGGAGAGCGACTTCCACTTTTAATCAGCAATCTACAATGGACTCATTCATAAGTCATTGAGTATGATATACAAACCCAGAGAGCTGGTTAACCAGTTTCTTGTTTAACCCCCAAACAATCCATTAGTCTGGGTTTGTGCATCATGCTCAACCATCTATAAATGAGCCAACTGGAATTTGCTTAGTAAACAAACAGAAGTGGCAGGTGTACAGGAGGTAGCATATTCACTCACTCCCACTTGTGCATGGTAACTCATAGGTTGTTTAATCCCCCGATTGTCATTATCAGCCAACCGGGTTGGTAAGTAACTCATGGTTTGCTGCTGTACTGTGTAGTCCAAGTTGTTTAAACCATAGTTAAGAGTGAGACAGAGTGCTAAAAGTCATTCATGGATGGTTTTGCCATGCTACAGAGACAGTGAGCGAGAGTGGTTAGAACCCCTGGCTCTTGTACATACCAGTACTAAAGAGATGCAAAAGCACTTGGAATACAGGGAAGGAGTGGGCAATGGAGAAAGGAAACAAACAAGCCAGGGACTGAGAAAGTAAACCATGGCTGGGCTGATCAATTGCAAGATGAAGCCTAGATAGGCAACCAATATATAAATAAAGCAGGCCAGTGTTTCCTTCTTGCCTCCTTGTTACCTTTTTGTCCTTGAGATAGTAGCCAATGGCATAATTCCGATCTCCTGTTTCTTTCTCTGACTGAAACCTACAAGAGAAGAGACGTGCATGCACCCTTGTTTCTCTCCAGACTCATGTCTAAGAGGTTTTTATAGACCATTCCCTTCAGCATATGCTTTCAGAATGATTTACATTACCATTCAAAGGAAATGCTCTCAGAAGAAATTACCATTCAAAGGAAAAATGGCAATATTCCTGCCTGTCTGGTTGCCAGCAAGTCCGGAAGTAAGGCGTGACACTGCCCTACGTGTTGCACTAATCAGCTTCACAACAAACCACATTACAGGCAAAACGAGCACAATTAGCATCTCCTGGGAAAGCAACCTTGATTTTCTGCCATGGCCTTACGTGGTATTGCTGAATCCCACATATTCATTTCCTGCCATCTTCTTCAAATAATCCACAACCTAGGAGGAGGAAACAGGAAAAATGGTTTCCAGATATGCAACATAATGCAGTCCTCCTCTCCGCTCCTCTCCATTGGCTGGGAGGCAGGTGTCAAAACTCTTTCAGCCTGAGGGCCAAATTCCATTTTGAAGAAGCTTCAGACCCTCCTGCATTCCAGTGGTGGTGGAGCCAAGGACAAATTGGGTTTGGCCCAAATACAAAGAACTGGTGGTATGTTTTATCTTAAAGATCTTATTGCCAGTAGTTAAGCCTTAATGGAGGCATTTCATCCTTTCAGAATGGGGAAAAACTGCCCCAAACCCACGAAAACAATAAGCAGTGGTCAAGTGAAAGGGGGTGTGGCCATCTGAGGAATCCTGGGAGGCTGGATGGGGACCCCAGGCAGGCCAGGTCTGGCCCCTAGGCATGAGGTTCTCCACCCCAGCTTAGGCTGTAAGCCCGTAAGCGGTGCTGTGCCACTGCTAACTTTATAGTTTATATAGTGTCTTGATTTTTGGGGTACTTGGGAATAGTAATTATAATTTTCATGAAGTTCCAGCAAATAGATTGGGATGTCTCATATGGCAGAAATCTTCAGTGGGTTGTCATATTAGAGTAATAATTTTGCACTGATCATACAACTATCTCTAATCAAGCGCTAGCTGGGTCTTTCATAAATGCTTATTTAAATTATTTTAAACAAGTTTTGGATTGGCTTTAAGTGTAGAATCCTCTCCAGGTGGTGCACAGGATAAAAAACAAAAACATACAAATAGTATGTAAATAGATAATAAACGCATATACAGTAAAATACTAGTATGCTCTAGAAAAACATCACTAATAAAACCTGCAGCCCACAGTTTTATGAGAAGGCCAGCAAAAATAGCTGGGTCTTCAGAGCCTTTCTTGGAGAACCACAAAGAATGGCCCAAAGCCTAAAGGCTCTGAAAAGCCCCTCTCATCATTGCAATTTAGCCAGGGGCAAATTATGTTTGAAAGCACAGCCTTTGTCCTGCATATCACCTCAATCAACCTTCAGCACTAGCTGTGCACATGATTCAGGAAGTGCAAGCTTTATCAGACATCAGAATTGTGTTGCAAAATAAATGGTCTGATTGTCCAACGTTGGCAGCAAGTACTGTTGCTTCCAGACAAAATTTTTCAAGGGAATTGCCCTATCCCTTTTGCTTGGGGGTCCTAGCGTTCCTTCTTCTAGTCTGGAAGAACCTTAGGTTCCCCCAATGCAGGTGCTGGCCTCTGAGAAAGCATAAAACAGAGTCTTCAAATAGGGGAAATTAAAGGTCACACTCACATAGTCAAACTTCTCAGCTTTCTTGCAGCCCATCTGAAATAAAGAAAAGAAAACTCATCTGGACTCTTGAAAAAACTGCATCCGTGGCAAATTCCAATGAAGGTCAGCCATGGGCACCCCAGACCAAGTTTTCAAAGGGACATAAGGCACCATGAATCTGGACTCAGTTCTTGAGCAGCAGGCCAAGGGCTCACAGATGGTCTGAATCCTTGAGAAGGCTTGGGAGGGTGCTGGCCAAGATCTGGCCCTGCGTATGGTTCTGTGCTATGAGTTGTTTCATGTCTGAGCATGAAAGAAGGCATCTTCCACTTTGGCCCAGGAAGGGCTCTGCAAGGTTTGGGTTTGGATGTACCGAGGAAGAAAGAGCATGTTTGGCAAATCCAGTGCCTCTTCGAGGTCTGAGCCTATTGGCAATAGCAGTTACTAACTTGCCTGAGGGGCACAATCATAATTCAAAGTATAATTCTGATCTGTGAACTGAAGCTGGAACCAGCATTCTGCTTGCTGAGTTTGGTGTCAAACCCGCTCCTCACACTGTGCCCCCTTTATTGATCCACTTTAGTTTCCCTCATGATTTCAGAAGCAAAAGGCTCAGTCTGCTTCCAAGAATGAGGCACGTCGTGATGCAGCCTACTTGTGGCTTGGTGGATTTCCCCAGAGTCCACCGTATAATCCTCACATAACCTCCACAGGGGGTGCAGGTGCCCCGGCTCATTGTGGGCTCAAGGACCCACGAGGCGCCACAGCACCTCCTCTGAAGCCAGCTGGTGATTCTCCACTGATGAGGCTGGTACTCATAGGAGCTTTGTGTGAGGATGTGCTGTCTGCTGAAAGTGGCTTGTGGGGGATTACACAGCATGATGGAGCAAGCTCTGATGGGCCAGTGGCTGGAGAGGAACTGATTGGTGGTGAGTCTAAGGAAAGATGAACTCCTCTCAGGGAGCTCCCTCAGATTTTAATGCCTTCTCCTGAGATTTAATACCCAACAAGTGCAGGCTCTGGATTTTGGAGGGCCACCGGGCAAGGCATGCTTAATGGGCCCTCTCCTTCAGTGAGGTAGCCTTCTCGGCACTTGGCCCCCAGCTGCTCTTGCTCTCCCCCTTCTTGCCTGGCAGGAAGCCAGTGAGCAAATAGCCAGTAGCATCTGCTGCTCCTCTTTCTCATCACCGCTGTTGTCCAGGCTACAGTGAGATGCAGGTGAGCAAGCAGGTTGCCATGGTGAAGAAGAAGCAGGCCTGGAGGCTCTTGTTAGTGGGGCCCTGCAGGGTGCAGGTGCTTGGCAGGGGCCTGACCGTGTCTCCTCCGGATGCTGGCTCTGGCTGTCCTTACCCTGAACTCAGCAGGGAATATGGCTGATGCGACCCATTCTCCCTAGACCACCCAGTGCAGTGCAGTGCAATGCAACTCAAGCCCACCTTTGGGAGTAGGACCGTAACTGCAGGCTGCTTACCCTGATGAGGGAGCTGATGACAATGGCCCCTGCATTCACCATAGGGTTGTGGGGAATCCCTGGATGCAAAAAACAAAAACACTGTTAGGGGAGTGTCACTCAACCCTCAAATGCCTCCCCAAGTCAAGGCCAAACTTATCTCGACCTTCCTCAAATTGGTGCCACTCTGGCATGTTGGATATTATTATTTCATTTCTATACTGTCCCACAGTTAAAGCTCTCTGAGTGGTTTACAACAATCCATAAAACAGGCACTAAAATGCAATAAAACATCATAACATCAGAAAAAAAATTAAACAGCTTAAACCAGCTAAAGCAGACAGTAGCTAAGATTGCTCTACAAAACACCTCCCCCTCACCAGTGGCCAAGTGAGCCTTTAAAGGCCTTGGAAAAGAGGGCAGCCTCTGAAAAGAGGACAAAGCTGGCCGGAGTGGAGAGGTTGTTCCACAGATGGGGGGTACCACCGAGAAAGACCCCCTGGTTGCCACTTTCCCCACTTCCCTCAGAGTCAGCACTTGAAGGGGCTAAGTGTGACACCGAGGTAGTTGGAAGAGGTGCTCTGACAGTGTTGCAGTCCTAAGTCATGTTCGGCTTTATAGATTAAAGGCCACTTCAGTGCCCATCACACCTACCATTTGCTACATTAGCTGGGAGTAACAGGAGTTGTATTGCACTATAACCTAGTGGAGGACGCTAGGTGGGGGAAGACTGAGCAAGTTTGCGATACAAACAGCAATAGTTATCCTCATGGAGGATAACTGTGGAGTGTTGCTTATTCACATACCTCAGCTTGGCCTCAAATTAGTGGGGGCTTTGCCTGAGGTGGAAGAAACACACACAATGCCCTGTCATGAGTAATACAAACTGTCCTACAGGTTCATTCATATTATCAGTTAATAGCTGCTACTAAATTAATGTATGAACTTTCCAAACCATATAAAATAAAATTCATAAGCAAGAGAACATGGGGTGAGGTAACGTCACAGCCTGAGCAAACATGGAGAGAAATTAGGGCAAAATGAATCCGGCTCCCCTACCTCTTACAACATTCATGTCTCCATTACATTTTAAAAACCCTGGTTTAACTGGGGAGGAGACATGAAGCATCACTGGGAGAAAGACGTACTGAAATTCCCAGAGCACCCCAGTGAAAGATCACTTGGCTGTCTGCAATTCATGGGGAAAATAGAGGGAACTGTTCATTTGGGGGATGGCAAAATTTTTGAGGAGAGATTTTATATCCCACCTTTTTCCTGTCAAGGAACTCAAGGTAGCTCACAATTCTATGTAATTCTATTACTGTACTATCATTTCAACTACATCCAGCAACCTCTCCCAACCTGATGCCCTTCAGGCTGGCCACGTTGGCTGGGAATTACGGGAGTTGCAGTCCAAGACATCGGGAAGGTACAGGCTGTTATAAAAGATGATTTTTGCTGCCACAATCCTGGCAAGCTCTATCACTTCACACATGATGTGGCAGCAAACCTGGACTTGAGAGGTATCTCTTCAAGAGATGTTTCTCCTTACACAATAGTCCTTGCACATGACATGCTTAGCTGTGTACTCCTTAAAAATGGCATCTCGCAAGAGATAAGGGCTTGCTCAAAGGCACTCAGAGAGCTCTGTGGCTGGAATGGCAGGATTGGAAACTTGGTTTTTAATGCACAAATACACAAGGGCTTCTCTCCACCACTACTCCATCCCTTTTCTCACCTTCCTCGTTGAGAGAGAGCTTGTCATAACGCAGCCCACTGGGCTCTTTGCCCACATATTGATGAACGCGTTCAGTGCCCAGTTCACTGACAGCGACAGCGTATTTCAGGGGCTTGACACACGACTGCAGGCAGAAGGGGGTCTTGGTCTGGCCCATGGAATGTCTGGCAGAGAGGGCAGAAAGAATAAATCAAGACGATGGGGCGGGGTGATTCAGCAACATGTTAAGTAACTAAACATAAATAAGGACAAGCACAGCACCGTTGTGGAGAGCAGGTAGGAACGTTATACCTGTAGATTCCATGCTACAGCCAGGTACAGCAGTTCTTCTGCTCCTGTGATCCTCCAAATGTTTTGGCCTACAACCCCCATCAGCCCCAGCAAACATAGCTGAGGAAGGATGGGGGCCATAATTTCTGGAGGGCCACAAGATGCTCACTCCTGCTTGCTACAGCATGCAGGACACCAGCTGACCTGCTCCGGTCTGCAGAGCACAACGCCTCTCACGCTGCCGCCTCTCAAACTGCACTTCACCGACAGTGCTGCCTTTCTCTGCCTGCTTAGCATGAACTGGCAAAGTTCAGCAGAAAGGTGCAGAGCACTGTGACTTCTGATCCCTTAATTTCCAGCCCTGCCTCTTACACTCAGACCCCTTTTGCTCACCGTTGCCCATCCACTGTGCAAAGGGACACGCCCCAGATGTCTGGATTACACTTTGCCAGCTGTGGGATGTAGTTTGCCACCTAGAAAAGGGAGAGATGCACTGGTGAGCCAACCATCATTGATTCAACCATCTGCCAATCTGACTTGAGGGAGGCTAAGGCAGCTTCCCTAGACTGAATAGCCCCAAGAGTGGTCCTGTTATTTTGAAAAGAACAACTGAGAATCTTGTGGCATCTGTTTTATATTCCCCTTTTCTCTGAGCAACAGGAAGTTCCAACAGAAAATTTTACAGCGCCAGGTTCCTTTGGAAGAGAGTGTGCTGGAAATGTGTAATGGCTTTTGTAATAACTATTTTTACAAGCAAACTTATAAAATAGGTGGAAGCATATTTTTAAAGCAGCTCAGTTCCCAGAGCTGCTGCTTCTTAACCATTACAGAAATTAAAATTGGTTTCTCCTCACCCATCAGCAAGTCCTCTCAGAGCACAAACTGCCCACTGGCATCAATGGACGTTTTCCCGCGGATGAAAATGGCAGCTTGTCTAGTGCTTGCTCACTCGCTCTCTCTCGCTCTCTCTTTCTCTCTGTGCATGGTTAGACTCTACTTTCCCCACCCTGCTTGCTTCTGCTACTGCAGAGGGTGGGGGAGTGAAGGTAAAGGTGGTAGTAGCTGCTATTTACTTAGGTTTTTAAAAACATGCACCTTAATTGCATCCAGGCAAAATTACATCTAGTTTGGCTTTATAGAAAAGCCTTGAGGGAAAGTCAGTTTGCATGTCCAGAGATCTACAGATTCACATAGTGCTTCTTTTGCTGAAGAGAGACTAGTAGTCTAAACATTATTCTGTATTCAAACATTCAAACAAAATAAGCAAGTCAGAAGGAACTCTTCTTAACATGCTGGATATTTATGTGCAGAGAATATTTTACATTCACATCAAACATGGGATTTCCCTTTGTTTTAGTTGGAATGGTACAGTCCAGTACGGGCCATCCCACATTATTCTGCTGATAGTGAAACTTGACTTTCTGCACAACCAGTTCTCAATGCAACAGATGCGCATCTTTTTCAGACTTTATTGCTCACATAGTCTTAACATCTCCCCTCTCATGGCTCCACTTTTTCGCTGCACCACGCAGCACAAACATGTGCTTCCTGTAAAAATAGGATGCTTCTACTACTGATGCTTTAGTTCCTTATGGGAAGATTGTGATGGATGTTGCAGCACACATGCCCTACCCACGCATGCAATGGCTATTGTTTGCAACATGATTAGTAACAAGACTTGCAAATGATCCCCTTTACCTAGCTATGCCACTTGGGAGGAGCCATAGCTCAGAGGCAGAGCACCTGTTTTGCATGCAGGAAGTGGCAGGTTCAATCCCCAGCACTTCCAAGTGCATCTGGGAAGACTTGGTCCTGCCTAAAACCCTGGAGAGCCATGTCCTAGATTATGTGCTCTCCTTGCTGTACAGTCCCAGCGCATAGGTGCTTGTCTGCCATTTTAAGGCAATGGGCATTCCCATGTCCCTTTCCAGCACAGCAACACCTGGCCCTTTTATGAACCTCTTATTTAATACTGGGGATGTCGGTTCAAAAGCTCCTTGAAGCTATGCATCCTTATCATCTGCAGGCAGGTTCACAGAAAGTGGCAGAAGAGAAGCAGGGCTCTCTCTCCCACTGTCTATTAGGTATGGATGAGGCTTGCAGGTGTTGTAACTGCTGTTTGCAAACCTTGCAGTGAAGCGCTAAGCCATTTACAGTAGATAACATCTTGGACTGCCAAATGGCCAGGGCAGAATCAGTGTTTCATGGACTGAGATGATGATCCCTCCTTTAATCAGGACTAGTTGAAGATATTTTGGTTTTTGAGGTTAGGCATTCAGATTCCATTGTCTCCCACTGATTTCCCCCCAAGAAAGAAAGTGGCCATTTAACAGCCTTTCATTGTTTTAAATCTGACCCCTATACCACTAGACTCATTCTGTCTAACAGTAAGACTAGCCATACTGCCAGCCAGCCTATCTGCCACCTTCTCTCTCCCTGCACACCTACTCCTGTTTCCCTGAGTGCCTTCACAGAGAATCTCTTGAAGTTGATAGAAGGACTGACTTGCTTTCATTTAGCCCCTGCCACACACTTCTCACACTTTCTTTCTACCTTGCCCTCCTGGAGTCCTTTGGTGTGCTCAAAAATTTGTTCAATGTGAGTTGTGAATTCCTGGAAGTCCGGGATGACAAATTTCTTCCGGAAGGCCTGAGTCAGCAGAACAATATTGCTGCTCACACACCTAAGGACAGAAGGGATAGATGGAGTGTTGAACATGGACGTGAACCATCCTTGCTCCAGTGCACCTTACTGTGCTCCATACCTCCGGAAAAGTTCTCGGTTCAATTTTCCACCTGTGCTGGCTTCGTGTGCTGCCTTCTGCATCAGACTCATACAGTCACGGAGGCGTGGATCTGAGGTCCAAAGGCCAGTGGCTTGCAAGGCCTGAATTAAGAGGACAATATTGATGAACGTATGGCCAGGTTATAAAAGCTGGAACTGCATATGGTTTGGTTGGGTGAATATGTAACTTCCATACTCTGTTTTTCCAGTGGAATTGTGCAGCTATCCGTAATCTACCTGGGCAACATCACCAAGTAACTACTTCTGCAGTGAGGGAATGCTTAGATTTTTCTATGCAAGGCTGTTAATTTGCTAGTCGTTTGCTTTATCTATTTTTCAGTGTTTCTTTTCCTGCTTTTCTACCACATAACCTCTAGGTGGTACTGTGCTGTAGCAGAATAGGAAAAAGAAACCATGCTTTCTTTCACTTTCATAATTAAATACAATATTTTTCCTCCTCTAAGATGCCCCCAACCAAAGTGCAAATTAGACACAGAAGCAAAGCTGAAGGGCCATTTCACTGTCTAAAGACCCCATAAACATCTCTAACTAAGGAAAAGTCATTGCTAATCAGCACTCAACATGGGGTTGCTGTGAAATACTATGTGCGTATCTTACATCATAGACTTAATCTGGTTCAATATTTATCCCCCTCTCCATTTTGTGAGTAGATATAGGAATCTCCAACTAGGAATTATTAATACCAGTAGCAAAGTACTTTCCTCAGGATTCTTAGCCATGGCAGTTAAGTTATATAGAATTGAAGAACAGAGATGACCACAAATTACTGCCATGTTTCAATATGTGGGGAAAGCAGTTGTGACAGCATCACAGAGGTGGCATCCATTGGAGGATGCCCACAACCTCATAGCAAGATATGCCACAAGTTTCTTTATTTTTAAATTTGCAACTATTGAGAAAAAACAGAGGGAACAACATGGGAATGAAAAAAGCAAAAACAGAACAAAATAGCATCTCCATTCTCAATAGCCATTCACAACACCATAACTAAAACTAACTAAAAACACAACTAAAATTTGACACTTCTATTTTAAATATGTATAGCAATATGAGCCGCCCATCTATCTAAATAAACATTTGCACAAAATAGATGATGGCATACATATGCAGCAAGAGCAGGAAGGTCTTCAGACCACTGAATGATAGGTGGTGGGTGTTTAACCTTCTATACTTGAAGTGTAAGTACAAGTTTAGCCTTCTGTACTTGAAGTGCAAGTCTCTTTGCAAATGTCAGGGCTATAAAATTCGAGTTCGGGTTCAGGTTCAACAAATTATTATGTTACTTTTATATACCCACTTTGTCCCTCTTGTGAGGAACCCAAGACAGCTTACATAACCTTCCTCCACTTCATTTTATCTTAACAATAGCAACCCTGTAAGGCAGAGAGTGACTGACTGGCCCAAAGTCTCCCAGTGGGCTTCATGGCCAAGTGGAGATTAGAACCTGGATCTCCCAGGCCCCTAGTCCAAGACACTAATTACCATACTGCACTTTTATTATTTAAAAGGGCATGAATGTCTAC
Source organism: Varanus komodoensis (assembly GCF_004798865.1). NCBI lineage: Eukaryota > Metazoa > Chordata > Lepidosauria > Squamata > Varanidae > Varanus > Varanus komodoensis. The sequence continues at coordinate 25,417,341 of NW_025335349.1, forward strand.
AATTATCATCAACTGTTCAAGAACAAAATGTCTATGAGCAAAACCTTCCAACCAGAAAGAATCCACTACAGCACATGCCCACATCAGCTGCTTTTTAACTAGTCACTGCAGCCTACAATAGGTATCAAACATTGTTTTTGTTGAATCAGCCCCAATTTCAAATCTACCGAAATAGTACATATGGAATATAGAACAACTTTCCACTGATTAGGTTATTTTGAGCATTCTAATTTCTGTTTCATTCCTCTCTAATGTTCTGAACATCCAGTTTATCACATTCCAAAAGACATTTAAAAACATCTGTTGCAGGGCTAGCATTCTGTAAAGAACCAATTCATTCTGTAACAATGTAGGAGGTGGTATTTTGCTTATCCACATTATCTTGCATGTTCCTGCCATTTTGAACTATGCTTTCCACTCCCCCTTCCCCCGCCCCACTTCATCTTCTGCAGTTTCAACTTGTAAATCCTCTTTTCCAGCAACATGCTAAACTATTGGTTGAATCTGCCCGGTCCATGTGCAGATACATGGCTTACTATGTGGTGCTCTACCTGTGCAGTCGCATGACAGGTAGTCACCAGTGGGCAGCTCCACGTTCGAATAAGGGCTGCTCCAAATGAGGCTTTTACTGTACTATCACCCTCATTCACAGAATTTCATGCAGGGTCCCGGCATCCTTGGCTCCCACTCGTAACCCCTTTGAGGACTGCTGGGAGGAGAGTTTCTTACACTGATGAATTTATGGACAGATATACATTCTTGCCCCTCAGCAACTGTGTAGAAGAGCAGGTCACCAAGCCGTGGTAACATCCCGTTTTCTGACACATCCCTGGGGAAAGATGAGAGTTACCACAGAGAACAGAGAACATTTCACCACTCCATATTTATTTACTTATTTAACATGTTTATCCGCCATTTTTCATGTAGATAGGCCACCTCCCAAGGTAGTTCACAGACTATTAATAAGTGGTGAAGACAAGTCCTTTCCATATACTTTAGCCAGTGCTGAACCTTACTTTGACACTGGTGGTGGGACAGCGCCTTCCTCTCCCTCGAGGGCAGTGGTCTAATTTAGGGGGTTCAGGGCAGGTTGCCTGGAACACTCAGTTCCAAACTCCTACAGAAGGAACTGGGCTGCTGTCACTGCTGCCCCCTCCACCCCATAAGTGCTACCTGAAGCAATTGCCTTGCTTTGCCTACCTTGTCTTTAACAGCATTTCACTTCTTAACTCACAAATATCAAATCCCTGAGAGAAGTGTAGATAAGTTGCTTGGAGAATACAATAGAGTAAGAGCTCATTGGTTTACTTTGTCTGACTCTTTCTGCACACCAAACATGAAGAAGTAAAGGAGAATGCAGGCGGCCTGCAGTGAAATAGCCAATATGAGCCAATCTATATGCATGAGAGTCATGTATCTGCGTTCCAAATGGCACATCAGACAGGGCATGGAGACATACGGTATAGGGTAGCCCAATTATTACTGTAGGAGAAAGAGATATATGCATTTCTGGTCCTTATTCAGGTTGTTCATCTGCTCCATGTCAAGAATCTAGGAATAAGGAACTGGGAACTAAGAACTGGTAGTAGTCTTGCCAATCAAATGGCAAGGGAAGCACTATGAAGGAACTCTCTTTCCCATCAACAGCCAAATGTGGTATGTGCATTGGCCTTAAATGAAGAAACTGTCTGTTCCATCCTTTGCTTTACCCTATCTGGAAAAAGGATTGATCGATTTGATAATCAACTTGCATTCCTTGTATTGGTAGAACAGCCATCTAGGAATGGCACAGATTTTCTGCCTTAGAATTATTTTATTTGCAAACCATCACAAAGGTAAATTCCTTGTCCACATAGTAAACCCCCCCCCCAAATAAAAGCCTAATAAGTGATTTCCCTCATTGACATTTTAGGTTGTATACAATTCTGTGGTTATGGGGCTAGTTCTACAGCAGCCCAAAATTTGGTTGGGAGCAGCATCAGGACCTATGCTCAGAATGGAGTAAGTGCAGGGGATACTTGCCACCTAACCATGCCTTATAGTGGAGGAAGTGAGAAAACAAAAATCAAGAGGCATTAAATGTAGGAGAGCCCCTGGATTAATGTATGTATCTGGAAGTCTGAAACCCCTTCTTTGCTCTGCCTCTGCACAAATGCGTCACTATCTCAAATGTGGAAAGCACAGGCAGTGCAAAACCCTGAGTGCGTCATGATGCTCATGATGCTCCTCTCTCTGTGCAGGTCTTATTTCCACCACACCTCCTTTTAACAATCATCAGTTCTCTTAAGAATGATTAGATTTGCTGACTGGTTATACAAAGAGATTAGACAAGTGAAACAGGATAGCAGCACTTGTGCAATGGATGTCACCTTGACTAGCTGTGTACTTACTGGTTCACCTACCCCTCTGCATCTGTAAGGTGTTGCAGATGCAAACAAAGGGTTGCCCTGTAGTGAAAGAACACTGATTATGTGTGAAGGGGCTTAAAGTGACCTGCACTATTCATGGTTCCTGGTTGAATTGAATCCCCACTTTGACATGGTGACCGATGGACATCACACCACACCACAGTGATATGACTCATGGCTCATGCATCCCTTACTGGTCTGTAAGCTGCTGCTGTTGCTGCTGTTGGTGACGGCCATTCAGTATCGCCGCTGCCTCTCTGCCTTGAGCCGAGTAGCCAGCTCTCCCAAAGCCCCAAGTAAGTATCATCTGCAAACGATGCTCTGCCTCTCTTCTGCATGGGTACTGAATTCCACGAGGCTGCAATACTCCTGGCACGAGCCTGGCTGCGCGCATGGCTGCAAGCAGCGAAGATCCGTGAAGACTTAAGAGTTTGCAGGCATCCGATGCGGCCAGGAGACAGCGGTGGAGAACGGGGCAGGTGGCGGAGAGTTGCAAGAATGCGCCCTACTGGCCCTTTAAAAAGAAAGACGATCGCGAGCCAGTGCAGGCGGGAGGAGCGACGAGCCAGGGAGCAGGGAAAGGGTGATCGGCAGCGGCCCTGTCCTATAAAGCAAAAGAAACGTAAAGTGGAGGGGAGCTAAACCAATGAGGAAGGGAGGGAGGGACTTTGTACGTTCTCACGGTGCGTTCCTCCCAGTGAGTCATCAGAAGATGCAGACAGTGTTTCATTTTGGATGAGGCTTTCCTAATCTGCTGTGCTTCAGGTGTGAGAGTTGTAGCCCGACACATCTGGAGGGCTACCAGTTGGAGAAGGCTGCTTGAGGCTCTGAGAGGCTCAAGAGGGTTCTCGAGCTGCGTCCCTCTTTATTTCTGGTTGAGTGAATATAGCTGGGAATCGCTATTTCGTTCAGAAATATCATCATGGAAAATGACACACTTTAAAATTGCCCCTTAATCACTGTCTAATCATCCGACTTGTGTTTTCAAGAGGGTAATTGTAAGGTTCTTAACTTGGTTTTTGGCAGGAAATCTGTAGCTGATTAAGCTTTACTGTTACTTTTAATCTGCATATAAGAATGTCCTTTTCTGTAAAAAATCTGAGTTTTTGGATGCAATCCTATACGTGTCCAGACACAAAAACATCTACGAGTCCCAGTTGGAGGCCCTTTTTCCTGTCCAAACTTGCTCAGCGTTGTGCCTTCAGGTGCTTGGCTCATTGCAGACATACTTGTTAGGTATGAGTGTGCTAAAGTAATGCAATACACGTGTGGTTCATTTCTGCATCTTCAGGTAGCTAATGGTTTCTTACAAGGCAGAATCTGTTGTCATCCCGATGTTTGTTGGACTACAGCTCCCATAATCCCCGGCCATGGGCTATGCTGACTGAGGGTGATCAACAACAACTGGAAGACTGCAGGCTCTCCACTGCTGTTATGTGGAGTCTTGTACTACTTCAAGCCAAGGGTTTTGAACAATCGCCATGCCTCATTCCCAGAATTTTACATATGGGTATGCATGTGTGATCCAGGAAACAGAAAACGTTTACAGTGGTACCTTGGCTCACGAACTTAATCCATTCCAGGACTCTGGTCATGACCCAAATTGGCCATGCACCGAGTCAAATTTCCCCATAAGGTTCAGTGTAAATAAGGTTAATCCGTTCTGTAATCATTTTTTTTAATCACAAAAATTTGAAGCAGGCACGCAGGTGGTGGGGAGATGGGCATGATTGCGATCGTCACCTGATGAGTTTGCAACCCGAGGCAAAATTTTTCAGAAATTTCAGTCCACAGCCCGATTTGGTCGTGAACTGAGGCATTTGTGAGCTGAGGTACCACTGTACTTCCATTTGTAACACTCTCATGCTTCATCTTGGTTTCTCCTTTCTCTTTCCACCTGAATCTCTGTTAATGTGGTGACTGAATAACTGCATAATTCTTTTTGATGGCAGACAGCAAAACCTAAAGCCATGTAGTAACATCCAACCTGTGCTGATGCTTTGCTGTGGCAGTTCAAGCTGGCAATCCCTTTTCTGTGATTACTCACTGAAGACATATAACCACTGTTGTTTTAATGCAAGGATAGAAAAAAAATTATGTCCTGACTGTACAGAAAAAAATGTCACCCCATCTGCATCAAACCAATGGCGGGTACATGTAGGGCAACATTCTTTTCCAGAAAGAGAGTAATCTGTGTGCTGGTAGTTGACCAGGCCAAAACCCAGTGGACTGCTGGGAAAGAGGCTGCCCATTCCTGATTGCTCATGGGCTTTGGAAAGTAGAGCCACAGGGGTCCCTCTCTCCACCCCTTCCCCTTTAATATATTGCAATTCAGTATGGGTGCTTCCCAAAGGAGGGTTCCGAGTGCTCCCAACCAGAAGGTATTATGCAGCTATGTCATCTTTTTTCCTCCCTTAACCTGGATTCCTCACTAAAAGAAAAAAGACAAAAAAAGAAGCAGCATAAAACGTGGGAGGGATGTTGTGAATGAGGGAGAAGAATGGTGTAATAAGAGCCTCATCTGGAAGCCCCTGGAAAATGCACATGGAACCCATACCTGTGTTCCCCCATATTATTTTTTTACATGTGAGATTCCAGGAAGACTGGCTCCAGTATATCCTTTTCATCCAGCTTTTCCTGACTCCTTCAGTCCCATGTAAGCTACATATGCCAATCCTATGCAGAGGTGAGTGTGTATCAGCCTCTGAAATCAGTGGCTTAGGAGCGCCCAACTCTATAGGGTTGGACTGCTAGCTGGGATTTAGCCCTGTTGCACACGGCAAGATTTGCATCTGCGTGAACATTCACAGAAATAGTCTGCAGGACAATGTTTCCGTCATCTAGGTGTAAGGCATGCCATCTCCATTGCACCAACTGGTTGCTCCAGATTTCTGGATGATGTAGAAGCATGTGCTTTCATTAATATTTGTTCAAATTTGTAACTTAAACTCTTCTTATGAATAAGTGTCAGTTATATTTCACTAGATGTCATCCCAGCTAGAAGCAGATTGTTACTGGAGCATGTAGAGACTATTTCATTTTTGAAAGAAGACAGCACACTGGTAACTTTTCAGCTGTGGCAAAACCAACAAGGAGTTGAGCACATTTACTATGGCACAGACTTCTGAGACTAAATCATGAGTTCTGCAGTAGAAGTATGTTGTGCATTGCCAAAGGTATAGCTAATGATTTATGAATGCTCCCCATGGAAAAATCCTGGACAAGAAGAATGAGCCTAGCCTAAGCCTTTTGCTGCTGTGCTAATTTTCTACATTCAGGGAGCTGCTTGCTACAAACAAAGCAGGAAGCTTTCAAAATATGATTCCTTTCTTCAGTCTGAAATGGTGCAGATTATCATTCTATCATTTCCATACTCAAATCATCTCATTATTCTTCCTTGGCAGATCTAGACAGACAGACAGACAGACAGACAGACACACGCGCGCGCGCGCACGCGCGCACACACACACACACACACACACACATCTTGTAGATCATACATCTGTTACAGAAAAGCAAGTCAAAGATACTGTGACAGCTGGTCAGAAATGTTGGAGGTTAACAGAGTAAATAGAACACTTTCTGAAACTACTTGGATTAATTATATTTTTAAAAACTCACGCACATAAGTCATTAGCTACAAAGCTATGTTTAGACAACCCACTAGGTGGCAATAGTTCTTGTACTTTGCAATAGAGCCAACATTTTCCCCTGGTCTTTCATGAAGAGAATTCTCAGGGGAATATCAGCTCATACAGTTAGACAATAGACAGTTGCTCATACACAATTTCATAATTTGAGGTACTGAACTGAAAATAAGAATGCAAAACCTTTTATAGATGTTACTTTATCGTGATTCTCATGAGGACTAGCAACTTCTCAAAACAAAACAGATACTCTTTTTTTGGAGAAAAGGTAGTACCAATACATTCTGCACTTTATACCCAGGAGCTTAGTTTTATGAAGAAGTAAGCATACTTAAGCCTACTGATTCAACAGGCTAAGCATAATTAACTTTGCATAAGATCAGGTTGCATATTGTGTGAACATGTAGATTTTTCAATATTTATTTATTTTTCGATTTATATCCTGCCTTTTTCCTACAAAGCGCTCAAGGCAGCTTACATCTCCTCCATCTTATCCCCACAACAACAACCCTGTGAGGTAGGTTGGGCTGAGAGTCTGTGACTGGCCCAAAGTCACCCAGTTGGCTCCATGGCTGAGTGGGGACTCGAACCCAGATCGCCTGAGTCCCAGTCCCATGCTCTTAACCACTACACCACACTGGCTCTTAATTCCTGGGTTATGTATAGTTTTCTCTCTTTCTCCCAATGATTCTTTTATGCTCTTTAAAAATGTAAGTTATTACAAACCATTGTTTCTAAATGCTGTGGAAATAGGTGTATGTATACGTGGTGACAATCCTATGCATTATCACTCCCCTAAATAAGGTTCATTGCATACAGTGATGCTTATGGAACCCCTGCTGAACGAAAGGACAATTTGACCTGCCTGCAAGGCCTCAGTCAGCTGCTCTTGCAAGTCAGGGCTCTGCACATTTTTGAGTCACTGGCCGCATTTGAAATATTGAGAGAATGTCATGGGCACTCACACAAAATGACCACCATGGAGGTAGGACTTGCCCATTCATAAAATGGCTGCCATGGTTGAAATGAAATAAAAACACTCATTTCCAGAAGCCAAACTAGCAAGGTGAATAGAAAAGTAACTTGCCCAAGAACCTAAGTAGAAAAAAGCTGAGGTGGGATATGAACTCCAGAACTCCAGAACAAAACAAATACTCTTAACCAAAGGCAGTGCTTTGTTTTGCGGTATACCAGATTCCATTTTTGTACTGCTTCATTGTTCAAACAACCTCAATAAAATAAAAATCTGGAGTGGCAGGGAGCCAAATAGGAACCAAGGGAAATATTCATGGCTACATTCATATGCAGAAGCTCGGCATGGGAGACTCCTGGAAAGGGCCGGCTCTGTCCCCTGGTTCTAGCTTAGGGTGGTTAAAGTGGGGAGACAAACTCCTGAGCTATTCATAGCTATGTGGAAGAGGGCATGTCCGTGCAAATGGCTTGTATGCCAAGCTACACTGCTGAAATTCCCTCTTTCATTCAACAATTAAGGGTGCAATAGTTATGTCCTCTTTTGCATCTGGCCTGCCCTTGGATCTGCTCTGGGTTTTGCTACCTTACCGAGAAGGCTCTTGCCCCTACACAGCAGGAGAATAAAACCTTGAAGAACTGGAAAACTTCCTGGTAGCTTCAAGTGTTTGGACTAATTAATACAAAGGCAGATGAGCTTCATATTAATTTTAAATGCTTATTACAATTCTTTTAAAACAAACAAACAAACATTTGTTTGTTAAACAAACATTTCAGGCTAACTTTGCAGGTCTTTGCTGTTCTGCAAGGGATCCTAGCACAGTAGTGGAAGGCCCTCCTGCCCTCTTCGGTAAAAGGGCTAAGAAGGAATAGGAAGGAGTCTCTTTCTGACATGCTGTGGAGTTTACAGCAGTCAAATAAAACAGTCTCGAGATGGCGAGATGGACAACTGTCTGAGCAGCTCACCTGGCCAAAGGCTTGCCCTCTCAGTTGTGAGCAAAGACTGCAGCGTCTAGAGCCTGGGCAATTGGGGAACGCTGGGTGTGCATGTCTCCATGGGAGAGAAGGTGTTTCACGTGAGGATAAGCCTATCAGTAGCTGCCAAACAGCCCAGCAGCAGGAGAGGAATGACAGGTTATTTGTTTTTGTTGAGTTTCCACTAACAATTAAGTAAACATATCAATGACTATTATCCCTTATGGCTGTATACAATCTCTTGCATATGCCAGTTGATGAAGAACAAGAGGAGGAAGGTACTATTTCTCTCCTATCCAGCCGGTGGGCTTCTCATGGGCATCTGGTGGCCACTGTGGGGACAGAACGGTGGACTAGATGGCCTTGGGTGTGATCCAGCAGGGCTTACCAAATGTCCATGATGTTCTCAGTGCCTCACAATACAAGCACAACAAACATGTGGGACCTGTTGTGCTCATTCTAAGCTAGCCTCTGGGCTTTCCAGAAAATTAGGGACTGCTTTTCCATCTGGCTTGATGGCCTCTAGTAGTTATAGAACTACAAAGGAAAAGGGCCACCAAGGTTTTCCCAAAACACTTGAAGATAAATATTCAGCTCAGCAAGTTTCCTAATCTCGGCAAGGCAGTGCCACCCAGAGATGTGAAGGCTTGGAGAAAAAGTTGGGAGGAAACCAGAAAAGTTCAGGGGAAGAAACTCCTTTCCCACTCTCAACTTTTAAAAAATGCTGGGAGAAAAATGGAAAAAGTGGCAGGAGCCATTCCACATTTTTCTGTCCCATCCTGTTCCTTCCTAAGTGATGCAGGCTGGCCCATCACATCTCTAGCTTAATCACACATCCCACCTACTCATTTTTGGCCTGTCTGGTTCATATTTATAGTGCCATCTCATGGAAATGAGATATGGTGCTGTCAAGTTAACTAAGCAGTAACAAACAATTTGATGGGGAAGAGATGGAGGGAAATGAAGGCAAGGCAATTGCCAGTGGCTGGGGTGACAGGCAGGGGCAAGCTCTTCTTCAAACCTTGATCCTATTCCTCCATCAAGCATGGTCTCCAGGCCCTGAGGATGCAAGGGAGACAGGAGTCCTTCCCAGGGTGGGAGGAGAAATGAAGGAAGTAGAGTGGGTGCTTCATTTCAGACTAAGCCAGACCTTAGTTCTGGCGAACTTGTTCTTATTACAACAAGAAAGTGGGTATCTCCAGGTTTGCCTTTTGAAGACAAATTGGCACTCTGAGCACTGATACCCCAGCTCTCAGCTGAACAGCTGTGTCCCTTCTTGTTGCTTCTGAGCCCCAGTCTTACCTTTAAGCATGAAAAGAGACTGCTGGTTCCCTCTTGTGGTGTCTCTGTCAGCCAGCAAAGGATGGACTACCCCTCAACAAAGGGCAGGCTTTGCTCCCAGGCTGTGCTATAGTTTTCCTCATAAAATGAATGTAGAAACAAATGAACGAGTGCATCTTTCTGCTTCCTTGTACATCAACAAATAGCAACTCCTGATTTATCCCAAGAGATGGACTGAAGGACAGTCTTAAACTGACTAGCTGCTTGTTGTGACTGCAGTCCCTGGGAATCAGCCTTGCTCCTATCCACCTATCTGGTTCTGGACTCTGTTTCTTAGATCTCCTACACAACATTTTCTTTGGTAGTGTGTTCATTATGCCTTACTGGGAGGCAGCCATTACACAAGGCAGCGGCTGAAGGCATGAAGGGAAGCAAAGTCACCATTAGCTTTGCTTGGAAGATGCATCCAGCAGCCATCCTCAGCAGAGAAAGGTGAAAAACTGAACTGCCCCATGGCCTCTACTGAGAGACCAGCAACTTCTACTCTTTCTCCCTTTGAACTTCATATTCTTCACCTGGTAGTTAGAAGACCTTTGACATCAAGATCAGTGCATCGGTCTGTTTTCCCTTCCTTCCAACCCCTTGCCCTTGCCGTGTCCTTTAGATTGTAAGCCTGAGGGAAAGGACTGTCTTAGTGTTGACCTTTGTGAGTCACTCTGGCAAGCCCTTTTGGCAAAAGAGTGAGATAAAAATCCTTCCAAATGATAAATATAGCTTTCAATGTTTTTAGTGTAAGCTGCCGGATGAGATCTTGTCCTTAGAAGCAGGGTAGAAATAAATATAATAATAGGTCATCTAAGATTACTCATCCTCACCCTGGTGTCCTCCAATGTCTTGGACTTCAACTCCCATCAGCCCCACACAGTATGCTCAATGATTGTGGTGATAGCTAATTATTAACTCCAGTTTTGTAAAGATTGCTGCTAGATACCAGCATCTGGGAAACAACAGCCACACTGGTGGTTTACCTTGTAAACGTCTGGCCAGGGCGATATCTGGCCAGGGTGACTTATTTTATATTGTTATTTCTTGTATTTTAATTTATGTTGTGAGCCGCCCCGAGGCTTCAGCGAATGGGGCGGCATAGAAATGTTTTAATAAATAAAATAAATAAACAAACAGCTTGTGACTTCCCAGTGGAAGACCTGGTTGGCCACTGTGCAACAAAATGCTGGACTCGGGGGCTGATTCAGCACAACTTCTCTTAGGCATAGTCCTACACTCATCTCATATGTGCTTACTGGCCAGTCAATGAGGTCTCAGGTCTAGGGTCCCACTCGTAAGACCTTTTTACCTGAGTGGTGAAGTTGCAGTCAGCAGGTAGTTCCTGTGTCTAGCACACACATCGAATCATAGAGATGGAAGTAGAGATGGAAGGGGCCAAGAAAGCCACTGGGTCCAGCCCTCTGCCGTTGCAGCACACCAATTTACACCATCCACTCAAGATGGCTGCCCAGTTTCTTTTTGAATGTTTGTATTGTGGGAAAGCCCATGACCTCTCTAGGCAAATGATTCTACTGTTGAATTGCTCTGACAGTGGGGAAACTTTTCCCAGTATCTAGCCGGAATCTGGGTTGTCACAACTTGAATTGATTATTCCATGTCCTACACTTTGGCATCAGCAAGAAGAGATCTTGACCTTCCTCTTTGTGAAAGCCTTTGCGGTACTTTTAATCTCATGTCCCCCCTCAGCCTTCTCTTTTCAAGGCTGAACATACCCAGTTCTCTCAGTCTCTTTTCACAGGGCAACATTTCCAAACCCTGGATCATTTTTGTTGCCCTGTATTACAGGTATATCCTACCCTTTTTGCCTCTTGCAAGAACCCACAGTGGCTTACACGGTCCTTTTTCTCTCCATTTGTATTCTTACTACAACCCCGTGAGCCTAAGTTAGAGTCAGTGACTGGCCCAAAGTGACCTAGTGAGCTTCACAGCCAAGTAGGAACTCTGTGGCTCTCCCAGGTCTGAGTCCAACACACTAACCATTATGCCATGTTGACTTTCTATTGATGGCAGAACTAGGCAGTGCAGCCCTCTCAATATCCTCTCAAGAGATGAGCCTGTTCAAATTAATAACCTAGTTAGCCTTCCCCAACATGGGGCCCTCCAGATATGTTGGACTGCAACATGCTGGCTGGGAATGCTGGGAGTTGCTGTACAACACATCTGGAGGGCCCCATGTTGGGAAGGCTGCCCTATTTTTATAACTGTTTTAAAAGTGTATTTCTGTGTGTGTTTTCTAATTTGGTGAAGAAGAAACCTTTAAGTAAACAAATTTTTACTTAGAAAATTAAAGAAAGAGGGAAATATTTTTCCAGAGTAGAAGGATCTGAGTCTTGCTGCTGCTGTTGGGTTAAAGCATCAGAGGAGTTGGTCAGCTGTAAAATGATCCAAACAAGATTGAGAATGGAAAGATCTCAATGATCTCGGTTCAAACCATAAATCTAATCCTGGCTAAATTGTCTTTTAGCTTCACCTCCTTGCCAGAATAGGAACATGTCACAGGTTTTGATTTCCTGCCCCCAACTGAACAGACGTACGTCTAGAACTCTCAGACTGCTCCAACTCACTTTTTAAAAGGGTAGAAAGTAAAAAAGCTGCCTTTGAATCAAGTAACTGTCAGCTTTTCAACTGTCCCCACCCACCCCCATGTCTCAGCAGTTTGATATGCAGATATCAGCTAGCGACATGAATACTTCAGCTGCTGATTTTTGTGCATGAAGTTTTTAAAAGTGCTGGAACAAACCAGGCTGGGTCTACATGCCCTCAATTTGGTAATCCAAATTTTCTCTCCCACTACCCAAATGTGGAAATTATTGAATAGTTCCAGATTTTGACACCCTTTGGATTATGCTAGTGAATATCGTGTACAAAGAAATTTGACTTCTAAACTAAATAGACAGTTTTTAAGGTATTAAAATATGAATCATTGTGGCTTTTTATGCTGGCCGTGTTCCTTGTTTTGCTTTTTGAATTTGCCTGGGAATATCCATCTGAGGCAGGACTATCGTGTTGGGTTCTCCAGACTTATTCCAAGCAAATTTGGAAAACCTATGATAAACTTTGAGAGAGTAGCATCTAACTTCTGGAGTCGTTTCTGTTAACTGAGATTGACTCAAGTTTAGAGTTGTGCAGGGGAGATTAAGTAAAAGTAGTGGCACATTTGATTCCAACGCTGGTGTTTCATAGCAGTTCCTTTTTAAAAAGTTTCAGAGGGCCAGTTCTTCAAATCCCCTGAAGGCTACAATTCCTGGAATTAGCCGTTTGGGGTCGCTGCACAACAGGCTCCTCCCATCCCCCAGCAGGGACAGAAACTGTCATCCAGCCAAAACAAACTGGCCACATATTTCCCAACCATTTTGTCCCCCTCCCTCTCAGATTGTTGGGCTGGCATCCAGCACATCTGCAGTTACCGTGGGCCTTGCCAGCTGGAAAACCCACAGGCTGTGACGCAAGCAGAGGCCTCTCCAGCCTGCCTGTTCCTCCAGTGTTGCATCCCAGCCTTGCGAGGCAGTTTCACGGCAAGGTAAATGCAGGGCTCTCCTTGACCTTCTTGGGTCAAGCAGAGACGCTGTTCTGCATCAAGGCAAGGGCTCTGTCAACCCGGGGACTTTGGCTTCCGTGCCAGAGCTCAGTTCTCGGTCATGTGAAAGAATATGCAACGTCAAACTTACCGTGTGCAGAGAGCATTTCCAGCAACTGGGAGCAGCTGCAGCCCACCCTTACAAGTCAGGGCTGAGGGAGCCTGGCTTTTGGGACAGCGAAACTCCTATTAGGCTTGAACCCTGGCACATCCCTTTTCTTTTGGTTTTAAAGGGAGGAGGGGTAAATTAAGCATTGTTCAGAAGAATTAAGATTCCTTCCTTCAGGGCATTTATCCTTTCGAAAAGTCAGATATTTTTGCTACCTTATTGCTAGTGATAGAGCTAAAATCTCCTTGGTTACATAGGAACTCCTGGTTGCTCGGGATCATTTCCCAATCCCATCTTTAAGGTAATTGTATTTTGCTGGTCTTCAGTGCTATCACCATCCAGTACTGAGGTAGGAAACGTGATCCCTTTGGCAATGGGCCCCGGACACCTTTCTTGGTGCCTGCCCAGATGCCCTACAACTCCCATTTTTATGTTTGTCATGATTAGAATTAACACATTTGTATACAAGCAACTGGGATTGCTGTGAAGTAAGTTTCTGTTCATGTTGCAGTTCAAAGGAACTGCTGAATGGGTTGGAGTGTTCACCCTACTTCTGCCTGGTACTCAGCCATTTGGACAGGTTAGTGTCCTTTGCATACTTCTTGTGGCAGTCATTTTGTGCTGGCGCCTGCCAACATGCCAGATGTACCCATGGCCTGAAAGCACTCTCTACCCCAGATCGAGAAGTACCAGATTTCTGCAGGTCAGGAAAATGAGTTGCCTTATTTCACAAGATATACTTAAGGAATATGCTACCTAACTGTAATAATTTGAAAAAAAAATCTGTACCAGGCAAATCTTCTTGGGAATAAGTTACTTCCAAGGACATGCATAGTATTGCTTTTAATGCATGTTTATATATTTATGTTTATTCAGCATTCATCTTCATTGTATCAGTCAAGCTTACTTTCTGGTATGCTTAGGACTCCAATTAATAAATGCAGGTTGCAATCTGTGCATATTTGCCTAGATATAAGTTGGAATGGAGACTCAGAGGGGATCTGTTGGCGACATACAGGTATGTGAGGGGATGTCACACGGAGATGGGTAGAGACCTGTTCTCCCCTGCAGAGGAAGGCAGGACGCGCTCCAACGGAGCAAAGCTCAGGGAACCAAGGTTCAATTTGAATGCCAGGAAGCACTTCCTGACAGTCAGGACCCCGAGGGTGTGGAATGGGCTTCCATGGGAGGTCGTTGAGGCCCCATCGGTGCGGGTGTTCAAGGATAGGCTGGACGTCCACATGGCGGGCATGTCGTGAGCGGAGCCGGCTGGTGCCGGAGGTCAGACTAGATGGCCCGGGAGACCCCTTCTGACTCGCTCTGTTTCTATGTTTCTAAATTGCCCCCAAAGAGAGAACACCTTGCTCAAAAAGAGGGCAAATGATAGTCATTTTTTAACAGTTGCACATACTAATTTGTACATATAGGTCAAATATAGAATAATTATTGTAATTTAAATAGAAACACAGTATATCTCACCAGTACTGTGAAATACAGTATGGAAGACTGACCAGGTGAGCTGTGTGCAGTCTGTTGTTCAGGTGGTGTTGGTGGACAGCATCAAGGTCTGGTCCTTCCTTCTGATGCTCCTTAGTATTTACACAAGATGGATCTCCAAACAGAAGACCATCCTCTGTAAAAGAGGAAACATGGCCACCACACCATGTATGGCCTCTTGAGTACTTTGAGATGTCTTTCAGAGCAAGGATGCATAGGAGTGCACTGTAAAATCTCTTTTGGTTCTAGCATAGCCTCGCTCACTACCATACTCACACATGCCTTTCCAAAAATAAAATATATTTCATACTAAGAAGGGATTACTTATTTTGCCTCTGAAGGTGTTAGTCCCTTGAGGAAAGATAGACAAATCCAAATTAAGAGTTTGATGGAAAGGAAGATTTGTGAGTGTTTTCAGAGTTAGGGCTGAAACAGCTTGCATGTTCCAGAGGTAAATAGCAAGTCAAGTGGGGAAGACAGCCCAAGGAGGAAAAGAGCAGGGCAGCCGGCCCCAAGGAAGATGTAGATTCAAAATCCAACTCTCTGCTAAAAGCTGCTAACACGCTATGGGATGTAGGCAAGCAAGCTCATGGGATAAGCATGGTTCACATGGGGGAGGAGACTGGAATACCCAGGGAAGGAGACTGGATCAGAGCTGGAGATCTGTTGTTCCAGCTTTCCTCTTCTATTCTTGCTTGAAGCAGCTGTAGTTACCAATGGCCCACCTAGGTTCAATGAGAAATATTGTACTAGGGGCAGAGCCTCTCTCAAGACAGTGAAGGGTTGAGGAAAGTGGTTTAGGAATCAGATGGTTAGCTACCTGTTAGGTTCCTGATTGATCCAGTTAGGATCCAGTCCCAACTAGAAGTTGCTGCAGTTCAGTTCCATATCCTAGAATATTCAGTGCTCACATCATCTGAAATTGTCACCTAAATGCACTCTGATAAGTTCTCCTTTTTTCCCATCTTTCAGTTTTTTTAAATATACTGTCCTTGAAAGTCTCCAGCTTGTGGGGGGGGGTGAAATGGAAGGTCAAGCAGAACTCCCCACCCATGCAAGCTTAGGGTGCTTCTGCTACCTGTACTTTCTCATGAGGAAGAGAAAGAAAATACCCTTCTGGGGCATTCCCTACATAAAGGTGACAGGGAGTGAGTGAAAACAAGAGCTTCACCTAGTTTGATTCCCTCTAGATGGTTTGCACTACAATTACCTTCAGTCCCAGTCAGGATCCCAGTGGTCTGGGAAGATGGGAACTGTAGTCCAAAATATGTGAAATGCACTCTCTGAGCTCCCATCAGGGAGTATTGCCCAGCTCTGGTGTTACAGTTATGTGCACTTGGTTTTTCAACAGCATTAAAGGAAATTTAGAGCATTACTTTTAACAGGATACAGAACCGGGGCCTGTTCTGGCTCCTCAGCGGCCCCACCCCTTTCCCTGCAAAGCATAGGAAGGGTCTGAACCCTAACATATTAAGCAGCTCCAAGTTGCTGGAGAGAAAATGTCTTAATATTTGGGGAAAAAAACGTTAGTAGTGCAGTCCCCCCCCCCCATAGACTTGTTGTTACTGTTATTGGTGTTGTTGTTATTGGTGTTACCATGCGAATGTTTTATTGTTATAGGATGTTTTTGCTTTTTTTTTACTTTTGTTAACCTCCCAGAGAGCCCATTGACTGTTGGGCAATATAAAAATGAAATAAAACAATGTTAGTTCAAAATGCCTCTTCTAAAGCATTAAGGCAGTAAGAGCTCTAAATTAAAGCATGTTGGAATATTGGTTATATGTGGCCCACCCCTTTTGTTTTCAGCCTTACCCGCTATAGCTGCAGAGTTCATCTGAAATGGATTTTAAGCCTGAGGCTTAAAGAGGTTCAACAGCTTTGCCTAGTAACACAATTTCTACAGTGCTTTTCCTAACTGCTTGAAGGAGCTCTCTGTAAATCTTACAACCCTGTACAACAGTCATCCAGAGCTTGATGCTGTAGTTGGCTAGCTCATGCTGGCACTTGTAGTTCAGCTTATCTGGAGGGCACCAATATGATGAATATGCGTATTATATTTCTTTTCCTCCAGCTTCAGAGAGTATGGCCGATAGTGGGTTTCCTAAGGCCACAGAACGACTTCAAGGCTGAGGTGAGATTTGATAATGACCAGATGGATGTTTCAAAAATATTCCACTCACAGAAAACATGGGAACGTGTAATGTTCTGGCTGTATTCCTTGAACAGTGCAGATTCATGCCATGTGATAGTTTCAGAGCAGAGGCAGGCAGAAGGTAGGTTGGGATCTCCTAGTCATCTGCAGTAGATCAAAAAAGATTTCCAACTCCCAACACTTTAGTAATGGCAGTAACACAGTCCTGAGGAATTGGACTGCTGAAATGGGAAAAGGTTTGTAGGGACAACCAGGAGCAAATTACTCCGAGAGCTCGGTTTTGGAACTGGAAACAAATTCTATTGTAATATATTAAATATATTCGTCCTTTGCTTGGCTCTGATTGGTGGATTTCAGGGCAGCTGGAGCATGTTGGGAGTTACGGCGGGGGGGGGGGTAGCTAAGGAGTCGAAAGATTGGGCCTCTTTAAGCAAATTGTTATTTTCCCTGCGTCTTTTGCCTTGTTCTTGATAACCACCCTGGAAGCTTGACAGCTATGCAGCCGCCTACGCAAACTTTAGAATAAATAGGTAAATAAAATTAACATATCCCCCCTTCCTTGTGCTCCTCCTGAATTTATTAAGATGGCAACTTCTCAAAATCCAAACCAAGTTTTCCATCCAGCCTGAGGGAGGAGCTTCTGTTGCAAAAAGGCTAGAACCACGAGGTTTTTTGGCTCTCTTAACCAGCAAGAAAACGGCCTGGAGGGTAAAGTGGGTTGCCGTGAATGGAGGACATTCTTTCGGGTTTGGGATGAGGTTGGTGGATAAGTTCATCCACAGCAACGGGTCCTTTTCTGTTCTACGGATGAGTTGATAGAGGGGCGTAAAATGGAATGGCTTCATGTCTTCTTGCAGGCCTCACTAATCTTTTCCTAGAGGCTCTGATAACTCTTTGCTTGTGGTGTCCCTGCACTCACCCCAGAAGGACACAACTTGCAGTTCTCTAAGCAATGAGGGCTCAGTGTGAAGTTGGGGTTTTCAGTGCTTGAAATAAGAATAAATCTTTTACCAGAACAAAGCCTTGAGCTAGAGCTGGGCCAAAGCAACAGGAGTGGGTGAGCAGATGTACATTGGCTGGTAGATGCCTTGGTGGTTTGCAGTAGACTGGCAAAGGTTTCTGATTCCCAGTTATTTTTGAAAAAGCAATGCAAATGGTTGCTGCTCTACTCTGAAGCTGCTGCTACAATGAAAACCTGGAGGTGTGAAACCAAGAATGGATTTTTATATGACAAGGCTGTGGGCTCAAAATAATTAACTAAAAGCAATTTGTCAGGCAGGCTAGGTGTTCCAGAATGTAAGTTTATTACTCCCTAATCCTGCCCTATATTGCACCAGGCTTCTGTAAGTGGATTCATTGGTAAATCTATTAAAAAACAGGCCTGTAGTCTGCCCACCCTGCATTCCTAAATTATCACTCTAGAGAAAGGGAGAGAGATTGTTCCATGTGTGTACTTTGCTTCTTGCTTTTATGACAACTGGCCCCAGATAAGCAAAATTTAATTGATAACAACAATGCAAAATAATGGGGTGCTTCTGGTGCTGTTAATCAGAAGGTATTGAGCAGCAATTCTGTGTTTCCTTTCACAGAATATTCTGCAGTAAGAAAAGTGATGGAAGAAGCTGTGGAAAACAGAGCAGGCTTATACTGGAAGATGCCATCTTTGGGATTCCTATAAGTGTTTGTGAATAAGGACATCGCTTTCTAAAAGTGGTGGGCACTTATGTACTCTAGAGTAAGTGCAGGAGGCCTAATCCAGATCTGGATCTTATGGGAGACAGGGGAACTTTAACCCTTTCCCTGACTCCTGTGAGCCTGACCTGGCTTGGTAGTCCTGCTGACTGCAATTTCTGTTGCAAAATAGCTTCTTGTAAAACACCTAATGTTGAGGTTTCAGCTGGGTCCCCGAACCTACTTTAGAATTAAATGGTGGCACACACAGATAATCCGTGTTTCAGCTCACAGGCAGGGTCATGGCACCATAAATGCCTTATCTGAAGACATGGTGATGCTTTTATTTTATTTTATTTTATTTTGCTGGTCACTTGGCAATCTTACACTCCCTGAGATACAAGGAAAACTTCTGGTATTGATACCATGAGTGTAGGTTTGTGGAAAAAGTTTAGTTTTCCATCAAAGGATGCCAGTACAATTCATATTCAGTGGGCTACCAGATGTAGCTATCTAGGGCAACTAGATTGCATCACTAGGTTTCTGAGAAAACCATTAGAAGGGAGAATTCTGCCCGTTGTGACTTCTCCCATTACTGCTGCATGTACATGGGAAAAGCAGTACCTGGTGAAATGCCCTCCTTGTGTGCAGGTCTTAACAATGACTGCATTCTCGAGGTGTGGACCTGATGGTAGTATCGGGACAGGATTTTGCTGTTGCAGCTGCTGCAGGAGTAGATGGAGTTCTTCTGCGAGATTAATGTGTTCTTGCCGCTGTTTGGGAACAGTGGAGGGCAAAGGAAGGTTGAAGGCATGGTGATGTTGGAAGGCAAGGCAGGGCTAGGCAACAAGCAGGAAATCCGTTCTGTGGGATGCTATCTAAAGATTAAGCTTCTCTCTCTCTGCCTTTCTGGTTAGAAAAATTGTCTGTTGACTTTCTGGCCAGCACCCAGCTTCTGAGATGGGTGTTGAACGGCAGGTTCCTGGGCCAAGTCTGGCCTGCTAGGATCCCAGTGCTGCCCTTCAGAGTTCCTCAGATAGCTACGTGCCTTTTCCCTCAAATATCAATAATTTGGTCATTGAGAATTTATTTTTATCAACTCAGAAAATGCTGAGATGCATTTGTAGTCTCCCCCCACCTCTAAAAGGCTGAAATGCCTCTAGTGAGGGTCAGATCTCCTAATAGCATTCAACTAAAACAGGCTGGGGGAGATCTTTTTGCATTTTGACCCTGTTGCCAACCCTCTTGCCCTTGGTGTGACCCACAAGAGTTTCTCTGAAATACATTCAACACTCTGGTCTAACATAAATACCCACTGTTGGGGGCAGTGGGGAAGGAAGTTGATCGTAGTGTTGGTAAACACAGGTGAGAACTTGTGAGTCAGGGCCCTGCAAGCAGGAGGTGAGGAATGTGTAAGCCCCTACAGCGGTGAGAGACTTTTGGAAGGAGTGAGAAATACAGGCAGTCCCTGAGTTACAAATGTCTGAGTGAGGAACAACCCATACTTACGAACTAGCTGCCATAAAACCTATCATTTTTTTTTAATTACTGTGGAAAATCGTCATCACTATAGAGAGAGGAGATTGAAAGGGGAGAGAAGAAGGCCTCCAAAGCAGGCTTCCCTTCCCCACCCCTCCAGAAAGGGAAATCCCTCTTTCATGTTGTTACTGCAAAGAGGAGGCACTGGTGAGTTTGGTGGAGGGTGGGTAGAGATATTTGCAGTTTTTCCACTTTAGGGTCCTGTGCCCCTAACCCCTGTGAATGTTCAGGGCCAACTATAGGTGATCTGACTTATATACAGATGTGACTTAAAGGCGAATTTCCATTTTCTCAGGAATGGAACTTGTTTGTAACCCTGGGACTTCCTGTATAGGATATACAAGGGAACTCTGGAATTGGGCAGGATTCTTTGTGGGACCTAGGAATTTTAGCATCCATTAGAGTGGTAGAGAAGCCATGTTCATACTTCAACCAGTGGTGTGAAAATACAAGAAAGATCATCCTAATATTCCTTAAATACAAATTAATTACTACTTAACATTCTTGACCTAGCTCTGTCACCCTGTGTTTTACTTGCAATCATATTAGATAATGATAGAAGACTGGATTTCTCCCCGTGCTTTCAGTAAAAGTTAACAGAGGGTTTAGTATTGCCAACCAATTTGAAGAGAGAGAAAGACCTTGGTCAGCTCCTGTGCCCTCAAAGAGTGGCAATCAGTGGGTGATTTTTTTCCCACAGCGTGTGAATAGATGTTTCCACCAAGCTCTTAAGAGCAGTGGCTCCTTGTACATTGGCAGCTTTATTTCTGATTCTAATGCTAGCGAGGCTGTGTGCATCACCTGCATGTGTGTTTACCTTTGTATTATTTCAGTACACTTGTATCCCACCTTTCTTCCATCGAACTCAAGGTGCTGTCAAGCTAACCCTGGCAAATCTGTACATGAAGGAAAAAAGGCAGAGCAGCTCTAGCCCAGGTGCAGACAATGTGATACCCACAGAGATCACTTCCTTGGTGCTGGTTCTCTTTGTCCAAGAATGATAGAAATTCTGGTTTGGAGGAGTGGGTTAGCAAAGAACATGAAGACAGCTAGGGTTATAAGAGACCTATTTTGTTTCTGGCTTACTGTCCTAAAGTTGGAGTGCTATAATAACCTGGGATGTGGTGGGGTCATTTTTCTTAAGAGGAGCAAAACATTGTGCAGCAATTCTTGTTTCGCCTCCTTAACATGTTTTTTTCCTCTGTTAGGGAAATTGGCAAAGTAGTGGTAGAGAAACAGGTGAGGGTTATGAGTAGGTGGTGGTGTTCTGTGGATCTCCCATAAAATTGTATGAATGAGGCAGGATGATGGTGTGATGAACACCTTGTCTGGAAGCATCTCAGGTCGAGCCTGGGAAGGCCCTGTGCTGGAAAGAAAGGTATATTTGTTAGGCTGGTGGTTCCCAAACTGCTGTTTTTGAAATCTGTGGCATTCCTTAGATGTTTATTAAGCATTTCTTAAGCATTTCCTTAGATGCTTATTAAGAATAATAATAGAACGTTTTTTTACCATTTTTCCCCTTGCAGTGTACAACGGAAGGGCAATCTTGGTTGCACTCTAGATCACAATTTCCGTTCAGGCAGGACAAAACCAGCAAAGCCAGACAGTGCATGGGCTCACTTACCAGAATCCTTTGTAGTATGCCAGAGTTCAGTATAGAAAAGAGTTTAGTATGAAAGCAGAAAGTTTGAAATCTGTTCCTTAACCATCTATTGTGGCCTTCCCTACCTGTGCATTCCTGTTGCTGGAAGTTGTAGTAGTCCTGCGTATCTGGAGAGCACCAAGTTAGGGAAGCCTAGTCTAATGTAAGATAGTTAACTTTTAATTTCACATTCCTCAAAAAAGCTAAGTGGATAAGGACCAGTGCTTGGATGGAAAGCCATTGAAAGCCCTATGCAAACTGAGTTGATATCGCTTACAAACAATCTCCAAATTCCTTTAGACTTTTGTGGGCAGAGGTTGTGCTCGTATAAGCAAAAGAAAACTTGCAGGAATTCGTTTGGCATTCCATATTGGGAGTTCACACAGACAAGGGTGTGTGGACTTTGGAATATGATGAAATAAGGATTGTCTTTTTCAAGAGAAAGGGAAGGTTCAAGGAGTTAATGTCTTTACCATGCTTCCTTTTTCTCTAGTTGTGCCTACATGTTGATGTTGCTATTCTGTAACATAAGTTGAAAGGTGCTTTGCAGTTCTACTTTAAAAGAATCCTTAGTGCAGCAGGAGGAATCTGTGGCTCTCCCGATTGTGTTGGACTACAACTCCCGTGATTTTTCATTGGTTGTGCTTTCTGGGGCTGATGGAAGTTGTATTCCAAAAATTTGGAGAGCATCAGGTTCACTGTTCTTGCCTTACAGGATCCCTATGGAATAGGAGCAATAATTGTTGTTCCTATTTCACAGATGGGGTACTGAAACAGAACTCACCTGGATTTACATTTTGCTGGACCATGCTTCTGCAGATATGCCTCCCTCTGTGTGGATGGTACCAAAGTGGAGTCCCCACTTCTTGACAGCTGCTTGAGGAGCACCTGATGCCAGCTAACCTCAGTAGTGCATGCACTAAGAAGAGCTGGGCTGCAAAGAGTAAGTTGCTGCCGGATTCTTTTTTGCTTTTTCTCATAACTTTCCGTATTTTCCATGTGGTTTGCCTTGTCTCTCCTTTGGGATGGTGCTGGGACGGCCTTCCTCAGTCTGGTGTACTCTAGGTGTTAGGGATGACAGGTTCCTAGCATTCCTGACCAGTGGCCATGAACATAGGAGGCTGCTTCATACCAAATCTAGTCTCACATGGATAGCACTGGTTGGCAGCAGTGACTTTCAGGGTTTCCTGCCTGAAGGATTTTCTCTTACCCTATCTAGAAATACTGGGTGTCACACCTGGGACCTTCTGCATGCAAACCATGTGCTCTGCCACTGAGCTTTGCATCCTTGCTTTGTTAGCTGGGGCTGATGATAATTGTAGTCCGAAACATTAGGAGGGCACCAGGTTGTAGAAAGCTGTGCCAGGGAATGCTGAGATGTTGTGTTTAGGTAGCAGACATTCTCGCTGCTCTCATGTCCTGCTTATGGGCTTCCAAGAAGCATCTGATTGGCTTCTGTGGGAAACAGGATGCTGGACTGGATATGGACCCTTGACCTTTTCAGGCAAGGCAGCTGTTGTGGTCCTATTTTGGTAAAAGCATTGAGGCCTTTCTGGGAGATGGAAATTATGTAGCTTTATTCATTTTACTGGGGCATTTCTTACCTTCCATATTTGATTTGTGGACTGCTTTTCCAGTTGCAACCTCCTGTGGGGGCAGGAATGAGTATGTGTTTAAAGGTTTCAGCTTGTTGCAGTTGAAGGTTTCAGGTCAAGATCCACAAAGAAGGTTACTGGTTCTTGAAAGGAGCACATGAGCTGTAAAGAAATTCCTATGTGGTGAGGGTCCATTCATCTTAATTTGTCAGGATGGCACAAGGAAGCTGGAAGAAGAAAGTGGATGAAGAATGTTCTTTTTGCTGCCCCCCCCCCCCCGTGTGTGTGTGTCTCTCTCTGTCTCTCTCTGTCTCTCTGTCTCTCTCTCTCTCTCTCTCTCTCTCTCTCTCTCTCTCTCTCTCTCTTTCTGCATATTAAGTTGGTGAAGTCATCTAGGCACTGCAGGATTTTTGTAGATGGGTCACCAGGCTGTTGGCAATGGGACTTGGGGACAGTGTGTAACATCCAATGGAAAAAAATGGGTGGAGGAATGAATGAAGGAATGAATGAATGGGATTTCTATATATAATTGGTGTCAGCATGTCCTAGATTACAAATTTCAAGACTACTGCTGAAGTTAAGGATGTTGTTTCCTGGTAGGATGCAGATATTGGGTTTGGTGTCCATGTTGTATGGAGGTATGACATTTCCTATGTAATGGAAACACCAGAAGCCAGATGCTGCGATAAGAAGGCACATTGTGTACAGCAGTGGAGTATGTAGATCATGCATACCATATATTTTTGAAAATAATATTCCTGTGGTATTGTGAGTATGCTATTTGAATTATCATGAAACTGGAATTTATCTGGCAAGG
Source organism: Varanus komodoensis (assembly GCF_004798865.1). Taxonomy (NCBI): domain Eukaryota; kingdom Metazoa; phylum Chordata; class Lepidosauria; order Squamata; family Varanidae; genus Varanus; species Varanus komodoensis. The sequence continues at coordinate 25,441,286 of NW_025335349.1, forward strand.
ATGACAAATAGACTTTGGGATAAATAAGTAGTAGGCAAAAGGGCAGAGTGACTTTGGGGAAGGAAAGACATGAAACCATGCAGGTCTTGACCAATAACCTATGCAGGGTGCAAAACTTCTCTCTAGGAACCAAAGTCTACTGTGCAACTGTGCATTTCAGATACATTGTCCCAACATTAAGGGCTAGCAATATGCTTCTTAAGCAGCTGATGAGGTTCTTCAAATTCCCAAACTGTGTGCTGGAACAGACTGATATGTCATTACAGAACTGATTAATTTGTCATGAGCAATAAATACGTATTTCTGTGAGCCCAGTAGAGTGATCCGCTATGTCTCTGCGTGAGTCCTTTCTTTGGGGTTGCCTCCTCCTAATAAGCCTTCACTGGGGAGGTTCATTCCACCGCACATCTGCACTGGGTGCAGTTGAAGCATTCAAGTCCACTTCAGGCAGGGACACATTAGAAGTACCCATCTTCAGAGGAGATTGTCCACTGCTTTTTTGCATGATCAGCTAGCTGTTCTGGGCTTGCCTCTTTTAAACTGGGAGTTGCACCAGGGCAGTGTTTCATCTGGGAACAGAAGGGAATTGGCTTGCCTGAGGCTTGTTATCTCTAAACTCTGCTGGGTGTAAAGAGCGAAGCTCAGTTTTAATCTGGATAAAAGTATGCTTCTGCTTTCCGCAGTTAGTGAAACAAGCGCTCTGTAGAATCTAAAAGCCGGTTCAACCGTCTTAGCAATTAAAAGACTATGCGATTCTGCTCATTCTCTGGTCCAAAAATAACATGCAGGGGAAAGCTCAACCGTGAGGGGGCTCTCAATTAACTGCCCAGACATTAAGATCTGTCTGACAAGACAGAAATACCTCTGGTCTGCTCCAGGAGGTTTGGGAATACGGCATGCTCCCATGCAGCAGTCTGTGTATGGCTGGTTTTCCTGTGGATCCACACAGGATGCATGCTAGCCCTGCAGTGTGGCATGGGCAATTCTTGTGCTGTTGTACCCTGTGTGGCAAACAATACCCTGTCAGAGCTACTGGGCTCTTGGTGAACTTCATGGTTCAGGCCTGCGCTGTTGTTTCTCCTGATGTCCTTTCCAATGCAGTCGGACGCTGACATTTGCGTGAGACCGCCCATCGGCCATGTCATTGACGGTCTCATTTTCATTTCTGTGATTTTCATTTGCCAGCCCTTTGAGGGAAGCTGACCAGTTTGCCCAGTGCAGGCACTAGGACCTTGTGGCAAGCAGACACCCTAGCCCTGGATTCCAGGCTGGCTTGCCTTGGTGACGTAAGCCAGAAGCCCTGTCTTTCTCTCTCTCTCTCTCTCTCTCTTTCTCTCTCTCTCTCTCTCTCTCTTTCTCTCTCTCTCTCTCTCTCTTCTGTGTGTATGTGTGAGTGTGAGTGTGTGAGTGTGAGCGTGTGTCTCCCTCCCTCTCTCTCTGTCTCCCCCCTCTCTCTTCCCCCTCCCTTTCCAAGCTCTCTAACATTAAAGCGAAAATGCTCCTTTCTGTGCCTCCTCGTGCAGGAATCGCCACTTTTGGCTACAACAAGAGCAACAAGAAGGTAAATAAACCAGCTTACGTTCCCCCCACCTCACAAGCCTCCTCCTGCTTCCCTTTCCCAGGATCCTGGAAATGTCCTTGGCTTAGAGAGGGAGGAGAGGTAAAAATGGGGGGAAGGGTAGTCTCCCCCCCCCGAATATCCCAGCTGAGATGGGGGGGTAGGATTGAGCTGCTTATTTGGGGAGGTTGGTTGACTAGAAGATTGACTTCCCTGCAGAAAAACAGTTCTCGTGGGTGGGCTAATCTTGCCCTCGGCTCTCTTGGTGACCCCCATCCATCCCCACACTGCTGACCCCCTTGCCAAGGCCGGAGTGTTCCCAAGGGCGAGTTTGGGTTGGGACTAATGACGGGGGTGGCAATGGAGGAAGGAAAAATAAGCTGGAGAGACCAGAACATGAACGGGCAGTGAAAAATCACAGCATTTAGTGACTCTCCCTGACCGTTCCAATTTTGTAGCTTCCTCTCAGCACCCCGATAAGTTGGGGTGAGGAGGAGAAGCATCCACAAGGGGGTAGTGTGAGAGGGTCTGGATCTGGAATCTGGAGGCAGTTCAGGTTTGGGGCAAGGGGTTCACCCCAGGATCAGAGCAAGGCCTGGTGTTTAATCCTCTCCTGACTCTTTCTAGGGTGACGGAGCAGCCACCCCCAGCGGGCTGTTCTGAAGGGTGGGGTCCCAGGATGTGGTTTCTATGGCATCCACGTGTTCTGAAGGTAATGGGGGGGCATAAAGGAGGCTTCTTCCCTCTTGGCCCTTCCTGTTCCCCACATCTAGAGTGAGATAGGAATACTGTCTGTGCATGGGAAAATGGGGCATTTAGCCTGCAGGAGGATGGAAGGGAGTGGCAACAAATGAGGGGTTGCACCCACCCCTCTTCCTCCTCCTCCCCCTCCGTCAGGGCTGTCACTGGTAACCTGGAAAGCTTGTCAGGTTTGGAAAATGCTGGATACCCTGGTTTGTTTGTTTGTTTGTTTGTATGAAGGCTGGGGTGTGGATTAGTTTTCTCCCTGGCCAGAAAAAGCATAGTCGGGTGTGAATATAGAGTGCCCAGGCATCTGGGTTGTATCCCTGTTTGTGACTGGGAACTCTGGGGTGGTGGGATGGGGGAACAGGGGGAGCAGCAAGGGGAGGTTGAGGGGTTAGAATCAAGAGCCAAGACTTGTGCTTTAATCTCCCTCCTCTCTCTTTTGTTGATTCACTGTATGACCTTGTATGCATATATTGTTGGGTAAAAGGTGGGCAGCGCACGTTTTCCTTTTCTTTGCCTCAGTTTCCTCCCTCTGTATCTGAGATCTGGGACTGAATGTTCTGCAATGAATATGCAAGTTGTGGTGGTTACTGTAATGATGAAGATGGACAAAAAACTGAAGAGTGAGGGCCGATTGTGCATTTTTAATAGTGTTTTTCTGTACTGGGATGGGCATGGATGGCCCTCGAGGTCGTGTTTGCTGTCTTAATCTCCTTGGACCTCCCTGCCTGCCTCTCTTTGAACCTGGATGACATTTTCTCATTGGTTGATTTGGAGTATGTAGAAATAGACAGATGGGAAGCAAACTTCTTCATCAGTAGTAAGGCTCTCTGGGCAAGGCAGTATCTGTGGGTTCCAATCACACATGAAGGCCTGTCAGAAAAGCCCACCTAAATTAAATTATATAAGGAGGAGCAGGAGCAATTAAACTGTGATTCACATAAAGGTGCTGCTTCCTCTCTCTCTCTCTCTCTCTCTCTCTCTCTCTCTCTCTCTCTGTGTGTGTGTGTGTGTGTGTGTGTGTGTGTGTGTCCATCCATTTTTCACCTTTGCCACTTCATGCATCCGAGTTTTCACATTTGTGGATTGTGTGAGTTCCTTGCGTATGTTTAAAATGTTTGGTATTTTTATTTTTTGACTTGCACATCTCAGAGTGCTTTTGAGTGAATTTCCTCTGACTGGCCTTTTGCTGGTTCTGTGCGCAAGTACCAGTCCCAAGGTGGCAGCACCATCAGTGATAAGGCGGGAGATTTGCCTCCATGCCTGTATATGTCTGTGCATACATTGGTGAGCAGGTGCACTGGTGGAAGTGTATGTACCGCCTTATTCTGGGTGTGTATTTAATTTGTATGATCACTACCATATGGCGTGTAGATCTGAATTTGGATAATAGCTGCTGTGTATAATAGGCAAGGAATCATTTGATGTGTATAGACTTTTGTATGTGTGTGACCATATTACAAATAAAGCTATTCTAGGTTTGTTTGATGATCAGTAGGACACTAGAAGTGATGCATGGTAATGACTTCAGTGCACAGTCTACAAATCACCTAGGGTGGAAAGCTTCAGCAAGCAACACTAGTTCTAAATGTATTATACAGAAATAAAATCCATTGATTTTAGTAAAAATTAATTCCTTGCATTGTGATAAAGACTGCCATGCCACCCAATGGGACTAAACCAGCCTAGGTGGAAAAAAAGTTTGATTTAAGCAGCTTATGCATTGTATCCATCCTGTGAGCCAGGTCTCATGGGGGGATTGGTTATGCATACCCATATGCACATCATTTGCATGAACAGTGTAGTGCAGAAGCTGATAGCTCATCAAAGTTGGTTACAGAATCTTCTTTGATTTGTAGTGATCAAAAACTTATTGTTTGCATCATGAGAAGTCACAGTAGCTGCTGGTTCTGTATGTTGCATTGCTCATGTGAATGTAGATATAGAAGAGAGGACCTGCCCGCACAGTGGAGAAGTGGCCTTGTGTGGAATGGGATAAATGTGGACTTTGTTGTGAGGCTTCCTGGATGTCCCTGGTTTGTGTCTTGATTGTGCAAGTATTACATTTTATCCTCTTACTTTGTGTAGTCTATTCTATTTGTATGAGAGGATCAACTTGGATTCCCTTTGACTGTCTAATGTTGGTGGTGGGCAGGGAAACACTGTGTCCCTCTGGAAGTAGAAGGAATTCTGTGCATAACAATTTGCCGAGTGTCTGCAGTTACTCCTAACTTATGAGTGGAAATACTCTCTGTTGTTGTTGGGAGAGCTTAATCTAAACCTAAGATTGATCGATTGTTTAGTTCTTGTTCCACTTTTTGTCCAAACAGTTTGGACAAATGTACATCAGGATGGACAGAATGTAGATTGGGATGTAGATTGGGGTGATTTCATGTAGACTGGCAAGGATTTCTCATTCCCAATTGTTTAACTGTGGTAATGACCCCACGCCTAAGTTATATGGTGAAATGAATGGTGTGTGTGACCAGGAGGGGATTTTTGTGTAGAAGGATTGTGAGTTCTGTTTGGTTCTGGCATTCATGGCATTCAAGATAAGTCCTTAGCCTCATGTTGATTATTATTATAAGTGTGTGACTTTTGCACCTGGCTCTGGTTGCTGGATCTCCGGATTCAAAACCAACAACAGAAGAGAGTAGATCCTGAAAACCTCAAATCATCTCATCCCTGAGTCTTTCCTCTCCTGGTGCATTGCCGCTTTTGGGGCTTATTAGTTAAATTCTTATTTTTAATGTTTCTCTCACATTTCCCACAGGAAGCTCAAGGCAGGGTTCATGGTTCTACTCGCCCCATTTTATCCTTACAAGATAGGCTAGCTTTAGAGGTCATGGTTGACCCAGGTTTACCCAGTGAGCTTCATTACTCAGTGGAGATACCGTTGTATCTTGGTTTGTATGCCTTCTATTTTTTTTCCAAGCATCCCATATGCTTTTCTTCAGTGTATGTTCACATTATGGCCAACATTTTTTTGGAAAAAAAGTCACTGAGATTGTAAGAACAATTGTAAAGTTGTGCCAGGGGTAAGGCTGTGTGGGGAGCAGTAGAGGGATGTACACTGGCATGGTGCAGAAGCACAGTCACTGGCCCACGGATTGGGAAGTCCCTGGCTCAACTTTTCTTGTGAGTTCATTGGGGTTATTTCCTTACTCTGCTTCTTCTCTGAAATTGCCATCCTTTATTATTTTTTATGGTTCATCCAGACAACTACATTTTTAGCCTATTGCGCTTCAGAGTTTTCTGGGTTATTATCCCATTCCCTCACCCTGCAACTTTGTGATTTGTGGCCATATTTTTGGTAAGAAAATACAGTTTCAGCCCTAGGCTGACTAGGAAAGATTGGCAAGGCTTTTAAGGGCTTCTGTGCTGTCAGGTTTTTGTTTTTTGGTTTTCAAGTTCTGCTTATTCCTGATGAGTAGGGGAAGGAAGATGAATGATAAATAACCTATCAATTGCCCCATGAACAGTCTCTCTTAAATTGTCCAAATTTTCTTTCTGGTCTCGTGTGGGGATTACACATAGGGTGGGGAAATTACTTTAATTACTAGTTTCCTTTAGTAGGTTTTTCAATAGAGTAATAACATTAATTCTGTACAAAAAATGAAAAGGAACATAATGATGAGAGTAAAATGGTAAAGAATGCTCCTCCCACACCCAACGGGATCAGAAACTAACATTAGAGCAATTAAGAGTGTCTATTTAAGGGGCAGTGAATAAGCTATTTATCACTTATTCTGTACCCAGCACTCATCTGGAAGTACTAAAATGGGATGAACAAGAAAGATAGTGAACCATTGCTGAAGGGGACCTGCTTGTAGGTGAGTCTTATAGGAGGATCTTCACAATGGCAGAAGGACGTTGCTGGAAAACGTGGTGTTATTTTAACTGCTTGTATGGAAGCTCTGTTCTAATTCCATTTTCTGTCAGTGTCAAAAAGACAGCACCTCAGCAATGTTAGAAGGATTCTAGTGCATAAGTAACTCAGAGGGTTTTTAGCACGCCACTCTCTCCCAGCTGTAAATATGGGGTGACCAGTATTCCTTGAGCTTTACAGGGTTGCTGTCAGGAAGGCAAAATAATGCACGTGAAGTACAGTGCCTTCTCTGAAGCTCTCTCAGCCTTCCCCAATCTGGTGCCTTCCATATGGGTTCGGCTACATTTCTGACAATTCTCAGCCAGCATGACCAAGGTTGTAGTCCCAACTCATCTGAAAGGTACCAGGTTGGGGAAGGGTGCATTAATATAAAACAGAGGAGTTGTTGTTCCTATCCTCATCATGGTCCTCCACAGCCAACCATTCTCCATTTTAAGCTGGGAATGCCAGGAGCTTGCAGAACCATTATTTTTCCTTTCCTACTGTCTGCAGAATTTGCTCCAGGCCAGAGGAATTCAAGGCAGTGAAGGTTTGCCCAGACAGCCTGCCACACTTAAAAATGTGACCTGTATATTCATTCTCCCTGTAAGCAAGTGTGAGATTTAAACACTACTCGCAGCCTGTTCTTCAGCTTAGAAAGCATCTCCAAACTTGTGCATGTTTGGAGGTGGCGATGATACGTCAGTCCTTTATAGGTAGGTTCAGACATTTGATGCCTGATTAAAATTAATGAGAACTTTGATTTTTTAAAGCACATTTTTATAATTAAAACAGATGTTGTCTAGAAGTTCAAGAGATGGAGTCTCTGCACCAGGGTGGGCAACTTCTGGCCCTCTGGATTTTTTAGCCTACATCCATCAACCCTAGCCAGCATAGGAATAATGATGGATTCCCACATTTGGAGGGCCACAAGCTCATTCGGCAGGCCCTATATCTTGAACACACAACCACATAACCCTCTCCATACTTCCCACCAACCCACATGTCTTTATCAGGAGGATTCCTTATTCTCGGACAACTTTAAAATCTGGATGCCAAGTATATCTGGAAAATAACTGCACTTGCATTAAGTCATAGTGCTCTGTTGAGTTTTGATGAAAAAGCAAAAGGTTTTTTTTAATATATTCTTATAGAGGCTAAGTACAGGCTTACCCTATGAAGAATGTGGTTAGGAGACATTGCCAGCGTGGTCGGTGGTGTTTGGTCGCCATGGTGCTGCAGACTAGCCCACAGAATTCAGTGCCAATCTGACATGTGGCTGGATGTTATCTTATCTCTCTTATATCAGAGAGCTGAGGTCAGCATGCAAAAGGTGTTACCGCTCATGGTGTGGGCACATGTATGAGGCTGGTAAATAAATCTTGCAGAAATTTGTTTGCTTATTTATTCATACGTAACACTTACCTGCAAAAAAGATATCAAAATAATGTCCATCCATTTAAAACAATAAAGCCTTAAAGATGTAAATAGAAGGGTATTAAAGCAATACCCAAAATAAACCAGCATTTTAAATGGCTAAATTGGAAAGGGGCATCTTTGTATCCTTTGTAGGAGCCTAGAGAGTAAGGCCAAATGATGTTCTCCAGGGAGCACATTCCATAGTTTGGGAGTGACACGGGAGAAAGCCCTTTTGCCCTCTGTGGGTACTGGTGTCCTCGAGAGGACCTTTACTGCACTGTTGTTTGGTCGCCATGGTCATAGGATTTTTTTTGCCTCAGGAGGCATAGGATTGCCACCCTTGGAGGTTTAAAGGTTAAAACCAACATTTTTATTTGTGGAAAGCAATTGGCAGCCATTGCAGATCTTTCAAAACAGCTGTAATATGGTCCCAGTGCTAGGAACTGGTTAGCATCCCGGCTGCTATATTTTGCGCTAGTTGCAGCTTTCCAAGAATAGCTCGTTCATAGGTGACTGAAGAGCAAAAGAAGTGTGTGTGCTCTTTCTGGGAATGGATGCCTTTCTCAGGCCCACTTTCAATCTTGTAAACTATTGACTTCGTTCAGCTTTATTCACTCATGGCCTTGCAAATGGCTGTTCTCACTGATGTCTCAGTTCAGGAATAATGAAGACATAGCATGTGGTTACTCCTGTAGCTCAAGCAATGGAGCATTGAATCGTTTTTGTATCATGTATCATGTTTTTTATCCTGTTCTTTCTCCTTACAAGCTCAGAGGTGAAAAATATACTTACCTCTTATGATTTCACAACATCCCATTCAGGTAGGTTAGACTGAGGGATTGTGACATGCTTGATGCCATCTGATGCTATTTGTGACCTACTTTGTCCTGGACCAGATGAAGTATGGCTTTGTGGGAACATATACACCTGCAAGGAAAGTTCCCAGATCGTAAGACTGTCAAGAAGACATTGGAAACGTGCTACCATATCTGTTGTGAAAGCGCAGAATCTTCGTTCTTCCCTTGGCTTATTTCCATGTTGCCTTCAGCATCATTTCAAAAGCCCTCTGCATGCGATCGATTCAGAGACCTGGCAAGAGTGATTTGTTCCTTCCCTGGCAGCCTGTTGCATGGGAAGAAAGTGGGAGGAAGAGAAAAGGAGGAGGCAGAAGGTGAGAAGACTTGACCTACTCGTATTTGTCTGAGACCCTGGCCACTACTCCCATGCTGATAAGCCTTGAGGGAATATGGTCCTCAGCAGAAAAACGGTTACCTACATCTGATTGATACGGTTGTGCCCATGTATCTTGCTAAGCCTCCTGTTAATTCCATTTTTTGTATACTGTCCCCTCCTCCTGGAGCTCAGGCTGACATGCATGGTATCTTCCCCGCCCAGGCTTGGAGCCAGGTTGAGGTTCCTCAAATAATGACCAGGACCAGCCCAAGAGAGTGTGGTGTCTGGCACAGGAAATCCAAATATCCATCTCTCTTGTCAAGAAAAATATAGTAGGTAGGTTTCAGGAAATAGCAATGTTGAGTCCCCATTAGGGTTTTTGCTTTGCTTTCTGTGCTTTTGCAAGCTTTGGTTGCTTATAAGTATGACCTTTTTTATATACTGCCCTAGGATAAGGCAAAATAAAGATGGAAATAGAGCAGATATCAACATATAATCAACAGCTGATAATTTGCCATCCATTGATGGCTGGCTTTTTAATTGCTAAGCACAGAAGCAAAAGATGAGTGCAGCTGAAGAGTATCTGTGGCAACCGGATTCTGCAAAAGGCCATTTGGGAGAACAAGGTCTTGGCCTCTGACCCTCCACGCCCCCTATTAAAGTGGCTTTTAGGCAAAATGCACAAATGATTAGCTGATCTCAGGCATATTTTCTGAGTTGAAAATTCAGCCTTTATTTTTATTATTATTATTTGTTGCTATTGATGTTAGATACCAGTTGAAACTTCTTGTGGTGGCTCCTGAGCTAAATTACAATACATACTACCAGTCTAGCTGAATCTTTCAGCCTGCCAGGGACAGAGAAATATTTATTATTTCTGTTCTATTTCACTTTTGCACATATTTGCCCATAATTCAGTTTATTACATTTTGACGGTCATTTCTGGTGTTGGCTTTTTAAATGCACCTCAAAAGACCTATTTAAGTGTATATATGGTTAATTTCTGATCTGCAGATTAATCCAAGAGTTCATTTTAATAGGAACTTGCGAAGATCAAATTTTTCAAGCTTCCCTAGAAAGGTTTGTATGCTAGCACAACATGTGAATGCAGCTACCTGCAAATTTATTGCTGTGTTAAACTTCGAATGTTGGGGAACCCATCTAATACTCAGGCAGGAAATGTCCTATATATGGCCTTAAAAGCAGTTTTGGAAATTTGTTCTAGCCTTCCGAGCAACCATTTTGAGTGCCACATTTTTTTCTTGGTGATAAAAGCATAACAAAACCTGCCTTTAAAACCAGCCCTTGGATTCTTCACAGCAGGGACATATGTAATGTGACACACCCAGTGATGCAAGGTCCGAGTGTGCATTGCATAAAATTGAAGGCTACAAAGGGACCAAAAATGACATTAGCCCAATCTATTGCCTGAGGAAGAGAACTTCAATCTACAAGCCCTAATATCACCTGTGATTCTGGCGATATGTCACAAGTGAAGGGAGGTGCTCTGCAGAAGAGGTACCTAAAATTACAAAACAAATAGGTCCTGCTCATTGAAGAAAGGCAGTCGGGCCACCTTTTCTCTCTTACGTCATAGCAAAATAGAGTAATAAAGTCATTGTCAATATTGTAGGTTCACCGGCACCCATAGATTTATTTATTTTGGGGTGGTGGAGAGGAGCAGGGATGCCTTTTTGAGATTAGGTCTGTTCATGGTTGTTAGCCACAACTGTGACTTTATTTAGCTACTAAGCACTGCACAGATAATGGGCAAGTCCCTGCAAAATGGCTTAAAATCTAGAAGAAATGATACAAAGGAAGAGATGGTGGAAGGCAGGGATCACTACATCGAAGAAATTAATGAAATTAACAGGCTAGAAATGAGTTCAGGAAAACTACTAGTTGCAATAATGTTGTAAGGAACATTATGCACCCAAGAGACAAGATAATTTCAGCTTTAACTTAAAGAAATGTTTCTAGATCTCATGCTTGTCAAAGACAATATATAGAATACTTGATGAACTATGTACTACTCGTAATTGTCTGAGCTCCTGTCTCTTGGATGAACTTGATGTGGTTTAAACTATGCAATACTGTCAATTTTAATATCAGGAAAGTGGATTTCCAGTCACATTTAATCTCTCATGTGATTTTCATGTTACTTGTGGACAGATGTTTACCTGAAGCAGATTATTGGTTATTCACCCAATGTTATTAGCATAGAGCTGTTTAATCCTGGGTGAAGGAGGAGCCTTCACTGGTAAATGAAGGACCAGCACATAAGCTGAAGTAAGGGTGATCTCTTGGATTACAATGAAAACTGTTTTTTAAGATATTATGACAATCCTTTAAAACCTCAGAGTTTAAAAGAAGGGGTTTTTTGTTTGCAAGGTTTGTTTATATCAGTTCCCTCTCCCCCTCCAAAGGTGCTGCTGGTCCCTTGCTGATGACCTGTTGGTAGGAGGAAGAGCTCCTGCTTAGCTTGCTAAGCAGTGTTTGTAATGGCAATCTGTGTAGCATCTCATTGGTTTATTAAGACCAATCATTTGTGCAGTGTTTGCCATTTTGCATAGTTTATTCTGCCTCAAGTGAGCAAGAAGAGTCAACATCCTTTTCTTGTGGCTGGCCCAGTCAAACAAGGATCATGAAGGAACACCCATGCAGGGAGGGTGGCTGGCCTTCCTCTGATTTGCTCCACAGTGGTGCACATGTTGGGTGAAGGGGAGAGATGGGGCTAAAAACTGGAGTGTGGGTGGGTGGGTTCTGGAGACTTCTGGGAGGAGAAAGCACATTGCTCAATATTTTGCTGAATGAGCCTGGGTTTGTATGTTTTTGAGTAGATGCACTGCTGAAGTTAATGTTGCACTAAGCTGTAGGAAAAGGGAAGGGGGTGGGAGAGAGAGAGCCTAGAGTAAACATAATATATGATTAAAAAAAAAGAACTTGTTCTTCAGGCCATTGGTGTAAACCAGAGTCAAAGAAGACTGGAGAACATCCAACATTAGCTGATTTAAAGAAAGACAGAAAGTCTCAAGGTGATGCAGAGTATATATCTTATTCCTTTATGTAATTCCATGTGTTTAGGTCCTTTACTTTATATTTAAGCATTTTCTAAGGTTTTTTTTTTTTAATGCCTAGCCTAACTCTGAAAAAACTCTTCAAGATGAATCCTACAATGGAATAGGGACTGCCTCTCTGTTGGAAAGTATGGGAGTTATAATTCAATGTGTCTGCAGGCTACTAGTGTTACCATAAAACAGTGTAAACTAAATATTGGCCCTAGTTAGGACCAGTTGCTGCTTGGCTCCTCCTTTCTGCAAAATGTCTCCATTTGTGGGTGTTCCACCTGGCAGCCTGAGGGAAAGGTGAGATGGGAAGCCCTGTTCCATCCATCCATCTGGCTGAGGCCAACTGTCCTTTTGCTTTTCCCCTCACTGAACCATCTCAGGCAGTGGCTATGATGGTACCTGAATTTGCTTATTACATCTTTCTTCCTAACGTCTTTCCTATGTCATTATTTACATACCAGACTGACTTCAGTGGAGTGGCAGAAAGCCTATACGTGTAGCAAGTAAATAGGAACCAAGCAGAACAGCAAATAAAGATACTCCATCTTACCACTAAATAATCTTAGAATATCTCTGTATTTTCCCCTTTCAGTGCAACTTAAAGAATCTTGACTAAATGAACATATAAAAAGTAGGATACTGGCTCAGGACACAAGCCACTGGGAAGTCCTTCAGTGCAACATACACTGAAATGCGTGGCTGGAACTTAGTGACCAACAAGTCTGTCTGTTTCTTTTTTTTTTCCTCCTCTCCTTCTTTTGTGTGGTGTCCTTTAGACTGTAGACCTGAGGGCAGGAACTGTCTTTATTAATTTTTGTAAGCTGCTCTGGGGGTGAGTTAAAAATGTTCTAAATAAAAGGTAGAATTGTGGAGCTTGGGCAGGAGGATTTTTCAGTAGATTGCGCCTCAGGGAGGAGCTTAAATCTTTCCATGTTAGAACTTCCAGTGTTGGCAGGTATGCATTTGTCCATAATACAGATATGTCCAAAACACTGAGAGGGTTATAAAACAGAGAGTTATATTAAACAGGCAAGCAGCATCTGTCTAGAAAAAGCTGGATTAGAAAGGTTTTATTGATAAGAGAACTTGTTTGTTTATTTAAAAGGAGAAGTTCTGTCTTTCCTGTAACCTTCCCTTGAAAGAACTCTTCCTTTAACCAAGCTGTCGAAAACACTGCAGGATGTAATTTACTGTATGGATTGCTTAACCTTGATTGTTACTTTTGACTACACTGTGTAGTCAAAAGGGCACAGAAAACTAAGATTCGGGATATGTGGGATCTCTTTTGTACAAGGTCAGGACCATAAAAAAAGGGAAAAAAAGAGAAGAAAGAAAAGATTGCAACTCAGAAAAGCTGCAATATGAAACAGCTTTATGCAATATAAAACCTGTGCCTTTCTTTGCATGCCTGTGCATGCAGATGGATGGACAGGCACCCCTCCCCCATCCCTCTCTACCTGGCAAGGTGGAGAAACACCAAATAGAAAGCTGGTTTAGAATAGAATTGGGAAAGAGTGTATCTTCGCATTCTGTTATCTTCACCCTGAGAAAACCCTCTGGAGCAAGGCTCTCTGGACCACATTCTTGACACCATGTTCCTGTGGATGCAGCATCAGAGGTGCCCTTGGTAGTGACATTTTCATCCACAGCAGTGGCTTAAGAGTAACTCCATTTACTTTCCGCCAGAGCCCAAACAGGCTTCTTTGCTGGGCTTGGGGTTGTCTGATTATGTTGGGACATAGCTTGCGACTTTGCACTGTTGGCCCAAATCTAGCTCAGTCTTGTTTGTGCCATGATAGGCCACAGCTCTCAAACGATTCCAGGCAGGAGTCTTTCTCAGCCCTACTTGGAGATGGCAGGGACTGAACTGGAAACTTTTGCAAGGAAAGCATGGTTCTGCCATTCAACTATGACCTGTTCTTCCCCGGGGCCAGACATTTTCCCACCTTCTGTGTGGCATGCACCTGTATGGCCTGCTTGGTGCCCTGGTTATTGTTGCATATGGAGGGAGACAAGCAAAGAACAGTTGCTGGCTTTCTCCTCTGCTCTGGCATAGGAAGCTGCATGCTTGTCCTCGAAATGGTGACCTGGCGACTGGAGCTGGCTCCTCATGGGTACTGTAGACTTCAGAGCCCAGGGAGGGACACTGCAGGCTCCAGTTCTTCATCAGACTTGTGCAGTGGACCTGCATAGGTATTGATGAAAATCCCTTCCCAGATTTCTGTCCCCATCCTCGCAAATAATTTCTAATTTAGTATATTCTTTAATTAAAAATCACGTATTAGCTACATTTCCAACACTCAGGCTGTTGTTCACAGTGCAAAAAATGAAAAATGAATTCAGTAGAAGTTAAATTCAACCGAGTTAGTAAAGCATAAGCACCACTAAAGAACACCCCTCTTTTCCAAGAACTAGTCAACTAAACCAAAGGCCAAATGGGAGAAATGCTGTGCACACTTTTAGGAGGAACTACAATTCTCAGGACAAATTTCATTCTAAGGCCTTAATTCAGCTGTGGATGTAACTTCCATTTTTTTCTGATTGTTTCTCATTTTATAATTTACTAGATGATCAGCATACTTGATCAGTTTGTGGTAAATCACTCAGGGTTGGTTGCTGGACATGCTTGCTGGTGATGGTGGGAATTGTAGTCTAACAATCTGGAGGGTGCAATGTTGGGGAAGGCTGCTCTGAAGCCCAAACAGTTTGGGTTTCGTTCAAGGCCATGTGAATGCACTTCCCCTTGCCCTGCTTCTCCTTGAATGCCCTAAAATCTCCTCTAGGGAGTCCCCCCAACTCTTTGAAGCAGATTTTGGAACGTGGGGAGACTGCAGTGGGATTGCTAGATGCGGGGAGCATCAATTCCATTGATGGACAGACACCATTGGATTTCACCCGTAGGATCACTTAACACAAATTTGTTTAGATAAAATGTTAGGAGGAACCAAGTCAGTGCTTTGTCAGTGCAAAACAGATCAGTGAATTACCGGCACTCTTGTTAGAACAAAAAAAAGGTCAGGGAATACTGAGTTGGCTTATCCTTGTCGTGCAACCTATACAGATGCATCCTTACATGGAAGAGCCACTGATTGTTCATTCTGATCTATGCATAAGTTAAACGGGCTCCACGAAGCCTATTTTTGTAGGGCTTTTGTGATGTTCTGTGGTGCAGTAGTTGAAGTGTCGGACTAGGGCTGGGGAGACCCACTTTCTAGCTTCCACTTGGCAGTAAAGACCACTAAATAACTTTGGGTCAGTCACTGACTGTCATGTCACCTACCCCAGTGGGTTGTTGTGAGGATAAATGGAGAAGGGAGAGAGGAAGTAAACAGGATATAAATACAATAAATAAAACGGGGTTCCTAATGCTTGTGGAAAGATGGTACAACGTATCCTTCCTTGGTAGGACATGTAACCTTGAGGAGCCTATTGTTTGCATTTCTTTACAGTCAAATTCATCTTCCATGTTCTCACTGGTTAGTGACCTACATATTTGGGATATAAGCTTTTTTGTGCCAGAAGAGGTGTTGCAGCTCCAACCTGCCTAGCCACTGGGTTGGGAAACCTTGCTCCAGTGTGTCCCTGGACAAGGGATAGTCAGAGCTTGTCTGAGGATCTTGCTCAGTGTCTGAACCAAGGCCCCAGGAGGATATATGCAGGAACGACTGGATTTCTCCTTGGGTAAGAACTTAGTGGGCTTGAGAAGAAGTTGAAATATTAATGGGTCACAGATCATTGCCAAGGAACTGGATGCAGGACTGCCTTCCCCAACCTGGAGTCCCTTAGATGTGTTTGGACTACAGATCCCACCATCCCCACCCAGCATAGCTGCTGGCATAGAACTTGTCTTCCCCAAGATATGTGGATAAGTGCTTTTGTCTTAAGACATGCTGAGATACAATGCTAGAGGGAAAACTGTTCAAATATTTTTTGGTGGGGAGGGGATAGGGAATGCTGAGGATAGTCATAATAGAGCTTTAGCAAATTGTTATGGAAGGAAATTGATTGGCAATAGGCTTCAGTAGTCTATAGGAAGCTCTTCTTCCAATGCTGCATGATAGAATTTATTACCATGAGGTACTGTGGTGGCTATTAGCACAGAGAGCTTAAGACACCAGATAGGACCAATCCAGATTAGAGGGATGGGCATCAGACAGCATAGCAAAGAATGGAAACTTCAGGTGTGGGAGCAGTGCATCTTAGATGGCCAGGTGCTGGGCCAGGCAGCAAGGGGTAGCTGTCTCCCTCATGGCCCACCTGGGAGGCTCTAGAACAAAGGTGTGACACCTCTTTCAGCCTGAGGGCCGAATTGTATTTCGCTTTGCAGTTGCACCAAATTGCATGCTATCAGGGGCCACACTCCAGCAGTGGCTGGAAACAGCACAGAAAAAATACTAGCAATTTGTAGCATAAAGCCATGTGTGACAGTGAGGCATTTCACCCTTCCAGAATGGGAAAACTGCACAAAAGTTAGAAGCCATTGCATGACTGGTGGTTGGGGGGGAAAGCATGGAGGTGGAAGAGGGGGCCTGGCCACCTGGTGACCGCAGGAGGGCCAGCTTCTGCATCCTTGCTCTAGAGACACACACCCTGGGCCGGCCAGGGTGCTGTGCTTGAGGGGTTGCATAGGCTGTTTGTTCTTCAGGTCACGGCATGTAGTAGTGGGGAACAGGGCAGAGCAGCATGTAGACGGGCAGGTTTGTGGTGTGGAATGCATGACCAGGAATCTGGATTGACTGAGGTGTGGATTAGTCTGTTAGTTCCTCAGAAGTGAGCTGGATGGACAAGGGCAGCAGCAACAACCAGGTCCAGCCACTTCTCTGGGAATGCCCTTTGATCAGTTGCTAAAAATTCAGGCCTCTCACCTCAAAAGTGCCTTCTTCAAGGACTTTCTTCTCTAGTCAGTTTGTGTTTGGAAGAGTAAGTTTGAATGCTCATGATTCCTTTTGCAACAAACTTCTGAAACCTCTGCTCCAAATAACAGAGTGGTGCCATCAATCATTCCGTTATTTGGGGAATATTCAGCCAGTTTGGTTCAACGAATGGGCACTCTCCAAGCCAGCCTTCTCTGTCTGCCAGGGCAGCTTTTTGGCTTGGCTCTGGAACAAGCAGTGCTGCCTCCAGAACTAGGCAGGACTGAAACGGGAAGCCAGGCATGTCACGGTATCAACCGCACCCAGATGGCGTCACCGCTGAGGCATCTTGTGAGAACCTGTGACGTCACTCATGGTTTCCTCTGTGGGTCAGTCTCTCTCAATGAGGACAGCTTGCCCTGGTCTTTCTGCCATCTCAGTGAAAGAGGCTGTTGTGTCAGATTGTAGGTCGTTGTCCGTAGGGGTGTGACTCATCAGAGTGTCATTTCAGGGAGTGATTTAGCAAAGCAATGTTCATCCTGGTGTGGGAGCTGTGATTCATGTTTTCTTTTTGTTTCTTTTTGTTTCTTTTTAAAGTAGGCATAAACTTACATAACTACAGTTTCAATGGATAGATTCTTAAAGTTAGACTGGGATGTGGAGAGCAGGAATGGGGAATGTGTGATCCCAGATTCCAGCTCCCATCTCACCTATTCATATGCATAGCTTATGTGCATATATATCCATGTCTGCATTACAAAATAAATCCCATTTGAAATTATTTTAATGATCATAATTTAACTGTCATTCTTATCAAATAGCCATAACCTCTGGGGGGTCACTGGTAGTTTAGTTCCTTTGCTTTTGTGTGTGTGTGTGTGTGTGTGTGTGTGTGTGTGTGTGTGGATAATCTTTAGAAGAATATAGTAGAAGAAATAGTTAAACAAGTTGGTTTGAAAATACAAACATTATAGATATATAATGTTTGTAAGCTGCCCCGAGGCTTATGTGAAGGGGGCGGCATATAAGTTTGCTAGCTAGCTAGCTAGCTAAATAAATAAATTATATATGTATGTATGCATATTGTATTTTCAAACCAACTTGTTTAACTATTTCTTCCTCACTGGCCTCTTAATTGTTTTTAAAAATCCATATTTTATATTTCCAATGCAGTCAATGAGCATAAGGTATGCAAATCAGCAGTAGCATCTGTTCCTTTGACAGTCCATCTGGGAGAGGTGACAAAAAGCCTACCTTGATAATGATGGTGGCATAACCTGGCATCTCACAAATGAGGGTTATGCAGCATAGCTGTGTAGCAAAGGACTGGTGAGCGATTTTCAGTGGAGATGAGCTTTGCTTCAGCTGGGGAGGGCAAGGCACAGTTTTAGGACAGGGTGGGGACTTGAAGGATGTGTCACTCATGTTTTTGATCGCTGTTGCTCTCCCGTCTTTGTGCTTGCTCTCCAATAGAATTCATGTAAGAAAAGACAAGTGATGGGGACCTGTCCAAAGCCACCCACCCAGCCCATGGCAGCAGTGGGGTCCCCCCCCCCCACTTTCCTACAGTCAGTGCTCAGGTCACTGTTTAGAGGCTCTACTCACTTGGCTGCTCATGAGAAGTGCTGAGGTGGTGAGATCCAGGCAAAGGGATTTCTGGGTAGCCCTTTCTCTGTTCTGAAACTTGCTTTATGCTTTTCTTCTTAAAAAGGATCTATTCAAGTGGGCCATTCCTGCATTGGTAAATAATATGCTTCATCCACTCTTGGCTTAATTTCCTCAATTCTTACTGTGTTTGTATACTTACATGTGCTTTGTGTCCAGCCCAAAGGAACTTTGTGAGGGTCTCTGAAAAGTACAATATAAACATATCGAACAAATAAAGAATAAAGTGCTTGTAAACTTTCCTCTGCTTCATGATAGGTGCATTGCCAGCAATCATGTTACACTCTTCTTGGTTTAAATATTGCCTCTCCAGAAGTCATCCTTCCCCAAGCTTTGCCTGCCATGGACACTGGCCCATAATGCCATGTTCGTAGACTCAACTTTGTGTTTCCTGCATGGGACCATGCTCTTGGCTCAGTTGTGCCATAACATGCTGCCCAATCCCACTTTTTCTCATCACCTGCTCCTCTGCCTTTTGCCACACAGAAAATTGCCTTGAATGCAAAACAAGTGTTCCTGTCAGTTTCATCAGTTGACACTGCCTTGTTAATATCCCTTTCTGCTTCTTTTTTCTCATCTGATGGAAAATATTGCTGTTCCTCATCGAGGAAAGGATGAACCTTTGAAACCAAAAACAAACAAACAAGGCAACAACAACAACCCAGAAACACAAACTTTTAAAAAGTGTTTGTGGATTTGCAATGTGGTGGGAGGTGGCAGAGTGAAGTATACACAGACAACTAATGAGTAGGTTCCTAGCTACAAGATCATGGGCACAGAAGAAAAACCAGGTGCCTGTTTGGTTTTTCTTTCTTCTTTAAGCAATGCGATTGTTTCATTTTGAGAACTGTGTACATACAATGGATTTGAAAAAGCAACCACAAAGCATGGTAGTTGCTACTGCAAGTCCTTTTTATTTACTGATTTTTAAAGCATGTTTTTCACAGAGCTCTGCAAATCAGGGAGGTTGTCTTGAGGTCTGTTGCTAGGGGGACTAGTAAATTGTCTGTTTGCGGTGACCAAAAGTGCACTTACATAGATAGAGGAAAGCTTAAAACATTTTTTCTCCCCTGAAAAGCCATTTCTAAAGGTACAAATGGAGGGTAAAGGTCTAGAAATGTCCTTCTGATAGATCTTATCTGTTCAAAAGTGATTCCCAAATTAGAGCAACCATTGAGAAGCAGTTGCAGATCCACCTTCCTGAATGGCCCATCTTTCAGTTAAAAAAAAAACCGCATAAAGTTGCCTTGCCAGGAAGTTTACCTGGAAGTAACTAAGTTGGACTTACTTCTGAGCAGACAAGCCTAGATTGTGTTGTAAAGCTGGGTTCTTTTGGTGATGGCCCCTGAATTTTGAAAGTCACTTCCTGCTGCTTTGTGCTTTATACCTTTGAATGCAGGCTTTAAAGAAAAGTATTTGTTCAAAATGGCCATTCCTGACCAGTTAGGTGATATGTTGGTCCACTTCTGGGGAAACAGGGCCTGGGTTGTGCTGTGGAGCTGCAGTTCTGTCTTCTACATACATGCACAGCAATAGTGGGAGAGCTGCTTGGAAGGCGCAAGGAAGCACTGCCGTGCGCAGCAGTGTGGTCATGTGAATTAGCCCCTTGCCGGATTGTATGAGGTAGCTGAAATTGTTTGCTTAGTTGTCCTTAAATGTCAGGCGGTCAGAAGATCAGGGAATGACGGGAAAGAAGAGGTTATCTCAGAGTTGGCCTGAGGTTTGCATCGCCCCCCGCCCCCCTCCTTTGGCGGCATCTGGTCCTGGGCACTGTGGTGAAGGGGAGGCTGTGACTGGGCACTTGTCTAATGCAGTCTGGCTTTGTATTTCCTACATGAAAGTAAAAATACCCCAAGTAGGTCAAAAGGGCCTACTGGGGAAAGACCTCTCTCTGCCAGAGGCATTGGAAAGATCCCGCCAGATGGAGAAGGCAATTCTGGGTTGGGTGGACCAAGGATCGTCACGCTAACAGGCAGCTGTATTGCACGTTCATTTCTGACCTATTCCCAGTGTGCTGACAGGCACAGGAGCAGAGCGTGTGACGGTTTTCCCCAGCATGGGATCCTGCTTTGAACTTAATCACAGTTTAATCCAAAAGCAAACAACTCATCCACCAAAGGACCACCACTCACAGCCAGTGTTTGGAGAGTGGAAGGCATGGGGCATCCCTGGGAGGAGGGAGTGCAAAAGGAGTGATCCCAGCATTTCTACGCTACTCTCTTTGTGTTAAAAAGTCCATTCCTGACATTGACCTATTAGTTAATCCACCAAGTCTGCAATCCGGTGTGTGTTAAACAGAGAAAAGGCCAGCAGACCCCAGCCTGGTGTTCTCCAGATGTTCTGAACTGCCACTCCCAACATTCCTGACCATTGATTCTGCTGGTTGAGGCTCATGGGAGTTGACGTACAAAACATCTGGAGGGTACCAGGTTGGGAAAGCTACACTGAACATTTAGTTCTGGTGTCACCTAGTGACAATGTGCAATTTAAGGAGGGGGACCACCGTTTAAGGGCAGAGCTTATACATGCAAAGCCTTAGAGCTGAACCTTAGTATATCCAGTTGAGAATACTTCTGCAAATCTTCTTGCACCAGCTGGTGCAATGCTGGTACAGCATTGACACTGCATATAGAGCTGAATGTTTTTTACACAACTGTTCACATTGTAGGCAGGCATAATTTGTTAAAACTCCCAGGGTGATACTGGTTCAAGGCTGTGTCTTACCTTATTCCTGGTTTTGAAGATAAACTTTTTTCATTGGATTAGAGTGGTTGTATAAAGAAATCACCATCAAAAAGAGGTTTTTGCATTTAAGTCTGCAAAAATCTTGTGTTTAACCCCCCCCCCCCCCGGAAACTCTTTCAGACCTGCTGCCAGTAAGGAGTGACAATGTGGGTTGAGCAGAGTATTGGTCTGAGTCAGCATAAGGTATTTAGCTCCTCAGGATTTTTTCTTATTTTTCACTAAAAATCTCCCTGGTTAAATGCGCTCTTCCAAAGGTGCTTGCTCCAAGCAATTCGTTTTCAACACTTTTGCAGATTTCCTAGTCACAGAAATTGTTATGGAATTTGGCAGTTCTGCAGAAGCTTGGCCACATTGGCAGAAGATGCCTGCGGCTGCCGAATGCTACATGCATCATCAGGAGCCAACAGCTGCTACCACCTGGTGAAAATAGCAGTGGAAGAAACTAACGTAAAAGCAGGCAGGCATTAGCACCTTCGAGCTGCCTTGGAGGTTCTGGCAGCCTTGTGGCTAGGCCTGAGCTGAAAGCAGCAGCATCAGGTTGTGAATCACTTCCTCCTTGTACTGTCTACTCCCCCTGCTTCAGTCTGCCCTCTTCTTACCTCTAGTGCCTCTTAAAGCCCCAGCGTGTTTCTTCAAGCTATCCTCCTTTTCCTCCAGCAAGCCCTGCCGAAAACAGCTTGAGATCTACACTAAATAACTTTAACAACCAGGAATATGCAAATGGAGTAAATTTGTGTATTCTTTTCAGTGTTTTTCCATGCAGTATAGCAGTCATTTCCAACAGTCTTCACAAAGGTGTTGGATTCCAGTTCCCATCATTTGCAGACTGTAGGTGAATATATATTTCTTTAAACACCAAATGGTCCAATATTGCAAAGAATCATAGCATCTCACATTGAGGAAATGCTTCCATTTTCTATTGTCATCCATCATCCCACATTTCAAAAGTCAGTATTTTGTTGTTGAGATAGTGATACACAAACACACAATACAAACAGTCTCCAAGCTCTATTGTGCTAGTTTAGGTAAAATGTTTACTGGTTTAAATATAGCAATACAAAGGAATTACACTGAGTAGGAAGTTAATCCTAGACTATGGGATCCAGCTATGGAAGAGAGAGCAACAAATAATAAAAAATGCCAGAACTATACGACTAGACCAGGGCAAACCAGGCTCAGGTCAGGCTGGTTGGAACAGTTCTGGGGGCTGTAATTTGGCTCCTGGCAGAATTCTGTTCTCCTCATCTTGCATGTTGGCTCTTCTGGCCATTTATTTCTCCTGCCTCTGTTCGCCTTTCAGCCCCGGAGACTTAGCTGGGCAGTGGATGGGTGGGCTGTGGCTGGCGCTCTGCCTCTGTCCGTTCAGGACCCTCACTGTGTGCAAAGAGCCTGGGAAAGTGGTGATGGGAGTTGTAGTCCAGCACATCTGGAAGCCCCCAGGTGGAGGAAGGCTGTTCTAATACGGTTGCTGTGCTTGGTGCAGTTTCCTGGGGCATCCCCTTGATCTTGCGAGTGACCCAGAGGTGATGTGAGCTTGGCTGAACCCCAGGCAGAGAGTCCTGACGCGGAATGTTGGAAGAAACGTTTCGCACTGCTCTTCCCAGGGCACCCTGCAGCGAACTGTGCTACTGGCTCAGGGCAGGCAGCACAAAGTTCTGAAACTCTGTTCTGTGCTGCCGCAATGACCGTGATGGCTCCCTTCCTGGGAAAAACCGTCCTCTTGCCCAGAGTGGAGTTCCTGTAAGTCAGCCACTCTTTCCTCTGTTGCATTAGTCATGAGCGCTGCCTGGAATGTGAGTGTTGTGGGCACCCTGCTGGATCGTTTCAGTGGCATCACGGGTGAGGAGCAACATGGTTCTCCCCCTGCCACCCCCACGCCAGTGACATTTATGGATTATTTTTCAAATGTGCTCTAAAGTGTGAGAGCACTTGTGCATCCCGTTGCTTCCTTCTGCTCAGAAGTGCAGGGCATCCTTTTCTTTTCTGCTGGACCAGCCCACCTTTGTGTTTTGTTAACTCTTCCATGCCCTGTATTAACACGTACGTTCCGCAGAATATTATCTCCTACATGACGTATCATTTCCCATGCATGGCATGCTGAAGCTGCCTTCATAAAGGATGGGAAAATAATGCACGAAAAGATGGTGATGGGGCATCAACATGGTTGCCCTTTCATTCCACTGCTGTTCAATCTACTCCACCGCTATAGCTAGTGTAGGAAATGGAGTGCCCCTGTTTGGGCCCAAGATGCCACAGAGCAATCACTAATGTAATACAGTAAGAGCACATCTGTCCACAAGTGGCTTGCAATACAACTGCAAATCTTATCCTCAAACCCATTCTTAAAAAACTGAATGTGCTCTAAATCACATCACTCCACATTTACACGTGCATGACAGTGTTTCAGAAGAGGTCCTGAGATGCTTTTAGCATCGCTTGTGGTAATGGCCTCCAACTTTCATTAGTACAGCAAATCCACTCTATGCGTATCTTCAAATATACCTTAACACATTAATTATGTTTAACTACTTATTTTCTCCTGTAGGTTCAGTCTGCTGCAAACATATCAGTTCCCCTTTTGGTTTAACAAACAGGTGAGCTCACTGTAGAGAAAGCACATTGGTTGTAAACCTGCAGGTTTTACATAATTTCCAGGCAGGTCATAGGAAACATAGGAAGTTCTCTGACAATTTGTCAGACCCTGGGAACCTCTAACTCAGTTACCATCAGTGTTGGCTGGCAAGGGAGTTGCCAGGGTTGGGGGCAGGATTCCTTCTATCCCTACCTGGAGATGCTGGGGATGGATCTCGGGGCCCTCTACATGGAAAGCTCACCCTGAGCCTCACTCACCGTCACACGTCTCCCTGGCCCAGTTTCCAGGTGGGCAGGCAGAAATGGGGGGGAAACCCGCATGATCAGGTGCCCCTTTGTAACTTGCCCATCAAGCTTGGTTCCCATCCTTGAGTTGATTGGCTCCACACACCTGTGCAGCATCAGTGGGGTGCGTTCAGAAGAGGCTTTTCTAGCGCCATCGCCCTGCTCCCACCTCATTTGGGAATGTCATGGAAGCCCAGACATGGACATGTCCTGCTTATAACCTTCCCATGTTCTTCTGCCACTATTTCTGGGTTATTTTAACCAGCTGTACCATGGGAAACCTGTTAAAGAGAAAATGGCCTCCCAGTGCCTTCTGATTGTTCATCAGGAGGTTTTGCGGGATTTCTGCTTGGCACACTGCAGCAGGCCACAAGACTGAGCTGGGGAGGGAGAGGCCATGGCGCCTCTGCCCTGTGCTCTTTTGTGGGATTCCAATTATACGTCCAGTTTCTCCATTGCAAGATGGCTGCCCCGTGCAACCATCCAGACCACACATGGAGAGAGAACTCTCTGTTAGCAGTACCTTTATCTTTTGCTGCTCTCAGGGATTATTTCCCAGCTTCCAACACTTGTGGTTAAAACAGAATCGCTTAAACTCAGTGTGAAACCAGAAAGACTGCTAGCTTTCATTTAAAAAAAAAAAAAAAAAACCAAAGCTCTTATTTTGTCTTGCCCTATCAGTTGGCAGAGAAAAACTTGTGAATGTGACTAATATTCTTAAAAGTCTGCAAATTGGAGGCCAAAGAGTTAGAGATCAGATTACAGCTGTGTGATCGCATGGATTTTTAGAGTAGTCATGTAGTTCTGGAGATCCAAAGGCCAGCTTACTCCTCTCACCTGTTGCGAGAAAGGGCAATGTCCCCTGACTGTATTGCTTTTCGTTAGGCATGTCGATGGACATGTTTGTCCTGAGCAAGAAGCTGTCAGAACTAGATGGAAAAGTATCAGGCACAAGCTGACAGTTGTGGAAATTAACCTTGGAGCCCCATCTACCCACCAGCCCTGTTTCCACTCTTTTCCTGGCTGGAGCTCTGCTGGAAAGATGGTGCTGCTCCAGAACAATTGGTGTGGGGGTTGGACTGGCAAGGCCTCCACAGAGATTGGATTTGTGTGACCCATGCACTCCCCTCCCCAGCGAAGTTCCTGGCTCTCTCTGGCAGCCTGTGAAGGGCTTGGTAAACTGCCTGGGACAGCACAGGCAGAGAGGGCTGGCAGAGCCTGCTTTCTGGATGCTGGACTTTATTGGCTCAAAGGGTCTCAACGTAAAACAGTCCTGAAGAATGGGGTTGTTGCAGGGGGATGCCTGCCAAGAATATTAAAAATAAAAAAGCCGACAATGGCCATCTCCTCCTACTATCAAGGAAAGTTTTCAGCAGTGGGGGGAAGCTAAAAGGATACTTACTCCTCTTCTGACCCTGGAAACTACCGCACCCCCACTTTAAAACAATAAAAATACTTGGGTTCTGGTTTGCAACTAGCCCCAAACTCACACTTTTTAGTAAGTCATCACATAGCAAAGGAAAGTTTCGGTAGTGGGAAAAACGGTGATCGTTCCCTACTCTCCACTCTGAACAGCAGTGTAGAACTCCTGGATGCTTCTGTTAGGTGCTAGGTTTGAGTTCCGTGTTTGGGGGTGGGTTGCCACTTGCACCAGCCAGCAGCATCTTTTCTTTGACTCCCTTGCTGTGTTTCTGATGCCACCTACTTAGGCTTGAGTTCACTCCAGCAATGGGCATAGCAGACCTATGAAAGGGTTGAGTTCGGTATCAGCTGTTTTCAGAAAACTTGGCCCTTGGGGAGCTCAGTGATGATTAGACGGAGAGCATAGCAACATTTCTGTTCTTCAAACATGCTGGTGATCAACAAGGTAAACCTATGGAATACGTAGTTCCCAGTTTTCCAAAATTTTCAGAAGGAGAAGGCAAAAGGGACACTTAATAAGAGCATTAAGGTTCCAGTAGCCCTGAGTCAAGTAGGTGATGCCTTCCCACTCCACCTGGAAGACACTCCCTGTACTTCTTTTTGCTCAAAGGAAATGTAGGGCAAGCATTTCACACTTTCATTTTAAGCACCACTTTAAATGTGGTGGTTAACTGCTATTTTAATTCTGAATTGTAGAAGTATTTTTCTGGTATTCTCTTCTGTTGATTAGCACTCATCTACTGTCAGCTGATCTCTTGCAAAGATTAGCTTTGCAGTGGAGCTGATATCTTGCAAAGGGTTTTGGTGTAAACCTGCAGGCCCAGTCCTGCAGTGCTTCTTTAGTGTGCTGCAATTACCAGCAAAGCTGTTTAAGAAAGGGAAGGTTGCCTTCATGGAAACACCATGAATAAGACTCCAAAGTGGTTGGAAGAGTAGATCAGTCCTAATGCTGATACTTTGTGGTTTAGGTAAATAGTGCTGGCAGGCTTGTTGAATAAACATCTCTGCTTTCTGGCCTGCTTGGACATGTTAGGAGATGTAGCAACTATTTTCTGATTATTCCTAATTTGGAGTGCCCACTTGAGGAAGAATACAATCCTGTTTGGTTCTAACAACATTCTGACTGAAGAGACAGCCCTTGGGAGTTTATTGCTCAGAGGGGTCCAGTGGACAGAAAGGGCTGTAACTGGACAGAGGTGAGGGTGGGTCACACAGACCAGGAAGGACTGGAGCTGTCCATATTTTGCAGTGTGAAATGTATGCCAGTGTAAACCATGGAACCCTCACTAGAATCCTCGTCCTACCTACATAGAAGTAAGCCTCATTGAAATCAATAGGGCTGACTTTAGAGTAAACATAGAAGGGCACACTCTGTATGCCTGTTTGGGCAGAAAAACGTCCTGCAGCTCCCAGCTTGCCTCAGCCAGCCGTGCAAGTGAAGACACAATTGCACCTCCCACTTGGACTGTGGTTAGGTCTCAGTGTTTTGTGTCATAAAGCCCAGATTGGCTTCATGTCAGCAAGCCCAGGCTGCTTTCTGAAGCATTTGTTCTGTTTTAATTCAGTAACTTACCTGGGATATAAAATAAAGTGGAAGTTGAGCAGTATATGGGGTTGTTTCTTAAATGAAAGTTTTGAGGTATTGGATTATTTTCTGATTAAAAACGAACAATTTCTTTTTCAAATGCTAAAAGGAATCTTTCCCTTCCTCCTACCCCCACACCAGGAACCTTCATGCTGCTTTCTGGGTGAGCTTCCTTGCTAAAAGGAGGCAAGCTTGCTGCAGGAACGTAGGCAAGGATGCAACAGGCAGTCTTTTCTGTGGGTGAACAATTCTGTGTAGTAAATCATGCATGGATGCAGCAAACATCCTCTGTGGGTGGGCAGACTGTGCTCACAGGACTCTTTTAAGTCTTTCATTTATTTGTTTTTCATGGCACTCTAGCCTGCTCAGCACTCAGGTCTGGGAATGACTGAGACAACTCAGGTTCACCTGCCATCTCTCAGTGGCATTTTTGTGTGTTGTTGCTGAACCCAACAACAATTAACCCATAAGCAATCCAGAATCTCTGTGTTAGGATGTAATGATAACAACCCAGGAACGGGGCATTCCTGAGTTGCCCAGGAAAACAAAAGCAGGTGGGCAGGAGCCTATTTGCATGCCCTGGGCATAGTCACCAAACCAAAAACACGTAGTTTGCAATCCATGGATCGATCGATCATGTGAACCAGGTCAGAAAGTAGCTTTTAGCAGGTCTGCAATAAAACTCATTGTTCAAATCACTGGTCAGAGGTAAAATCACTGGTTTTGTTCCCCAGAAAAAGCATCCTAAAGTTGCAGTAATCTTCCTAAATTCTCCCTCAAATTTCTTCCCAGGCCATTAAGTGCTCACTTTCATGCAAAAATGTGCCATTGGTCACCCCCCCCCCCACAAAATGTTTTGTGCCACACGCACATAATTAAGATCCTCATTAGAAGGATATTCTAACTTAACTTTGGGGCTATGGCTAACTTTGTTTTTGGTGGTTTTAAGTTAGGGCAGGAGAATACTGCCATCCTGCCTACAGGTACTGTAAAATCTTGGATTCCTCCATTATTTCCTATGGAAAGCTCTCACCTCTGTCATGGGAACTTTTTTCTTTTTTTAACCTTTAATGAAACCTGAAATTCGAGGAATGTGTCTCCTCGAACTAGACAGAGCCTTCTGGGTCCGTGTGTACAGGCTTGCACAGATCCTGTGGAAGAAATAGGAGGCAGAGCCTGGTGTTTTTCAGCGGGATGGGGTGCAACAAAACCTTTCTAAATTGGTCAGGCAGGCTGTGCAGGCCATTCACTTAATTTGTAAAGCTATAAATAAGCAAGAAAGCTGACTGTGCTGGAAAAAAACCCCTTGTGCCTTGCTTTTCTAGCAACTGGCTCACAAAGTGAAAACAAAACAATACTTACCAGGATTTCCCCCCAATCAGTTGGCAAATCATGGCATAGGATAAATATATATGGATATATAAATTGAATAAAGGCATTCCAAATTAATTGTCCTCTGTGCCTACCAAGTCTAAAATAAGAGTTAGTGAGCTAGAATTGTACAGAGCTGTGAATGTGTTGATATGAATTATCCTATCCCATTTGGGCCTTGTAAGTGATAAATTATGTGGCCTGCGGTCTCCTGTTGAAGCTTAGTATGCAATACTACAATTTCTGTGAAATTCTAAGCCCGTTAATATGGAGGTGGAAAGTATCAGGCTTGTTCTGTTCTCTGGTGACTGTTATAATTGTAAACTTCTTGGGGCAGGGACTTAACCACTTGTTTTAGGTAAGGAGCCATTTGCATTGATGGTGATGGTAGCTCAAGCTTTGTTAATTTCCTTTTATCCTCAAATTCTGAAACATTTGAGACTTCAGTTTACCAACAATTTGCTTCTGGAAAAGCATTCCATTTCAGTGTATGAGGGGAACTTTCAGCCATCAATATACAGAACCAGTGCATTGTAGGGTTTATATACTGATACTCCTGAGATGGGTGAATTTAATTTGAAACTAGGGGGAGGCTAACAGTTTGCTCCTAGACCAGGGGTCAGCAACCTTTAGCACTCAAAGAGCCATTTGGACCCATTTCCCACACAAAAGAAAACACCGGGAGCCGCAAAACCCTTTTGACATCTAAACTGAAGATAACACTGCATATATCATTTTTTTACCTTAATGCTATGTATATGATTTAGCTGCAGCTCTTGTTCAGTTGCTGAAAACTGTTATTTTTCATCTTACATTGTAAATTAGTAGGACTCCTTTCATATATTTTGAATAGGAGAACAGCTTCCTGAAGAATCAAAGTCAGTGCTAAAGGACTGCATGCAATAAACAGCGAACCCCATAAGTTCGTCAGCAGTAAAAGCAAATGAATCTACCCACGTATCATTAAAAGTTTGGTTTTCTTCAGAAACTTTTCTTCAATTTATCCATGGTTGGCCTACCATATAGGCCTACCACAATCACAGATACAGGTGTGTTTAGTGACTGATTAGCAGATAAACAGTCAAGTGATGTGAACTGTGACAGGTTCCAAGTGCAGCTTTTATCATTCAGAGGAAGGAGATTACATTTGGACAAAGAGAATCTTTTCAGCAGTGTTTCTTGTAACATGAGAGCCTGCAGGAAGCTTGTTCCACTCTTTCCCTGCAATGTCACAATTTACTTGACCTGCTAGCACAGTGTTCCTGAGTGGATGCCTCATCATCACCTATTGGTATTTTGTAACTCGGAGCCTTGGTCGCAGATCAGCGGTGTGATGTGTATTTTGGGTGACAGAGCTGCAGCAGAGGGATTCAAGAGCCACGTGTGGCTCCAGAGCTGCGGGTTTTGGACCCCTGTCCTAGACCTTCCCTAAATGGCAGACAATCCTGCATTGGGTTGAGAAAAAGGCAACTTGATAATATAAATGCCTATAAACCATGGTTTGTTATTGGGCTAAAACTCTGATTTTTTTTCTCTTCCTGGTTCAAGCAGCAGGGAGAATAAGTAAGGGATGGGGCACCCTTGAGCTGCTATACCAGGGGTCCTCAAACTTTTTCACCAGGGGGCCAGTTGAAAGGTGCTGGCGGGGCGTGTGGGCTGGAAAGGTGGTGCCACATGGTGCGCAGGGGTCAATGCAGGGGTGGGAGCAGGGTGCACGGCGAGGCGTGGGCACGCACGGTGAGTGGAGGGGAGGCACGGGCAGGGGTGGGCATGCGCCACGAGGTGGGTGCACGAGGCAGCAGCTTGCTTACTTGGAGATGGTTTTCTCCAAACAAGCAAACCGCTGCCTCTCCGTGCGCGGGGCGAGATGGGCAGTGGTGGGCATGTGCGTGGGTGCAGGTGTGAAGGGTCCAAATGGGCATGGCAGACCGGATCCAGCCGCCAGGCCGTAGTTTGAGGACCCATGTGCTATACAAAGTGGAAGAAATTTGCAGGCTCACAACTGCTCAAAAACAAGCCATGTTTAACAAATCATAGTTTGTTTAGCTGTCCAAGTTGGGCCAGTAGGTGATGTGTTGTTGTGGCAAATCCTGAATACCTGTTACTTTCAGCTGCACAACTTGGACATTTAGGTTAGGGTTAGGGTTGGGTTACATTTAGGTTACAGTTTGATGAAGCCTGCAGCCAAACTGAAATCTATTCATTTCACAGTTGCCTAACTTGTTTCTAAGCACATTTTGTAATGCAAAGATGTACATCCGAAGGTTTTGGGTTATGCCTCTAGATTGTATAAATAAATAAGTGCTTTATTTAGTTGTAAACCAAGTACATTTTAACTGCTCTGGTAATACATTATTATGTGCTCCTTGTTGATTAAATATATAAAGTGCACATTTAAATCTTATATCGATCAGTTTTCCTTTGTCTTGGCAATTTTTAAATCATAGCTTGAAACATGGTTTTGAGTCAACATTGATTTTTATTAATCCATCCTGCATGATAGCCATGGTGCAAACAGTACTGAAGTGAAGTACTTTACTGCTGCATTTATTGCTGAAGTAAATATAATTTGCTTGAAAAGTTCAATGTGAGTGCACCTTAATAATAAGGGTGGTTATAAAGTGATAAAACTTTGTTTTACTATCCTTTTAGAGGACACATATTTGTGATGTGGGATTTCTGATCCTTGCTAGTGGACTTGTGTCCGCCTAATCAGAGGGTGGAGGTTGAATTTAAAAAGCAACTGCAAAAGTATCATCTCTATCCATAGTGCCAGAGTGCTGAATATGGAAAGTCCTGTCCCTGCTGGCCCCTTCCTGAGTTTCCCCTCCTCTCTGACTCTGCCGCTCCTCTTACTTTGAAGCCCCTCATGATCCCAACCCAGCCCTAGGCCTCTCCAGAGCTTTGAGCCAGGCCTGCTGAATAGCACAGCAGTTTTGCAATACAAATACTCCACCCAGAATTGTCCCAGTGGGCAGGGCAGACTCTGTGACTTCAGCGGCACTTTACAAATGAATGGTGGGAATGGGGAATCCGCTGAACAGCCAGACCCACGTGTGTCTCATCCCACACATACTCTGGAGCAGAAGAGCTTGAAACCCTCACCTCTTGCAATCACGGAACTTCAAAACTGCCCAGGCAATGGGTTAGGGTCATGCCAGAGGAATCTTGGGAAGAGGGCTGCAGTATGAAGTGTGTTTGGAATGGTAAAAACTGATGATCTTGGCTCATTCTCTCCCTGTGGGAAAGGCAAAATGGAGCATGGCTATGGATAAGGTTCCCAACAGATACATGGGCTTCTGCTCCCATGCCTTTAGCACCAGTTGTACCTAGAGGCATGATTAGCAGGTGGCAGTATTATATCGCTATCCTCTGCAGAGTATCCATTGTGTTGTCTGCCAATCAAGCTGCTGTTAAATGCACAGGAGCATGCCAAGCCATGAGTTTTTCAGGCTGGCTGGCAACTTCTAGGTAAGGAAAGTCTGGATTGTTTTTGTGCATCACCTAACTGCAAAGGATATTCCCAAACAATGACTATAACAACAGCACCCCATTTGACTCTGACGAGATCAGGACATATTTTCACTCCTAACATAGATTACTTTAGCTGTCATAGCTTTCCCCAAAGAAACATGGAAATAGTAGTTGATGGGCTAAGATACGGTTTTGGGGTTAGAGCGTTGGCTTTGGACGGTTGAGACCCAGGTTCAAATGCCCCCTTAGCTCACTGGGTGACCTTGAGCCACTGTCTTTTGAGCCTACCCTACCTGAGAGGGCTGTTGGCTGCTGTGCAGATGAAATGAATGTGGGAAGAGAAAAATTAGGTGTGCTACCTCAAGTGTCTTGGCTGTTGGGATATAAACTTAATACATGCTTGAGTAAATATCTATAATCTTCTTTCTTGGAACTAAAATTCCTGGCAAGATGACGGACTGTTAAATTTAATAGCATGAACCAACCCCAGTTTACCATCAGTAGTGTACTGGCAATTTTTAGCCAGGATTGGAGCAGTACTGCAGTGGAATAGTTGATTTCTACAGTATATTTTAGAAAAAAAATCACCAATATGATGTAGGCAAGAGTGGAGAAGTTGTGTCGCTTGGCATTGTTCATGAGCCTGGCATCATTCAATACATACCCATTGTATTCATGAAATAATTTATGAGTGGCAAGCACCCCTAAGAATGGATATACTAGGAAGAAAATCACTGTTGGGTACTGAGAGAGAGTTCCTGGAGCAAGGGCGCCTGGATCTTGCACCACATGTGAGCAACAACTGTACATTCGTTGTGCTAGGAAAAAGATTGTCTAGGAAGTCCCTGAGATGAGAATGTTCTAACCACGTTGGCTTGTGGACTGGCATGATTGTGACATCGATGGTGGCTTGACCAATGATGGCGAGGCTGTTTTCTTTTCCTTTTGATGCTATCTTCTCTGATGGTGGCAGTGTTGGGGGGCTTTTGTTACATTCAGGGGTTCAGATCCATCGGGAGGGTGGAACTTCTGATCATCCTGGATGAGGAAACCTCCTTACTTCTCCCCATCCGGGGGTTGAAGGCAATTGACCAGGGACCACTTTGGGTCAGGAAGGGCGGTATGAGGGTATTCTAGCCCTGAAAGAGGGAAAGGGCTTGAAAGGCCTTGAAAAAAATGTGGTCTAGCCACACTGATCTCACACTGACTGGATGTTTTCTTAATGTTATAAATTCCTCCAAGCCAAGGTAGGGGAAGAGAGGAAGCTGCAGTTGTCCCTGGCATCTGTGTCCAAAGGGCCTCCTTATCTGATGCTGTCCAAAAGTGGATGGATTACCTCAGAGAGCTTGTGCCAAGAGGAGACAAGGAGTCCTTCTAATTTTCATCTGCTCTGCCTCACCTCACACATCCTGCCCAAGTCCACACCATTGCAACTTGATCTCTGATATCCAGACTGACTGGTGATCAAAGTTACTAGTCATTTGGGAGAAAATTAACGGAAGGGGTGGCTCCATGTGTGCTCCACTCTTTCACCTTGCTTCTGCCATGCACTAGGAAGTCTTGCCCAACAAGTGGCGATACTGCCCTAAATAATGTTGGCTCTTTGCCTCAATGTACTTGCCTGCCTGTCCACTCCCTCCGCAGCTTTCCTAGCCCCTCACTTAGTTTTCTTTCCTTTTCATGCAGCCTTATGTCTCAGTGGCCCAGCAGATGGCACCCCCGAGTCCCAGCGGCAGCACCAACAACAGCAGCAGCAGCAGTAGCGGGCCAGGTGGCGGCGGCGGCGGTGGCGGCGGTGGAGGGGACCAGCTGAGCAAAACCAACCTGTACATCCGGGGCCTGCACCCTGGCACCACAGACCAGGATCTTGTCAAGCTGTGCCAACCGTAAGTGACCGGAACAAAAAGACATGTAAGGAGGGAGGCCCATCTTGGCCCAGGAATGAGAAGATTCCATGGCCAGTATGGTAGCTTCCAGATGTGTTGAACTGCTGTCGCTCTGATCCCCAGCCAGTACAGCCATGTTGCTTGGGGTGATACATCTAGATGGGTGCCAGATGAACCTGTTGAACACACATGCACACATATACTCTGTCCATGCCAAACAGTCCTTCCCCAGTGGGAGTCCATGGGTAGGGGTTTTCATAGAGGGCTGCAACTCTTAAGCCTCCCAAAACAATTTGCATCCAACTCAGAGACCAGCCATAAGGAATTTTCATTTATGCATATGCAGAGGCCAGGCAGCTACTGAAAAAGGAAAGTTTTTAGGGCAACATTCCCAAACCCAGTGTGCTATAAATATGTCGAACTCCAACTCCTATCACTCCCAGCCACATGCAGTCCAATGCACCTGGAAAGCTGCAGGCTGGAGAAGCACCTTCTTGGAAGACAGAAAGAAAAAAACCTTAGTCATATCCCGAGAACTGATCATTGACTTGTTAATTGGGAGAATGGATTATGCCTGCAGCAGGTTCTGGACGTTGGACTTTCAACTCTGGAAGAAAAACCCAGATCATTGAGGAAGCCTTAACTTTAGGACTGGACCAGGGCAAGCTGGGTCAGGTCAGGCTTACTCAATGGAACAATTACATTGCTGTTTTTGGAACAGTTTTGGGAGCTATAGTTTGGCTCCTGGCAGAATTCTGTTCTCCTCCCCTTGCATGCTGGCTCTTCTGGCCATTTGTTCCTCCTGCCTCTGTTCACTCTCCAGCCCCAGAGACTTCGCTGGGTGGTGGATGGGTGGGCTGCGGCTGGTGCTCTGCTTCTGCCTGTTCAGGGCCCTCGCTGTGTGCAAAGAGCCTGGGAAAGCATTGCCCCCTCCCAGCTTTCCGCATCTTTCCAGTGAGGCCTACTGCAGGCCTCTCAGTTGGTGCAAGGATGGGGAGGTGGGCACAAAGGGGCCCCAATCCAGCTATTGCCGCCCACAGTGTGAAGGCGAGCGCCGGCAAGTGCAAGGAGTGACTAGGACGAGGATCAGCCTGTGGCAGGGCACGAGTGTCACATGCACCCTGGGCCCTGCCTCTCCGTTCCCTCTCTCTTGCCCCATGATCCCTGCTGTAGGGCAGGCGTGGGGAACTTGTAGATCTCGAGATGCTTGGCCTGCATTGGCCCCAGCCAGCAGAGCTGATGGCAAGCGATGCATGAGCGTTG
This sequence comes from Varanus komodoensis, assembly GCF_004798865.1. NCBI lineage: Eukaryota > Metazoa > Chordata > Lepidosauria > Squamata > Varanidae > Varanus > Varanus komodoensis. The sequence continues at coordinate 25,476,260 of NW_025335349.1, forward strand.
TGGACAAAACAGCCGGGGGGGCACGAGTCGCCCCCTCCACCCTACGGGAAGTCAGCACCCCACACAAAGCTGCAGCCGTTCTAGCCTCGCACTGTCTCCCCGGGCCCAGGTGCTCCACCGAGGGACCTTGCGGGTCTCGGGAGTCCTCTCCCACCTCCACCTGAAGGCAGCCTTCCCCAACCTGGTGGTCTGCAGACATGCTGGACCCCAGTTCCCACAGCTGCCTGATGGCTGATGGGAGTTTAGTCCAGCACATCTGGAAGCCCCCAGGTGGAGGAAGGCTGTTCTAATACGGTTGCTGTGCTTGGTGCAGTTTCCTGGGGCATCCCCTTGATCTTGTGAGTGACCCAGAGGTGATGTGATCTTGGCCGAACCCCGAGCAGAGAGTCCTGACGCAGAATGCTGGGAGGAAAAGTTTTTTTGGAGCTACTCATTCGCTGAATACAGGCCTGTGCACACAGGCCTGCCACCATGTATTTAGGTAGGGACAGCTGAGTGTTTATGTTCCCTGCTCTGTTTGCCCGAGCCCACGTCTCCAGTCCTTGTGCTGAGACTGAGCCAGGCTATATAGTGGTTAAGGCTCGAAGGCCAGGAGGGGATGGGCGGGCGGGCGGGCAAGCAAGCAAGTGGCGGCAGTGCGGGGGGGCCTGTTCCTCGCTTACCTCAGCTCACCCCAGCCTGGAATGCTGGATCCGGCCCCAAAGCCGCACTTGACAAACACGCCTGCTTCAAAACCAGGAATCTGCTGGGATTCCTGAGCGGGAGGGAAGGGATCACAGGCGGGAGCTGCAAGCTGCTATGAGCCAGGGGGAAGGGAGGGGGAGGACGGATGGGCCTGGAAGTTTAACACAAAACTGTCAGGGCCTGGGTGCTGGGAATTCTGGGTTGCATTCCTGATTTTGCCCCCGTCTCGCAACATTTGCGTTCTCTGCCCGACTCTGTCTCAGTTCCCACATCTGCAGAGCAGTAGGCCTCCCCCCTCCCCGCCACTCCTGGAGCCGAAGAGCGCCTCGCCACCACCGCAGAGCTATCCATCCCACTCTGAAGCCCTGCAGCTGGACTCCCCTGAGCCCTGGCCGGGAGGCGCCAAAACTTGGCTGTTCTTGGCGCCAGTCGGATTTCCTGGGCTTGTTCTTCCCTGGGCAGGAAATCCTGCTTGGGGTGAGCAGGAAGCCGTGGGGGTGGGGTTGGAGGGCAGCTGGGATGGACTCTTGCTGGGCTTCGCAGTGGGGAAGGGAAGGGAGTCAGACTCCGCTGGCAGTTCCTAAAAGGAGGATTTGCTTTCAGTGGTTTGGGTTCACATGGACTCCCTTGATGGAAGAGATTACGGGGACGATCCTGTGCTTCCCTGCTAAGGAAGGCAGCCTGTCAAAATTGGTTGCAATTACTGCTGAATAAGCAAAACATTGGTTTGTGCTCCTTCTATGCACACAAAAGTTTGGAAGGAGAAGGGGTGAAGGGTTCAAAACCCCTTGAAGCATAAGAGGCAGTCCTAGCACAGTAGTTCAGAACCCTCACAGCAAATTGTAACTCTTCCAGGGCCTCTTTCCCCCTTGTCTCAGAGCATGCTGGGATAATGAATACCTAGTTAAGGGGCTTTTAGGGTTCTGAACTTGTGCTTCCCAGAATTTTAATGTAGATTACTATATAGGAAGCTTGCTTCTTTGAAGTAGATATTTCCAAGCTCTGTCATCCAAGCCTGTTTGTCTTACATGGCTGTGAGAATATTATGCAAAGTGAAATTTAAAATCCTGTTGAGAAATTAAAAAGGCTTCCCCCAGAAAGCCAAATTCTAAAATCTGAATTCTGAAGATTTGCATATCCTAATTACTTTACACAGTTTATTCCCCTTTTGTAAACCACAGAGAGGAACGTGGAATAATACAGAACACTGATGCCCAGACAAGTCTGTTCTCTGAAATCTCTCTAAGCCAACCCCCCTCTGTCCCCAGTTTGGTGCCCTCTACAGGTTTTGCACCAACTTTCACCCGCCCCAGCCGGTGTGGTAAATGATCAGGAATGCTGACAGTCGGCATTTCAAAATATTTGGAGGACACCAGGTTGTGGATGGATGCTCCAAATACTGCTTGCACATTTTGTAATATGTAGTCATAAGGATTAAGATCTTGCTCTTCCCTCTACCCGCCCCCTTCTTGTGGGAATGGGGGTTGAAACTCAGATCTTTCAGAATACTTTATCGGGTGTTTAATTCCACCTGTGCACAATACATGCCACCTTTGTTCTTTTAATTTACTATGAGTAAATTATTGCATTTCTATCACACATTTAACTTCTTGCAAGGAACGTGGTGGTCCTCCTGGTTTTGTACTTCTCGGTGCCATTTTGTTCGCAGTGAATGGCTGTGGCGTTCTAAGGGCAGCTTCCTGTACGGAAATGCCCAGGGACACACGTGCTTATGTGTTGGGGTGCCATTGCTGCCTGTGTTTCCTTGGCACACGCCAGCCACATATTTGCAGGCTTTAAATGTCATGTGTGCTCTCTGGAAGAACTGCGATCAGTCAGCAGCAAAGTCAGTCGTTCGTTATATAAAGTGGTAATTGGCCTACAGTATGAGCTTTTGTCCTGGAACTAGGGCAGGGATGTTGAACCTGTTGCATTCAGCCGTGGGGCTAAATTACATTTTGGGGGGGGAGTAATGGGGGAGCACATTCCAGTGGAGGGTGGAGCTGAAAGCAAAAGGGGCAGGGTCAAATATATCAGCCCTTTCTCTTAAGCTTAAACCTCCTACTGCCAGTAGTTAAGCCTTAGAAGAAGGGTTTCTGCCATGTAAAATGGGAGTACAGTCACAGAAAAGCTGGGAAGCTATCAAAGGAAACTGGTTAGAGGAAAAATGTAGGGCCCGGGGAATAAGGCATGGCCATCTGGGATACTATGGAGGCTCAAACTGGGACTGCAGATGGGTCAGATCCAACTCCAGGCCAGGGGTTCTGCAAACCTGACCTAAATTTCCTTAGGAGGGCTGCTGTGCCTCAACAGACAGAGATGTGGAGATAGCCCTATAGAGAAATGTCTTCTTAAGGTTTCTGAAGTAGGGTATAAGGCAGGTGTAGCCCACCTGTTTGGCTTGGTGGATGTGCTTGTCACTTGCAGGGTGGGGGCAAGGGCATATTTGTCTTGCAGACTCTGGGGATTACCTCTTGCCTCCCCTCCTCCTTCTCTCTGCTCAGGCAGCTTCTCTGCTGCCTTGCTTTCCACTGTCACTGTCCTTTCACACACTGCCCACCTCTGCATCGGCCCCTGCCTCTGCCTTCTGTGGCACTCACTCAGCAGTGAGGAGATGGGAAGGAGGCAGTTTGGGAGCTACCCCCCGATCTGCCATGGTCCTACTTCCTGGCTGCTGAGTGTGGCCAGTGGCAGGAGGGACAATGAGATGAGGGGGGTCTGGCAGGTGCACTCTTGGGTCTTGGCAGTCAGGGCTGCGGGATTCCAGCAGAGGGGCCTCCAGGGAGCTGGAGCTCTAGTCAGGCTTGAGGCCTGGCACTGCCATTTTAGAAATTCAGCACTCTCTGAGGAGATGCATCCCCTTGGGATTATGCATACCTGCCTGGCAGAGAACAAGCCTCTGGCACCTCTGGCACGCCTCAGGATGACAGTTACTATAGGAACTGTGCTAATTTGATATTTTGCTTTGTACCTTTTCTATACCCCTAGGTATGGCAAAATTGTCTCCACCAAGGCCATTCTGGACAAAACGACCAACAAATGCAAAGGTAGGCGCACCCGGCTTCCACTGTTGGCTCTTGTGAGGGGAGTACCATGTAGTAACAGAAGAGGGGTGAGCTTGCCAGGGTAGTATCAGAGCTGGGGCACCAAGGTGATGCTTGTGGGTCTGCTGGGGGAACCCTGGCAGCCGCAGTCTTCCACTGCCCCCCCTTCCCGCATGCCGTGGGCCCAGGATGAGGCCCCTCCCTGCCAAAAGAACCCCTTCCTTCCCAGGTTTGTGGCACTGGGATCTCATGGGCTTGTCAACTCCAGAAATGCGCAGGGCGGGGGAGAGGCAGCGCTGGCTCCCAGAGCTGTGTTGCCAGACAGAGGAGGCCGGTCCTGCCTGGGGGGTGGGGATGGGTTATCTGCGTGGGAGGGCGGTGTCAGCGGGGCGGCAGTGGGCTGAGCTGCATTCCTCTCATGCCAGACATTGCTGGGGGGAGGGGGAGGCGCATCCACTCCGAGTGGCGGCTTGCAGGGAGAGGGGGGATCGGATCCTTCCCTCTGCAGCCTTTATGACCTGCAGATGAGACCGATCCTGCCTTCCCTGATGAGCTGCAGGCTGACGCTGCAGACCTCCTCCGGAGATGATTGGCCTGCAGCTGCGGTGTGGCACCATGGTCAGAGTCTTGGGCTGCAACTCAGGAGAGCCGGGCTCTAGTTCCCCACTCAGCCATGAAGCCCAATGACTTTGGGCCAGTTGCTGGCTCTCAGCCTAATCTACATGCCAGGGTTGCTGTGAGGACAGAATTGGGGGAGGTTAGGAACTCTGCTTTGAGTTCCCCGAGAAAGGAACAAAGCGTGGGCTAGCATGCAATAAGATATAAAAATGTTCCCGTCATCCCTCATTGCTGTGCATGCTGGCTCATGCTGATGGGTGTCTGGAGGGTCACAGGTTCCCTCGTCCTGTTGTAGGAAATGGAAACCAGGGAGTGGGTGTGTGGAATGAGAGTGATGTGGTGCTTCTGCCATAGAATGGGCTCAGGACGGTGTGCCAACCTGCAGAAAGCAAAGTGTGGTTTATACAAAAGGGCCCCTGAATAAGCAGTTGAATAGAAGAAGGATCGCTGCGGTCTGTCCACTCTTGCTTTCATCTCCTTAATCCTACAGGCTATGGCTTTGTGGATTTTGACAGCCCCACGGCGGCGCAGAAGGCAGTGACTGCACTCAAAGCCAGTGGGGTCCAGGCCCAGATGGCCAAGGTAAGACTTGGACCCCAGCTGCTGTGTGGAGAAAAGGAGGGAGGCCGCACCTTGCTTCAGCAACCCAGTGAGGACCAGCTGTATGAGAAATCCCAAGCAACCAACCCGCGGGGTTCCCTGCAGTTTCTCCCAGCTCAGGCAAGGCCTTTCCAGAAGCCAGTTTGCAAGTACATTTCCATGCCCTTTCTACGTTGCAGTGTGCCAGGGGAGCCACTTTCCGTGGACCCATTCCCTCCACAGCAGTGCTGTTATGCTTAAAAGGGCTGCCCTGAAAACTCAAAATCCAGGGCTGGTGGGATTGTCCTTATTCTCTTGCAGGGCCCAATGCATATTGCTAAGGACTTTTTCTGCAAAGCACTGAGTTGCACTCCTAGCTCCTTCTGGGTTCAGGAGAACATTTTGCCCCAAGCATTGCAAGGACCGCAGGCCATATTCTGACGTGTCCAGGACTGTATGGGAAGCAGACCTGGGCCATGAATCTGGCCTCCCTTGGGAACATGAGACGCTGCCCGGAATCAGCTCAGGTGAATTGTCCATCTGGTCCTGCACTGCTTACCAAGGCTGCAAGTGGCTCTCATGCTCTGAGGCACAATAGGGTCTTTCCAAGCACCTGCGACAGAACCTATTTCAACCTGAGTACAAAGAGGGCGTGTGCCTGCTCTTTGGCATACATCTGTTGTTTGCTTCTCAAATCCAAGGCCTTAACCCTACTCAGGCTTCGGATGGTTTAATCTCTGTATAGTCCCCCTTTCCCCTCCAGCAGGAAGAGCCCCCCACCCCTCTCCCAGGACTCAGACCAGCAGCTGCACGGGGAATAGCATGCTGCTGCAGGATCAGGCCCCTGCACCTGGGAAGAGGCTGCTGCTACTGCTGCTACTCTCCGTAGGCCTGTCAGCTGCTTCGCGCTCCACATTTCCACACAGCAAACCTGGGCGAATGCTCCGTTCCGCTGCTCTGTCCCTCAGTTTACACAGCAGTGTGTGCATGTGTGTGTGTTTGTATCTTTAAACCTCTGTGCATAGGTATTTGGGGACCCTGGCACATCTGGGGGCGGATCCTGTCCTTGGTTCTGCCGTCCTTGGTTTTACCTCCCTCCTGCAGAACTCTGTGCACCCTCCAGATCTGCTCCAGAGGATGCGGGATCCTCCGGGGCACATCCAAACAGTGTGCAGGGGCTGCAGGGGAAGAAAGAGCACACAGAAGTGCTGCTCCACAAAGCAGCATCCTTCTGCTGACAGAGCCAAAGGTCTGTATCAGGTCTGTGGTATATGCACATGCAGAAGTACATGTGTCACCACCCAGCGTACTTCTGGGAAAAGCTGATCTAGTGCCTGCGGCAAATGTATGTGCTGTACGCGGCCTACATTTTTACTGCATCTGCTGCCAATTTTGCTTTCCCAACCCTTGAGTCCTTCCGGTCCTCGTAAACCCCAAGGAACAGGTGCAGCTAGGCTTGCCCAGACCACAACCTGGGATCGTGGGCTGCGTCCTGTGCTCTGTGTGCTGCTTACGTGTTGGGAGTGCTGAGGCTGGGAAGCGGCAAGTGTCGCATGCCCAGGCAGCTGAAGCGGTGCAGAGAAGGGGCATTCCGAAAGGGATCCATCCCCAGGGGTGGGATGGACTATTAGCGAGCAGCTGCCTGACTTCTTTGTTTCCATAGCAACAGGAGCAGGATCCCACCAACCTCTACCTGTCAAACCTGCCTTTGGGCATGGACGAGGCTGAGCTGGAGTCGATGCTGAAGCCATTCGGACAAGTCATCTCCACACGCATCCTGCGCGATGCCAGCGGCACCAGCCGGGGAGTCGGCTTTGCCAGGTCAGGAAGTGCGGGCAAGGCAGGACGGGCACCTGTATTCCGTGACACGCTCCTTTGTGCTCAGGCTGTTGCCACAGCGGTGGCAGCTTGCACGGATATGCCTTTCTAAGGCAGGCGGGTCTGTGCGCTCCTCATACGGACAAGCATGCACTTGCCTGGTATTATGGTCCTGCAGAGACATGGAGACTGTTGTCCACCTGGAAACCAACACCTCCCACCCCGCCTGCCATGAACAGGCTTCTTCATCGGCACTCCTTTGTCCGAGCATCTGGTTCTTCAGGAGCACTTGCACAGAGCTCACTTGGCAAATGCTCCCTTATACATGGGAAAGTTGCAAATATGCCAAGCATTTGCAGATATTCCCCATTCGTGTGGGGGTTGGGGGCAGGGGGAGTTTGCATTTCCATTTATACCCTGTTCTGCTCCAAGGATTTAGTGGACCACAGGTAGTTCTGAACCAGAAAACTGGACTTGCTGCAGTTCTCTTTCACCTCTGAGTTCATTGCTTAGAGCTGGTCTAGACATTGCATTCAGCAAAGCACTTGACATCCTGGGCCATGGAGTCTGACCCCCAGCTCCAGCCAGCTCCACCCATGTAAACCCCAACATGTGGTTGTCCAATCTTTCCTGGAACACCCTCACTGATGGGGCCTCCACCACCTTCTTGGAAGCCCGTTCCATATCCTAGAGGTCCTAACCGCCAGGAAGTACTTCCTGACATCCATCCTGAAGCCCTGCTCCTTGAGCTTTGTCCCATTGGAATGCGTCCTGCCCTCCACTGCAGGGAAGGACAGGTCATGGCCCTCCTCCACATGACTTCCCCTCACATACCTATAAGTCACTGGAAGATTCGCTCAGAGTCTCTCCTCTTCTCCAGGCTGAAAAGGCCCAGTCCCTCTCTCTCCTCATATGTCATCCCTCCCAACCCGGCTACCATTCTGCACTGAACCGATTCTAACTTACCTATGTCTCTCCTTTAATGTGGAGCCCAGTACAGGACACTGCACTTCAGTTGTGGGCTCACCAGAGTCGTGTAGAACTGTATCAACACCTCCCTAGATCTGGAAGTCACGCTTCTGGCTATACATCCAAGGGTGGCATTTGCCTTCATAGTCGCTGTGTCACACTGCTTGGCTCATGTTTAGCCTGCTGTCAACTGTTTACTAGTAATAGTTTATTAACTGCAAGCCTCTCAAAAGACGAACCCATTGTTTGTTGCTGGGTTGCTTAAACCACATTTCTGTTTCAATAACTCCAGGTTATTTAGACCATGCATTGTTGCTATGTAAGAATCCACAGCTGTGGGCTGTTTTTGCCTGGCTACAGTTGTCATGGGCGAGAAGCCATTAAATGTGTCAGCATAGCAAAGACATACAGGGAGGAAAGTAGGCAAAGGTGGAGGGAAACACACAACCCAAGCATGAAGCAAGCGGACGGGCTTGTTCCCTTGTGTAGCGGAGAAGCTCAGAGAGAGCAAAACCCCCAGGTTAGCCTCGGGGTAAATAAGGCATGAGTTGCCATGTGCAAATTCGATCAAGCTGCAAGGGGCCATTGCACTATGGGTCTTCCTGCCTTGCCCTGTCCCCTGCCAGCATTCCTCCTCAGTGGCTCTTGGCAGGCGTTCCGGATGGGGAAATTCCCATAGTGAGTTGCAGTAAACTTTGGCGTTCCTGTGGGGCTGATTGCGTCTGGACAGGCTCTCAGGGAGACTGGTTGGCACGGGCACGGAACGGGGAGGCTTGTGATTAGACGCTTGCCTCCAGCATGGAGAAAATCTGCCCTCAATGAGGCAAGGCCAAAGGTCCAACTAAGCCAAAGATTTGGGGCAAAGTTAGCGAGCGTCGGCTAAGCCTGTGGGTAGGGATGCTGACTGACTCTTGGGAGCTTGGTCTTAAGCGGCACAAAGGTGGTGGGGCGGCGAGAGCAGGGGCTGGACCTGGACCTGGGATACGCGGATTCCTTCCCTACGGACCTGCAAGCTCTCTGCCAGTTATTTGCCAGAGGGTAGAAGCACTTTGGGCCGTGCGTACCCTGAGGCCAGGATGGTCCTGGGCTGCTCAGAAACCCTGGGTGGGCCAGTAGGTCAGTTCCACAGTCTCCTCTTTTGTGTGCCGAGGCCGCTGAGTCCTCCTCTAATCCTGTCCTGCACTGCCCCCTGCTGGTCCCCCTTTTCCACCAGACAAGCCTTTTCTCTGCTTGCTTTCTCTCATTGCCAACAATTGCATTGTTGTGAAAGAAACTATCACTCAAGCCTCTCCATGTGAAAATGAGAAATCCTAGGAAAAAATAAAGAGTTTCAGCCAACATACTAAGCCTTAACCTGTTTCAGAGTCTCAGGATGGGAAATTCTACATGTAATACAAAGTTTAACATTTCTATACAAAAACATGGACCAAAAAAAAATTCTAACATGATTATTCAGCCATAGCTGAGTTCAGCTCATTTAAAAAATAACAGCCTTCCCTTTTCCATAACAGCATAACTGTTCCAAGAAGTTGCTTGGCAAAAACTGAACAGGATTTCTAACAGTGTGATCTAAAATATACTTGCTTTGTTGTTTTAGTTAACATTCGAGTAGTATTTTAATACTGTATTTAAATATGTTTTTTTACATTGTGTATGAACCACTTGGAGACTTTTCATATTAAGCAGTATATAAATGCAGTTTACAAATCAATAAGGGAAACTTGGTCTGTAGCATACCCTAAAATACAATTTATAACAACAGGTTAACAGAGCCTCTTTAATTGTTGCTCCATAGTAGCTGCTGCCACTGGACTCTATTGCTCCTGAAGGAATAGGAGAGAATTAGGAGAAATAATTTATCAGATGGTGGTGACTCACATCCTCCCCCATTCACCCAAGCCACTAGTCCTCATGCCCCACACCTCTACCTGCTGCAGCTGTCAGTTATGCTTCCTGCAGCACTGTGGGCCTCTATCTAAGTAGCTCTTTGAAGCTAGCAGGTCTTGGGTGCAGTCATCATGGCGCAGCAGTATGCAAACTCTGGCCTGTGTTGTGGCAGCTCTTCCTTGCACTGGAATGGGGGCAACTGATTGTTTGGGGATGAGGACTAGTAGCCACAGGAGAATTTAGGTGAATGCTAAATTGTGAAACCAAAATGGATCAGCTGCACTTTCTGTCTTCCAGGGCTGATGTTAAATTCCACACTCATGGATTCAGATTTAAGGTCACCCCATGGAAATGTGACTTGAGAATCAGCTATCTCTGTAACTTTTCCACCTGGAATTTGTGAGCAGGGTCTTGTGGAGTCCTGTTCATGGGATGAGTTTGAGGAGAGTCACATGGGCAGATGATTTCTAATAACTTCTCTAAATAAACATGGCCCAAGAATAACTTTCCAGTTGTATTTCCTTGAGTGCAAGAAAGAGTTTGAGATGTTCTCAGTGTTCTGCCTAGATTTGCCACCACCTATGCAACCCTAGCAGGGCTTCTGTCCCTAACAATCAGAAATGGAAGAAATGGCGCTTTTTCAGCCATGCACCTCCTTGCTGCATCTGTTGCATTCTTCCTTGTTTCCCAAGCATTATAAGCACAGAAACCATACCAGGAGGAAGAGGAGGCATTCCTCAGTCCATGCTGTGTACAGCAGCCTCTCTTCCTACACGTTCTGTAGGAGGCTTGGGGTGGTTTGTCTGTAGCCTTGCTCTATAACCAGCCCTCTCTCCCCACTGCATGCAAAGGGCCGGTCCCCTCCCCATTCCAGCTGTGCTGACTCCTGCTTCTCTCTTCTTCCCAGGATGGAGTCTACAGAAAAGTGCGAAGCCATCATCACACACTTCAACGGCAAATATATCAAGACGCCCCCCGGGGTCCCAGGTGAGCAGCGCAGTGGTGGCAGTGATTCCTGCGGGAGCACAGTGAGAGCAGGACACATGGGCTGCACTGGCTGGGAGCTTCAAGCGGGGCTAGGGAGTCTGTTTCCACATGCGCTGAGCTGCGCAGAGCGGAACAGAACAGAGCAGCCGTGCGTTTCCCACACTGCCTCACCGTAGAGTGTAGGTGGGAAACGGCATGCTTGGCTTTTCTCCCGCAAAAGACTCCAGACCAGAGGACTGCTGTTCTTGGGCAGAATCAGAATGAGGCCGAGAAATGAAGGAATACACCCTGGTGACAGCCATTATTTATTTATTTATTTATTTATTAAAACATTTCTATGCCCCCCTTGCCAAGGCCTCGGGGCGGCTTACAACATTGAATACAAAATACATTAAAACAATGACAATTAAAATATATACAGTAAAATAAAATAAGCCGCCCTGGCCGAATAAAATTCAATAATATTAACATTTAAAATGCTGCATAAATAAAAAGGTCTTCGCCTGGCGCCGAAAAACAAATATGCTTGCTAGTTGGTGTGCCTTCTCTCTTACCACCCTCAAATACTGTCTTTTAAAACAATACCATGTGTGAGTTGGTGAAGGGAGCTGGACCTTCCCTGCCATGGCCACCCGGGTCCCCACTCCACCCTTTCCTTGCTGTGCTCTCCTGTTTCAGGCACTCGCATTTCCAGCCCGCCTCCTTTCTGGCTCTCTTTACCAGCTGGCCTGGGAGACAGAGTGGCTGGGTTTGGACCATCAATGGGAAAGCCGCGGTGGTTTCTTTCCCCTATCCCTGCACATGCCACGTGATTTCCTTGTGATCTGCCTGCGTGACTTCCCGTGTCATTCGTACCTGGTGAAGTGTGTGGTGGAGGGATGGCTTTGAAACCTCTCTGGACCCTGCAAGCCACCAATCCTAGGGTGGTTTTGAAGCCACCCTTTTTGCTCAGCTCTCCAGGTTCGGATGTTGCAGGAAGCCAGGCACTCCATGGGTCATTAAGCAAATTGCACAGCTTGCCTCTGTCCTGCACGAGGGCAGGGAAAAGAAGCCACAAAGGTTCCTTTCCCTGCTGATCATCTGAAGCCCACCAGTGATGATGTTCACAGAACATGAGAAGGCCTCGTGGCTTAGAAAACAGGGATGCCTTGCTGTTTTGCTTGAACCAACCCACCTTGCTGCTGGGTTCATGCATATTGGGGGTGGGTGGAGAAATTAAGGAGGGGGAGACTGCAGGTTTTGCTCTCAGCTTAATACCACCCACTCTGTTATATCCATGAATGAGGCTTAGGACCTCCATGTAGAGATGAGAAGGTGTGGGACAACCCAGAATGGATGAGGGGAAAGTAGTGCTCCTCAAAATGTTCTAAAAATTCCCAGTTTTCTTCTTCTGTCCCTCCCACAAATCCCCATTCTTCTCCCATGTTTAACCTAGACCTTTGCATCTCTAACCCCATCCTGTCTAGTCTGGTCCCATGTCCATGTCCTGGCATGTGTTTTTAATATGCATTTCTTTCATGGAGAGTGTTTACTCCCTTCCCCCCACCTCACACATACACCCTGCAGCCCAAGTTGATGCAGTTTCAGATAAGCTGCCATGTGTTGTTGTTTCACATGCACTGGCCAGCTAGCCTGCTGGCAGAGGGCCCAGCGAGGGCAGCCCAAACCAGTCTGAATCTGGACAAATTGTACAAAAGGACTGGCATGACAGGGGGACGGTGTAAGATACATATTTTCTACCACATATGGGAGAGAAGGGGCATTTGTTACCCATTCCCAGGGAGCACTAATCATGGTGAGAAGAGAAAGCAGAATGGCACGCAAGCCTGAAGGTGTGGTTCCGAAATGGTCGCTATTCTTCGCTTGGGCATCCCATGCATGCAGATATGAGTTGCTCCATGATGAAAGTTTTCTAGATGTGGCCCTGGGGTTCGTTAGCATGGCAGTCTAATGCTGGAAGTGCTGATATGGCAGGAGGCCCTTTGCAGGAGAGATCTGGGCAGTGGTGGGCCGCTTGGGTGGATGGTCAGGGCCACATGTGAAGCGGGGGCATAGGAGGGCACCTGCCAAGAGTCCTTGGGAGCAGTGCCTCCCCCTGCTCAGTACTGCCACCTTCTGGCCCGCCTGCCCATTGCTTTGGCATAGCCAGAGGAGGTGGTGAAAAGAAAGAGCAGCAGGTGCTGCAGCCCCCTTTCTCCCTGCTCGAAGCCCGTCAAGAGGCAAGAAAAGGACTGAGGGCCGAGAGCGGCTGGGATGATGGCTGTGAGAACGTGGCCTCGCTGCGGGAGGGGCCCCGGGGGGGGGTGCCTTGCCCAGGCACCCTCTGCAGCCTGGAGCTGGTTCCTGCCTCATGGGCCAGGCATAGTAACACCCCAGATGCTAACCCCCTCTTCTGCTTAAACCCAGACATGGGTGGTGCATTCAACAGACCCTTAGCAATGGCCAGGGGTCCAATTTTGTGTGGGGCATGTGGGGTGGGTGGGGTGAAGCCACTTCCCCCAGGAGCCTAAGGAGGCATATAGGAACAAGTGCCCGAGTCATACAGGCTGCACAGCTTCTTTGGACCTCCCCGTTGTCAGGGCTGAGGCTACTGGCCCAGCTTTCTGGCCTTGCCTGGGGGGTGAGGGCCAACGAGGATCAGAGTGTGGGTTTTGCTGGAGGTGGAATCCGAGGACTCTGTGCAGACGTGGCTTTTCAGTTGGGGCTGAAGTGCACTGGCAGCGCTATGGGACTGAGGAATGCTGGCAGAGCCGCGAACACCCCCAGTCTGGAGCAAGGAGGGATCTCAGCGCTGCCCTGTGTTCCCTTTCTGCAGCTCCTCCGGATCCGTTGCTTTGCAAATTTGCCGACGGTGGCCAGAAGAAGCGCCAGAATCAGGGCAAATATGTGCAGAATGGCCGAGCCTGGCCACGGGAAAGTGACACGGTAAGTGGGGCGGGGATAGGCAGTAGAAAAAGGGGAGGGGGAGTGCCTGCAGCAGTTGGGGGTCAGCCCCTCTGCCATGTGCCAGCAAACCTCCGATTCCAGCCTTTTCTGTTTGCATGGAATGACCCAGAGGCAAAGACTGCGGGGACGCTTGTGTGCCTGGCAAGGTACTTTATGTAGCTGTGGGGCAGCCACAGGTCATCTGGGCCTAGATTAGACCTCAGAGGCTCTCTTTCAGGGCTTGACCTGCTGCCCCACTTTGCCCGAACTGAAGGCCCAGTCTCTCTGCTGACTAGGGTGAGATTGTGGCTTGTTCCCTAAGGAGGCTGGGATCCTGGCATGTCAAGAGAGCAAAGGGAAATCTGGGACCTTATTTGGATTCTCTGATGTTTCCTTGCAGGGTGGGATGACCTTGACCTATGACCCCACAACAGCGCTACAAAATGGGTATGTCTTTTCCTTCCCTTGCCCCTTCACATCTTTATGAAGATCATTTCGGTAGATGGACCTGCCACAGTCCGCAAGGGACCCAGCGGAATAGCACCGGAATGCAAACCTGTGGGGAGAGTGTCCACTCCGCCCTTTCTACGGGCCCTGCCGGACGGAAGGGTCCTAGTGCACTGGGCAGCTCTCCATCTTTTCTTGCCTCATGGATATTCTGCAGCTGGAAAAATGAAGGCAGATGTAGTGGGGAAATGCAAGGGGTGTGGCGGGTGGGAGACAACGACACCTGTGCCTGGGCAGGGTGACGGCACCAGACAGCATCCTTATGCTTGGTGCGAGCTTATCTCTCTTTCTCCCCACAACCTCTGCAGGTTCTATACAACACCCTACAGCCTGGCCCCTAACAGGATGATTGCCCAGACTGCGCTGTCTCCTTACCTCCCATCACCGGTTTCCTCTTACCAGGTGCGTGACCTGCACACGCTCACGGTATTGGTGCAGCAGGCCGACCGAGGCCTTTTGTCCCCAAGTGTGGCAGAATCGGGGAAATGGCCGCAGGGGGAGTCTCTCTCCGCCCAAGAGCTGCATTCCGCCTTGGATTTGCCCTCGGGGCACATTCCGGCACTGGGTGAGGCCCCAGCAGAAGAGGTGGGCAAATGTACTCACATGCGGTAGCACTGCTCCTTTCCTGTCAGCCCCCGAGCCTCGGGAGACCTTTTCGAATGGACAGACAGCTCTGCAAAAGCCAGGAGCTGCCAAATGGCTGGCAGTCGGAGGACCGAGCGAGCATGTTAGTGGCAGATGCTTCGGCTCAAACACAAGTCTTTCCTAGTTATGTGGAAGGTTATAAGAGCAGAAGGGCTTGCCGGAGCTCTTCCCCCACCTCTGGCCTCCTTGCTCTCTCCTTGGATACTTTGCCCTTTGGCTGACCTCTGATACCTGAAGTGAGTTGAGCTGAGGTCATGGGGAAGCTCTGGCACCTGAAGTGGTCGGCCACAGGTTGTGGGGAGGTTCAGCCACCTTCAGCCCCTCCTCCCTTTGACTCTAAGAGCAGGACCCCCTCGCCCTGGCTTTAGTTGTGATCACAGAAGAGCTGGGCTTGAACCGGCCTTCCCCAACCTGGGCCCTTCCAAATGTGTTGAACTGCACCTTTAACCTGGAAGGATCTGGACTGGGGAAGGCTCAGTGAACCGGATGGTTCTGCTGGTGTCATGTGCAACCCGGGCCCCAGAGTGTGAGCCATGAGCTGGAAAGTCTAGAGTGGGCTCTCGCTCGCTCTGTGGCCTTAGTCAAGCAAGTACACCCTGCCCTTCCCTATCAGTGATATGGCAGTAATAACCCTGGACTGACTGCTGTTCCATTTCTGGACTATTTTAAGAACTGCTCTGAAAATGTGTGTGAAACGAGCCAGGTTCTCCTCCCTGTCTCTAGGTTCACAGCCCATCCTGGATGCACCATCAGTCATACCTCATGCAGCCCACGGTGAGCCTCCCTCCCTCCCTCCCTCCCTCCCTCCAAACGGACCCTCTGGAGCCCTTGCCTGGGGAGACATCGCAATAGGCCTCTTAGTTGGGACTTACTGCTTGGGCAGGCAGGATGGCAAACTGGAGAGCCCCTTTGGAACCAAGCGTGCGTGCAGGTTTGAGTTTGCAAATATGGGAAGCACTCCAGGGCAGGTTAAACTTCTCTGGGGAAAGGAAGCAGACTGTACCCCCTCTTCCACCCCTACTCACCACACCCCAAGTGGCACCCAGGCCCTCTGATCAGAGCCATTGAAAGTGAGCGTAGAGAAATCCGCCCCCCTCCTGCAGTGGGGCTGTGGCAGCCACCCTGCTGCCTGTCGTGCACCCCTTCCTGGGGACCCTGCAGGCCTCACCCGGCCTCCTCTCCTGTGCAGTCTGCCTCGTGGGAATGGGGATTATTCCGGACCAGGGCAAGCGGTGGGCATCCTCCCTCCTTCATTGCCTCATCCCCATATTCCTGCCTCTAATGTCACTTCTCTTTCTCACCCAACTTGCCCGCCAAACAGGGGACAGTGCTGACACCAACCATGGACCATGCAATTTCCATCCAGCCCACCTCCATGATGGGGCCCCTAACCCAGCAGCTGGGCCACCTGTCCCTCAGCAGTGCTGGCACAGTAAGCACCTTCTCCACCCCACCCCGGCTTCCCCTTCTCTGTGGGGCTCATGCCCTGCGTGGCGTCTGTGGGCCACTGACACGTCCTCTCCCTCCCTCCCTCCCGCTAGTACATGCCGGCGGCAGCAGCTATGCAAGGAGCCTACATCTCCCAGTACACACCTGTGCCTTCCTCTAGTGTTGCAGTCGAGGTAAGGATCGTTTTCCTGGCTAAGTGGGGAATGGTTGGCCAGCCCTGACGCACAACACGCATGCACACGCATGTGCGCCATGCCCGGGTTGACCTCTGGTCCGCGTGTCAAGGATTGGCCCCCGCTGTGTGAAAAGGCAGCACATGCATTCCGGGGAAACGCACTCAGTGCCAGACCCCTTGGCCGAGACGCTTGCTGTCACTTTTGGGGCCTGCGTGAAATTTTCTTCCTTGGGCTTCAGGGAATAGGATGGGAAGGATCCAGCCGTCTGCTACTCCGGCACTGCTGACATTGTGCTGGTGGAAACCAGCACTTTGACAAAGCCAGGAGGCCCTGCTGGCCCAAGGCGTCCCCTGGGAAACTTGCTGCACTGCAGGCATTACAAGTGCTGGGCAAGGGCTGGTTTCCACTAGTACATCAGCTGGAGAGGTGGCGAGACTGCATTGCTGGATGCTCCTCAGAGCTGGGAAGGTGGCACCTTCCACCAGATCGGCTTGTGTTGCTGAGCTCCTCAGTTCACAGTTTGTTAAGAGGGATCATTTTTTAAGTGCGCAAAGGCCAGACAGCCCAGACGTGGGCCCCATGCTCTGACCTGCTGCCATGCGAGGGGAGGGGAGGGGCTTGGAGGATGGAGCCCCTGCTAGAAATGAGAGGGGAAGCCCCCGGAGACCAGACTGAGCCACTGGGCTGCCACTTCCCTGCCTCTAGAGCAGGGATGCTGCAAACCATGGGCCCTTGAGAGTAGAACTCGTAGCCTTAACAGAGGGGTTTGGGTCCCCTCCTGCGCCAGAGCTCCATCTGAGCCGCTGAGCATGGTGAGGCCGAAAGGCTTGGGGATCGACTGCTTGCCCTCCCAGTTCCCCCAGTGAGTGTTTTGTCACAGGAGAACAGTGGCCAGCAGAGCCACGTGACGGTGGAGTCCCCGTCGGATCACGCTGCCTACTCGTATCAGTACAACAAGTAACAACAGGTAAGGCTGTGTGGGGCACGGGGGTGCCCTGCGTGAGTCCCCTCTCTCCCCACTGGCTCCTGCATGAGTCGTGGCTGTGGCTGCTCCAGAAGGGCTGGAGATGGACAGTGGCACGTGGCTACTGTGCCCGGCTGGACCGCTTAGGCTTTGGCCGTGGGCCCACAGACATGGGAGGGCCTGCCCGGCACTTGTGTGAGGTGGCCTGGATTGATAGGTCGTCTTTCCCCCTTCCAGTGAGGTGGTGCTCAGGTTGGAGGAGCCCTTCAGAGCCTGGCATGGGGCAGATAATGGAAAGAGTCCAGTGGGGCCTGGGCTTTTGCTGTCCCTTCTTCCACATCAGGAGAACTCCCCGGCTGCGGGGTGGGTGGCGCTGGGCAAGAGGGAATCCCATGTGCTGTGGTGGAGTGATGGGGCACTCAGCCCTCACAGCTGCGCACCTCGTCTGCTGTGTTCAGCCATGGCTTGATCTGGCGATGGACAGTTTCACTCCTTGACATCACACCATGGTCCAGGCGAGTGCAGAAAGCATATTTAGAGGATTGTGTTCTCTGGATGGGGGCAAGGGGATGGGATCTGTGTCTGATTTCTTTAAAAGAAGAAGAAAAGAGTTTCCTGGCACCATCCTCAGGGAGAGCCTTCCTCCTGCTGCAATTTAATTTGGAGGATGAAAACAAGAGTCCGGTTGTAACTGTGAGATGGGCAGAGCAATCCTGTGCTCTCCTATGCATCAGGAGGTATGAAATAGGCCGGTGCTTTGCCCATGGAGCAGCGGCTGGACCCTGTGCCTGCATGCTGAGGCAGCCCTGGGACATGGCCTGCAGTCCCCCTGCATTGCTGCATGTGGTCGCCCCCTTGGCACAGCCTGCAACCTGCGCAGTAGAGCCAGTCTTGGGAGGGGTCTGGATCCGCTTGTGTCAAGCACCAGGAGCGAAGGGGATGAAGGGAGCCCGGGCTGGCCGGTGGGCAAATGGTGGCAGCCCAGCAGTGTGGGCACAGGAACCGGCAGCTTTTGCCTCTCCAGACGTTTTGGCCTGCGACTCCCATTAGTTGCAGAGGGCATCACGGCAGTTGTAGGCCAAAAGCTCTGGAGAGTCGCCCCCTCACCCACCCCAGAGCTACAATCTATGGAGAGCTGTGTTGTATGGGCTCAGATGTGCTTCTCGTTATTGGGCGAGATCCCGTCGTGCTTGTTTCTTAGCAGGGCTGCAGTCAGAATGGGGAAGGGCCTGGCCGACAGAGATGGGTCCTGCAAGAGATTTTCTTTTTGCCCAACTTCCGGCAGTGCTGACAGCACCCCGAGTGCCCTGCCCTTGTGCTTGCCACCCAGCCGCGTAATGTCCTCCATTTTCCATCCCCTCTAGTGCCACCGAGCAGCTCAGCTCTGAGCAATCACTTCGAGGGAGACAAGTTTTTTTTATTTGTGCTGCATTTAGAAGATGGAACCATTTTTGTTGTTGTTGCTTTTCTTTCTGCAAAGAAAAAGGTTGTTTTGCTTTGTTTTTTAAAAAAGGAAATAACCGCAATAGACTTTTGACACCGAGGAACCAAAGGAGGTTAGAGTGGGGGTAGAAAAGACATACCCCCGATCCTTAGATGTACAGATGGACTAAGGACTATTTTAATACGAGGAAAACATTTTTGGCGCGTGTGCGTGTGTGTGTGTGTGTTTGCGCGTTTATTTTCTTGTTAACAGCAAAATCAAACGCTTTGGATGCCACAAAATTCCCCAGAGAAGAACAATTATTTTTCTCTTTTGGAAAGGCGGCTTCTGCACCTCTGGGAGGGAATTTTTTTGCTCCTTTGAATTTGTTTTGTTTTTTTCTTTGATCATTTAAAAGAGTTTTTAAAGGACAAATATGCAAAAGTGTTTGAATATTTTTTGTTGTTTTATAAGAAAATGCTCTGAGAAAACCCCACCTCGCAGCTGTAGGATAAAAATCAATGCAGACTTCTTTTTTTCTTCTTCTTCCTTGGGGTGGGTGTGGGGGAGGGAATTTTGCTTTGAAAGGATTATTTTATTATTTCAAGAGGGTATTTTTTTTTCTAAAAAAGACAAATTTACAAAAAACAAAAAAAGGAAATCGACAAAAAAATCTACAAAAAAGGAAATCTACAAAAAAAAGTTGAACTTTTGACGGCAGCAAGAGGGGTTTGTGTAAAACTTGTCAAGTTGGAGGGATGATGTGGCTGGTGGCTTTTGATGAACTGATACTTTTATTTTTTCTTTGGCATAAACTCTGCCCCAGCTGAAAGAGAGAGAGAAACAGAGTTTGCTCCAGACCTCAGTTTCTGCCCTCTGTCCTGTCTAATGGGACCGGTTCTTGCTGAATGCTTTGGACTCTGATTTGAGCTTCTGTGCGGACCCTTCTTTGCTTCCACATGGATTCTCCCCTTGCCTGCCCTGCCCTGGAACGGGGGACAATAAACTGACCGAGGAACCTGCCGCCCGTGATGTGTCATCGCTTCCGGACTCTTGGAGACTGAACGGACACGTTGCCAGCAGCAGCAGCAGCAGCGCTTTGCCCCTGCCCCTTGCTCAGCCCCTGCCCCTGCCCCTGCCCCTGCCCCGGGGGCACACACACACACAGTGCCTTCTGCCGCCCGCGGTCCGGACTGTGCTGCCGTCTGCCCCCTCCAACTCCTGCATGCCCGTCAACCCAGGTGCACAGTGCGTCTGCTCTCTCGGCAAACCAGTCTGGGGGCTGCGCTTGATTCTTCTGACTGGCGGGGATTGGGGGAGGGCTGTCCGAGTCGCTTTAAAAACAAACTAGGGAGCATCTAGCACCTTGCAGGGGATGGCCGAGCTCCCCCCTCCCCCTGAAACGGAGATCCTAGTTACTATGCACGTCCCCCCCCCCCGGCCCTTGGTCGCTGGCTCCCCAGATCCGCAATAGCAGGACACAATGTGCAATAATCGGGCCCTTCCTACCACGCGTTTCCCTGGAGAGCCTCTTGGAGGTACCAAGTGCTTTAGACACCTTTGCATGTTCCCCTGCCCCAACCAGATGGTGCTAAAAGTCGAATCCTCTCTTCCACCATAAAACCACCCCAGCCGGCTGGCATGAAGCTGCCCCCGTCGCCACGTTGTTAGTGTTGCTTCCCTTGCCCCTTCTGCGGGATGCGATCATGCGAAACCTCCTCCCATTTTTTAATGCCCAACCCGTATCTTTGAGGAAATGGCTCTTATGCAGCTGACAATCAGGGAGGACTAACTGCAGAGGCCATACAGGTGTCATGTGAACCAGGGAAAAAGAGTGAGTGTGCGCGCGCGCGTGTGTGTGTGTGTGTGTACTCACGTGTGCATCATGCATGTGCTGGGAATCTGTGGTAGGACAGCCTTTGAATAAGGGACCTCTGCATATCGGGTTTGTGCATTTCTCAGGACGCCCGTCGTCTTGTGCTCGGCGTGGCTGCTCAGTGCCCTCCTGACCACGCGTGTGCTCGGCGTGATCTGCTCCCGACAAGGGGAGCACGAGGCTCTTGGAAGGGAGGGAGGGAAGGAGGGAGGCAGGCAGGCAGGCCTGGCCCATTCTTCCTCATTGTGCTGCAGGGACAGGCTTGTCCCCCTGCCTCCTTGCCTCCCTGGCAGCTGTGCTGCCGATGCCCTTGACTGGAAGGCCTAGTGAGGGGGTGGGCTGGTGCTACCTAGGAGAATGCGGAGAAGCTTTGGCACAATCAGATGGGATCCTGGCCTAGCATCTGCCTATGGCCAGTGTGCCGTTTCTTCACCCTGCCCATGCCTGGAGTCTAGCGGCAGTCAGATCCAGTCAGCCCCCAGTGCTGAGTTAACTCTGAGTGTCTTTTGGGCGACTTTGGGACTCGCCTTCAGTTCTAGCGCCTCTTCTCCCCAGGCTGAATTAGGGAGCCAAACAGGTTTTTGTGATATTGAGTCTGATAACTGGGAGAATTGGGGCAAAGATGAAGATGTGCCACTTGATGGTGCCCGTTTGAGAGGCAAGTGGTGCCAGTCGAAGGGGGCAGTGCCGCGGCACGTGCCACAAAGGTGGGGGCAGAGCGATTTCCCACACTTGCGTTGTCCTCTTGCCACTCAGCTGACAGCTTTCAAATGGATACAGGACATCAGTGCTGCGTTGCTCTTGCCCGGTTTTTCTTACTCTGTGATGGGCTTACAGCCTGCACTGCTATTTATCTGCCTGCTCTGCTGCTCTCTCTTCCCTCTGAAGCCACTAAAGGGGGCATTTAAATGGAGCTCTTCTAGCCCCGGCATGTGCCTTGCACAGCAGGTCCTTAGAGTGGGCTACAAAAGGATTTAGCCTTGATTGCTAGGCTGCTGCAGGCACGCTGGAAACATGGGCAGTAGTGCCTCTTTTTGGCCACGAAGACTTCCTTGCCTGCACCTGAATTTTTTGATCTCCCAGCAGTCACAATACATCACACCATTTCAGAAACAACTCTCAGAGTTTCCCCAGATTGCAGGAGTAGCTGCTTGGGTGTTCTGAGGGAGAACTGCTGCTTGTAGGCAGGGATAGGGAAAGCAGGTGGTGTGTTCTCTGTATATTTGGCACCTGCAGAGGATGTTTTCTTGGTAGGTCCCATTGAAATGAATGGGAGCTGCACTAGAACATCGCTAAGGTCTCCTGCTGCTCCCAGTCATTTTAATGGGACCTCTGCAAGTGATTTTTCATGTCAGCTGTGCTCTATGACTGATTGTTCAAAATCCTCAGGCATTATAATTAAGGCAATTGGTAGTAACTACTGATCAATGAAATCCATTATTTGTGTGTGCGTGGGGGGGGGGGAATCTGGATATTGATTGGGAAAAATAACAGTGCATCAGGGCCCCTTTGAAAGGCTTACTCTGTCCCGTCCCCCCCAAAGTAGAACCACATTAAAATTGGGATGCTTGTGCTCCTGACAGTCTCCTGGTTTTTAAAATTAGAATTTATTATTGGAATCACCTGCTCTCCCATTTTATCTGAAAATAGGCTTTTATACATAACCTCTAATAAAGATTTCTGAGTTGGAACTATAGTAGGTATAGAAACATTTGATGTTGATGGCCAAGGATCAGCAATACCGATTCACATTTATGTTGACCTGGTATCTACCTGAATGAGCCTGCCCCATGAGTCCCTCCCTTCACTGACTCCCCACCCCAATCCTGGCCCTTACCCAAGTGCTTGTGGCCACGGCCATGTTGAACTGTGGTTAGCACTAGCTAGGATAAGTTACTTTAAATCTGGTTCAAAGTCTGGCAATAATATAAAGCTGTGGTTTAGCTTCACAGATTGAGTCCTCTCTCAGGAAGGCCTCTGTAATAAACCTCCAGGAGGCTCTGCTGATTATCTTGTAAACCAGCTGTGAAAGAAGCACTCTAGTCAGCATTTTCTTTGTGCAGATGCGGTCAACACAAGCACTACTTTGTAAGCTCATTTCAACTGCAATTTCACATCCTAGCCAGTAAGGCGGCATGCACCACCCCTCATGCAAGGGGTGAGACCAGGTGGGAAGCCATAGTTAACCATGGTTCTTCCTCATGTCCAATCTGGGAACCATGGGTCATGGCTTCCCAAGGACAAGGCCTCTGGATCCTAGGTGCTTGGGAGCCTTTGCCATAGTTGCATGTTTGCCTGTAGCAGGAGCCTGCAGTTAGCAGCTTCCTGGCTTGCTCTGGATTTGCACAAAGGCAGGCACTCCAGGTGTATGAATAGCCCAACTGATTCAGTGAGGAGTGTCCAAACGACCCAGGTCTGCATCATCCATTTTCCAAGTTAGTTCAGTTTATGCATTGATCCTGTTGTGGCTCATCTGTACACTGTGGAGGATAACAGATGCAATGAAATAAACTCAGGGCACAATTGAGCAAGACTTGGTTGTGACTAAAGGTGCAATTCCCCGTCCGTTTACTGGGGCATGAATCAGACAGGTGCGTCTAAGCAGGTATGCATAGGCTTGCCTTTAAGAACACAGTGCACTCTGATAATAAGATCCACCCAGGGAAATTCATTTCGGGCATGAGACCTAGGAAACTGGTTGCAGATGTGCCTTCAGGTGTTTCTCCTCCATCTGCATGCATGCCCTTTCAGTGTGCCTGCATATGTGTGGGTGCATCTCGCACCACCCCTTTGCTGAGTGTGGCCAGTTGCCTACGGCGAGAGTGGGATTCGAGGCAGGGGCTTGGCGGTACCTTGCATATAGAGCCTGTTGCGGTCGTTTCGAAGCACCCTCCATCACAACGCTCCGTCTTCCTCTCGGGCCAGAACCAAGCCTTTAGGCTGCTCGGCAGGGTTGTGGAGAAGGCTCCTGCCTCCCGTGCGCTGCTTTAACAAATTGGGACACTTTGCAGGGCTTGAGCTGAAGTTTCAGAGGAGGGCACGTTGTGCTTTGGAACATGGTGGGAGGCTCTCTGCATGGGTGAGGCTCCTCATCGCTCACGATCCCGAAAGACTTGCATGTGTCATGATGCCGGCCCTTCACATGGCAGGCCCAGGAATGCAAGCTGTGGGCAGAAAAATCTATCTGCGTTCTTGTGAATGCGGTTGAACAGGGCAGAGTCCACCGCTCAGAGCTAGGCAGGTAACTCCCAGCAGTGTGGCAACACCCTCGTCAGCCTGTGTGTCACTCCCACGTGGATCCCCTTGTGTGAGCGTGAGTGCAGAGCACAGAGGATGCAGCACATAGCAGCCTGGCTAAGATGTTGCTCCAGTTTCCTGGATCAAGGCAGAGGGCGTGGGAGAGGCCCGTGCCTTCTTCCCACTCCCGTGGTTTCCTTTTCTCCCAGCTAACTGCCCAGTGAGCCTGCTGCATGCGCTCCCCCAGCAGGGAGCCCATGGACTCCACGGCCCCCTTCTAGACGCATGCACTGTGCCTGCTTGCCAGGCACTCCTGCTCTGCTCAGGACTAGGGTGGCATTTGCCAGAGCCAGGGGGAAGGTGGGTGTTATTTTGCAGGAGGGTGTAAGGCTGCCAGCCATGGGGGTGGGGGAGAGAGCTGTATGGGCACAGCTGACTCCAGGGGTAGGAACAGGGCAGGAGTAGGTCACCCTTTCGCTTTCATTCTGAATCCCCTCCTCCTCCTGTTTCCCAAAAATGTAAAATCGTGTGTCTTGGGCATAATGGGGCCACGCAGCAAATCAAGCAACAGCAGCAAAGCCAGATCTGTGCGTTTGCTACAGGAGAAGGTAGAATTTAAGCTGCCAGATGCCCTTGCTTAGCAAGGCCAACTCCTTGCAGAAGGGAAGCAAGGAAAGGTTCAGCAGTGGAAAGGAAGCAAGAGGGAGCAGGGAGCAGGGGTCCGAGGTGATCACGGCGGAAGGAATGCAGAGGGTGGGGCAGAGGGCAAAGATGAGCGTGTGGCTAGTGACCGGGTGGGGGTACATTCGGAACAGTAACAGCCTTAGGAATGTTGGAACTTGTGAAGCTGGATGCTGGGCCTGGGTGTGTGAGAATGTGCGACTGAGAGAGAAACGGGTGTATGTGCACAGACACAAAAGATTGTGTAGCATACAGACTATGTACTTTGCCACTGCAACGCTTCCTTAGTCCAAAGCCCTGTTCTCATGCCTGACTCTCCCCACAGCGTCCCCTACAGCACCTCCTCGCTTTTTTCCAGCCAAGGGACACACCCACAACAGCGAACTCGGACATGTGGTTTTGGGCAGTTCATTCCCCTTTCACTGCATCCTTCCAATTCTGAAAGGAAGCGTGGTAGTAAGGAAAAATGTTAAGGTCCCCATCCTAACCTCTCTGTGATGGCACCTTGGCTTCGTAGGTGAACCGGCTCTCCCTGGTGGGAGACTGGAGGCATGGCCAGAGCTTTCCACCACCGTGAAACAGGGTGGGAGGGTCCCATTTACGCGATATTGTGGGAGTCGCTGCTGGGCAACTGTCGGCTGCTTCAACGGTGCTTTGGACGCCTGCATGCCTAGTGTGGGGACCGAACACAATACGCTGGGACTAGGAGCATGCGCCCCTTGAGCTGCTAGAGTTTTAATCTTGTGCCTTGATTTCCTCTTTCTCATTCTGCCCACGGGGGGAACCAGTCCCTGCACTTTAAACTTCCAGTCTAGTTGGCGCCTTCCCCTGTCCAGCCCCCCACCCCGTCCCTCCCATTTGCAGCTAAAGGATGCTACCGCCTTGCCCTGATTGATGCCGTCAGGGCCCCGGCACTCTGCCCCGGCCCCCCTCCTGTGCACAAAACCATCCTCCTCTCCTGCAACATGCATTCCCTGTCCAGCCAGCCACCATGCTGGAAGAGGAAGCACAGCTGCCTCCCAGACCCGGCAGACTGTCGAGATGAAACCTCCAATGTGTAGTTCCACTTAAATGCTGGTGTTTTTAAAAGCAAGCTCCACCACCCAAAACTCTTCGCCTGCCAGCTCCATGCTTGCATTGAAACCCGTCCTGCTTGGAAATTGATGGTGCTATTTGGGAAGACAGACAGACCCCGGTTCAGAACTTCTCTTCATTGTTACGCTCACCAGTTCCCGTTTTTTGTCATTCTTCGCTACGCATCTACCTCACATGCACTCGCAGTTCATTTGTACGTCCTGAACCGGCCAACGGCACCTTCACCAAGGGACAAGCTCCCCGCCTCATCTTTAGAAAGCCCTCTGGGCTCCTCTGCTTTGTTTGAAGGGGAGAGAGAAGGGAAATGTTTGTTTTCAACAAACAAAGGATTCACCCCGTTGCTGCTAATTCTGAAGAGTTTTGTTAAATGTACCACATTTTGCTTTTTTAAAAAATTTCCTTTGTAAAATGTGTTGGTTGGTTTATTTAAAGTTGAAGAGAGATGTTTTGTCCAAAGGGAAGGAAAAGTTACGTGGCCTCAACATGGGACCCTGAGCATGGCACGAATGGCCAAAAGATAAAATGACTTTTTTCTCCCCGCTCCCCCACTTGCTTTTGCATAGACCTCGTGCTCCAAAGCCTTTTGTGGCTGCACTGCTTGCACTGGAGAAAAGGTTGCCAGCTAGAAGGGAAGTCTAGGGTTGCTGCTGTCTGCCATCCCTGGTCTTTCGAGCCAGTGATGGTGGCCACAGCTTCTCTTTCTTATTCTTGAAAGAAAGAGCTTGCCAAAGCAAGACACTGTCTCCAGTTTGACCTCCTTGGGAATGCTTGCGTTCTCCAGGCACACCCTCGGCAACTCAGCTTTGCAGAGCAGGCTTCCATGAATAGGGGCAGGTGTCAGCGGTGATTCTTCCCTTGAGAGCTTTAGCTAAATACGGACTTCAGGAACAGGAAGGAAATCATTGGCCCCGCTTATGCAGCTTTGTCTGAACTGCAAATGCAACAACCAAACTGAACCTTAAGCAGCCTGCTAGCAAAGATGGCAGCGGGAATGTACTTTTGCTGAAGGTTGGCAGAGTTTCGCCAGACAGACTGAGCTTATGAGTCTACATAATTGTGGTGGGAAATGCTTTTGATGCCACTGCACTATCAAAACTTGAAGTATCTAGAACTGGCTCATAATATTGCATAGGAAGCTGGATGGACCCCTGGTCTGACTTAAGATGGCTGTTCTATACTGCACAAAGGCGGTTGCACATTCTGGGCACATGCACCCACTCAAAACCAGATGAAGGGTTGCAGGTAGCCATCCTTGTAATCTGGAAAGCCTCTTCTACACAGAAGAAATTGTGCTCCTGCCAAATGATTTCCTCAGCTCAAACGCCAACATGTGGCGCAACACCATATATTTTGGCAATGGGCCGAAGCAATTTCAGCCAGGCTAGCTAGCAGCCAGGTCATACTCCAAACCCATCCTCTCCCCATGGGGAATGCAGTTCCAAGTGCTGTGGTCTTCCGCTTCCATGTTTTGGCCACTGGCTTTGTCTTCCAGCAACTGTGCCAGCAGAGCCACTGGCAACACTTCCTAGGGAGGGTGGGGAGAAAGGAAAGTCAACAGTGTCTTCCAAAATGCCCAGCTTGCTATTCATGGAGCTGAAAATTTGTAGTATCAGCATCTCAGTGGTCAAAAACCGACGGAATAATTGCAGCCTCATCAACTACTTGGGCTGTTTCTGATTACAGAATAAGATATTTTCATGGTTGTTGATTGCTTGGTGTTCCTCCTTCTCTGTCTTCCCATCTTTGACAGGAAGAGACAGCGTGGATTCTGCTTAAGCCAAGATTCACTAGTTCAAGTGATGGTCCAACCTCTCCCACTGTGGAAAAGTTCACTTGGCCACACTTTCCTCTGGAGCAATATGCCCTTTCTTGGTAGTTGTCATGGTTGCACTGATGCCTTGCCCTACAGCAAATTGCCATTAAAGTAGATAGCAATAGGCATCCGCCCTACGCCACACACGGCTCATGCTGGTTCACGTCCACAGCAAACTCTAGGCGAGCTGATGTGCTTCAACACACTTTGTAGTCCCTCCATAATATTGGAACGTGGTTGCAAAATGTTTTGCTTTGAAAACAGCGTGTCTGCCATGGATGTAAATGCGTCTTTTTGTAAGCATATGGGGCACTCGGAGCAGCAGAGGTGGAGCGCACTAGCTTGTGATTCTGAACCGCTATTTGGAAGCTACTGGAGCGCTCAAAGGCAAGTGTTTGGTGCCTCCATTTGCTGCTGACGTGGCGAGAATGCTTGCTCCTCAGCCCGCTTCATGTCTCAATTCATTTTACCTGCCAGTTTTATTTATATACTTAGGACTATTTGTACAGTTTTTTTTTAAATGAGAAGTTTCTATAGTTTTGTATCTTCCATGCTACAGCCAGACCTGTTTTTCTCTCTCTCAAGCCCATACACCTTCCCCTCTGTGGAGCCCTGACTGGTCTCATTTTGAACAAATTTTTGTTTCGAAATAAAAGGTGAAAAATAATGTTTGGTTTGACTGTTTCTTGGGCAGAATTGAGACTGGACTTGGCATGTGATTGTTACCAAGAAGTTTCAGTGGGAGGTCAGTTATTCTCACAATCACTTAACATAGGTTTGTTATCCAGTGTCCTTTATAATGAAAATCAAGCTTGCAAACATGATACGCAAGTATGGAATCCTGTCTATGTCAAGAGATTAGCAAAGAGATGAAAAGTGGGAGAAATTTTGCAGTGTAAGATGAGGAGATCACCAATTCTAGTATGCAACTGCACAATTCTGTGAATTAACTTGATTTCGGACGCCAGCCTAAAGAAATCCATGATCTTATAAGCTGATACGATAAAATGGACTCTGTTGCCAATCAGCTGATAGCAGGGTCTTAAAGTGGCCTGGATTCTGAAATATCAGGTGCAGATGCTGTCTACCTTTCAACTTCTGCTGCCTCTGTTCACAAGGCACAAGCTGTGGCAATCTGGAAACCCAGAATAATGCAACAGCCCCTATAGGTAATTAAGCCATGATGGATGGACATGTATGAACCTAGTAGGTTCAGGACAAAGGGGATTACTCTACCAAGTACAAAATTAATTAGAGAGAGAGAGAGAGAGAGAGTGTTTTGGGGGGAGAGGATAGACAAATTTATGGAGAACCAGTCTATTAGCAGTTAACATGCATGAAAAGTAACCAGAACCTCCCTGTGATGTTACTAAATGCTATCAGCTAGAGGGGAGGTCAGCAGGGAAACTACCTGCTTCAGGCCCAGCTAGGATGTTTCCAGAAGGCCATCTTGGGATCATCCCCTTGTCATCCAGCAGGGCTCTTGCCATGTATTAAAACGGGCTGGAAAAATTATGGCTAACTAGCGTCACACAATCCAGAGATGTAAGGAGTGAGTTTCAGTGGTTGGGGGGGGGGGGGAACATTTTTTTCCCATGTCCTGCCCTTTCCCTATGACAAACAGAAGCAGGAATACTGAAATAAAAACAGATACCAATTTGCCTAGCTCCGTAGGTTGTGTGTGTTCCATCATTTGTTCAAAAACTACTGTACCATACAGTGCTGGGTCGTGTTATAGCCTGTACTATTTGCAAGCAATAAAATGGGCCACAAGGAAAGGCAAACTTAAGCTTCTTCCAAATCTCTCTCAAGTGAATGTTGATGAGGAGACTATTGTTTTGGTAGAAATTAAACACTTTACCTGTAGGGAAATGTCCAGAAGCAACTGAGTGAGCGACAGAGTAGTCCTACCCTACTTTGTAGGAGTTGCTACCTTTGGGTTTCACTGCAGTGTGGTTTCTTTTAGGAAGAATTAAGAAGCCTGTCAGGATATTCATTAGTGTGCTGTTTTAAAATATGAAGCAATTAGCATATGCAAATAAAAGCAGCTTTATTCTTTAAACTGTGCACTGAGGGCTAATCTACAAGTTCAGAAATGGTTGTAAAGGAGGCAGCACTTCATGAATTTTCTCCTGGAAAAAAAAATCGCAAGACCAAATGTTCTTGTAAAACGGCCCCATGGGAGCCCTCTCAGTCATTAACACATCCTGAAAAAAAGGATATTAAACCTGGCACCTTAACCAGATGGGGTATTGCTACCCAATTACAAGAGCAGAATCTGTTGAAGTGATGGTTAAAGATGCAGCTTGCTACCTCATAGGCTCTTTCCTATGAATTCCTACTTGACATGGTTACTGCCATTTCTGCTTTTGCATCTGAAAAATAAAGCAGTTCATATAATTGCTGTGCTGCCTACTGACCATGGAGACCCCAGAATTTGGGACATTAGGTGTGCCCCAAATACGGTCTCATATGGTTGCTGCATAGCAGGGGCACTCACCTTCTGGCCTTCTGTGTGATAACTATTCAGAAGTAGTTTCTGCATATCTCTATTTTTCTCCTCCAAACACCAGCACGTATCCCATCAGCCTTGGCTGCTAAAGATCAATCCCAGGCTGCACTGCTCCTACCTGCCTCTCCCCCACTGTCCACAAACTCCCCTGGATATGTTCACAGCTAGGCACCACTTTCTTCCCTGCTGCTTTCTGGAGCCCCCTCTCCTCACTCTCTCGAGGCACATGGAGCCAATCTTCCCCTACCCCAAATGTGCCGAATTTGCACAGGCTGCTGGGCTGCCTTCCCCTGGGAGCCTGGCAGATAGAGGGCAGCAATTCAGGCACTGATGCCATGAGTGGAGGGAGTGTGCACTGCTGCACACCTTCTCATGTGGGAATCTGCCTGAGAAAGTGTTGCCACGAGACCCGAGAACTGCAATTGTCCCAAAGTGGAGCGGGGGGGGGGGGATCATGGGGCAAGGGCCTATGCACATGTGGCACACTCATTTGAAGGGCAGCTTTCTCAAGCAGCCTGCTCACTGGCAGCACTTACCTCATCGGAGGCACTGATCTAGTCCCATGCGGTGCTCTCCCGCCGTCACTGCTGGTGGAGGTGCTCCCGTTCTTCCCTGCCAGGGCATGCCTCCCCAACACCCAGCCACCATGCCACTGCTGCAGCCAGCACAGTGGGGCATTGCAGTGACGGTCAGGCAACTGGGCACCAGAGAGGCAGGTGCCAGCAGGGAAGAAAGGGCGCACAAAGACAGTCCATTGGAGCCCTGTTGTATTTAGTGGTAATTTATTATGTTCTATTGTATTTCAATGTATCTTATTGTGTTGTAAGCCGCCCCGAGGCTTCGGCAAGGGGCGGCATAGAAATGTTATAATAATAATAATAAAAAAAATAATAACTCGGCCGTTAGGCTAGTAAAAAAGAGAGACTGGCGTGTGCGCTATCACGGCGGCCACTCCGCCACCAAACTCACTGCTGGAAACCACAGAAAACTGGATTCACATGTAACAACTAACAATGGAGATGTATGAGAACCTTACAACATACCATTGGTTCTCCGTGAGGATTCATGGAAACTAGATGTGCCTTGCTTCACCACCAATGCTGAATTCACACATAACCAGCCATATTTGCACCATTTCCAGCACGACTTGTCATGTGTGAACAAACCTATTGTAAGGATTGTGTTCACTCTGTACAGTAAACAAAATGTGGAATTCAAGATATGGTGGATCCTTTTGAATTCTCAGAGTTGCTGGTTTCATTTGTTTTCTTTCTTCAGTGCAAGTTTTAACTATGAATATGATGGTCCGATGAAATCAAAGTGGCTCAAAAGCAGCTTGAGAGCATTTGCAACTTGAGTGGTCTGTACAGTTAATTCTCCCTCCCTCATAGCATACTTCACCTCCATACCCTTCCCTGATCCTTTACACTGCAACCATGCAACATCAGCAAGGTTAATATTTATATTAATTCGTGTCAGTCACTGAAGGTTTAACTTTGAGATAAAGTCAGGCAAGTTTCAGGTAGGTTTGGATGCTGCTTTGCACAAAGCAATTTGTTTAACACAACATGGGCTTTTTGGAGGCTTTTTAAAAACTTCCAGTAGGCAAAGGGAGCTTTTCAAAGATGATGTGAGGCACACGCCTTCCCTAATACTGTCTCATCACGGGCAAAATTGTGCACCCCAAAGCATCACTCCTTGCAAGCTTGGACACAACATGTCTGCCACCCCTCATTCAGGAATTTTTTCCTCTGCTGCTGCTGAAGAAAAGCAGGCTGATCTAGCCCAGCTTTCACCACCCTGGTGTATGTTAGACAATAGTTCCAAGTGTACCTTGTCTAACCCGCCTGGAGGGCAGCAGGTTGGAGAAGGGTGACCAAGTCTTTCTCACTCTGATGCTAGATGAAAAAGCAAGCAAGTGGTTCAGGCTGGCCTGGAGGATTCCAGCTGCAGAAATTGGGTTTCTTCTGAGCAGAAGGGGCACAGCTCTGGTGTGAACTTGATACATTCCCAAGAGAGAAGATCAGGCTGGGATGAGAGCAGTGTCTTCTCTAGAAATCAACAACAGTCAAAAGTCTATCCCAAGCATTTCAGCACCATGAAACATTCAATGAATTGCCCTGTGTGAATCATGCTATTTGGCCATTCTGCTTATGGCACTAGAGCACTGGACACCTCCAGCCACCTCAGGAATTGGGATTTCACCGTATATCGACCATAAACGCACTTGCCAAGCTTTTATGTCATCATTAAGAACTAGAAACCTCTCTTTCCTTTTTTATGAAAGCTTATAGATTCTCAGGTTGCTGCTTTCTGGTGATGGTTGAAACACAAAAGCTGGCTAATATTTTTATCAGCACTGGGGCATGTTGCCAAAGAATAAGGTTCCAATGAGAAAAGACAACATCTTCAAGCACATTCTTCTCTATCAAACGTGGATTGGTTTTTGTTTATTCTTTGAAACTTGACAAGCACTCTAACATCTGTACTTGTGGAAACATCACAAGGAAACAAACAGGAATTCTAGACTTTTTTTCTTCCTTTTAAACCTTATTAAAAATGAGGTTGGTCCTAAAAATATAGAAAGAAATCAATTTAAATTCACAAAAAACTGTACATTATCAAAAATTCACTAAAACAAACACATTTGGTTATTCATATAAAAAGTTTGATCCCCTCCCCTTCATGCTGTTCAGAGCATCTCACAGGATGATGGGTTGGTTGGTTCCTTTCTGATATCAAATCAAGATGAAAGGGAAGAAAAAGCCATTGGTTAAATAATAAGGCCAATTCTAGTTATGATTCTCAAATTTAGTTTAAAAATCCATTTAACTTTTGAAAACAACAAGGTATTTTATAAACTGACTGATAGACCAAATCCCCTAATGAAGATCAATATTAGGACAAACCTGGATTCATTCTTTTAAGGTGTGAGGGTTTGAATCTAAAAAGTCAACATTTCTATAGCAAAACAAAACAAAAACCCAACAATTAACACTTCCAAAATCTAGAGCTTTCTCATGACTGAGAAAAAAAACCCCAACAGATCAGAAAAACATTACTTAAAAAAAAAACCCAAAGAAGTTGTTACAGCACAAGTTTAGATAAAATATAAATATTTATGCATAATATAAAGTCAGTTTCAAATAGACTTCAATCTATCTCTTTATTTTAAAAGCAAAAAAAATAATAATCCCCAAATTTAAAATAAAATAAAGTTTGAGGTTATTTGATAGAAAAAGGCTACGTTTGTTGAAAACCATGGCGGGGAGGTGGGAGGGAGGAAGGAGTGAGTTAGGGGTGGAGGAAGCACAGTAAGGGAGGTTTCAGTCTCCAGGCTACATCACCTGTGGTTATGTTTTACTTACATCAGTGCTCTTGCAATTGGATTGGTTGACGCGGCTGGGGGAAGCACGCACGCACGCAACCCTCAGTCAGGTTTAGCACAGGTAGGATATCAGGGAGGAAAGCCATTTCCTGATGGGACCCTGCCAGCCGTTTTTCTGCCCCTAAGTGATACCCGTAATTACAATGGTTTGAGGAGCTAGGCTGGATATGGAAAGCAGCAAGGGAGTTAAGGTTCCAGGGGTGGCTTTTTACCCCTCTGATCCACCTGAAGTGGCGGAAGAAAAGTGAAAGTACCAGGCTGTTTCTCCAGTTAGTCCCAGTCGTGCCGGCCTGAGGAATACTGGGCCAGCATTCTGGAAGAGAGACTGGAGAAAGCGAGCAACAGCAGTGCCCTTGTTCCAGTGCAGCAGGCAGCTGAGGCGGTCTAGGATAAGAGGGGCCTCGAAGTCCATGGTCCCAAACATAGTTGAGCTCAAGCAATCGCTTCCCTAGACGGCAGCCCCCTAGCAGCCACTGTGTGAGGCACTCCTGAACCACGGAAGTACTTAGATATGGCCTGCCAGGAGGCACCCATGTACCATGAGGGGGTGACTGGTAGGGAGATATTGCATTGTGAACAGTAAAGATGGCCACTGGCTCCCCTGGGGACTCTTCTTTTCAGGCCTAGTTTTTGGTTTTTTTGTCTGTTTTCAGAAAGCCTTTGCTGGGACCCCTACCCTTCCCGTGTGTCATTCAATTACAGAGAAATGGAGCGAGTGATGGGACAGCAGATTGTCTGGCTTCTATGACAACTGTCTGAACCTGCGAAGTGCAGGTGCAAATGCCTGTGGATGCACGATGGGAGAAGAGTTGTCCTCCAACTCACTTAACTTGGCCACGGCCCACCAGGACAGCACCTGCACAGGCCAGAGGATGAAAGGTCTGCACGTGTCCCGGTCATCCTGCGGAGCGTGGGCAGGCGAGGTCCCAGTGGCTTGCGCCTGCTGTTCAATCACTCCCTAAAGCTAGAAACCCATGGCTTGTCTGAGCAGAGGCTGCAGCAGGGCTCTTTAAACACAAGTTCACAACTTGGGTGCCCTGGCACGACTTAGTTGCAGCAAATACCCTTGCCTAAGTGTGAAAATCAGTAAGGATAAGACCAATTATGATTAGGCTTCCCCATCTGAAAAAACCTGAAATTGCATTCCAAGAGGGAAGAGAAGAAAGGCTAAGATATTATGAGCATTCACATGGGATCTGTATGTGTGCATAATCTGGGGATTAAACACTACTTAGAAAATGTGGAGAAAAGCTAAAGGAAACAAATACCTACGAGCAGCTCCAGCTCTTTAGAGTGAGAACCATTCTGGGCATTACGCAAAAGGGGACCATTTAGTCTCGTTTCCTCTTGTCATACTTCCAGTATAACTATGCGAAGCGGGAACTTGCACATCCTGTCTGCAGGGATATGCATCTCCTCACACGTTGCTACTTTGCCTCCACTTGCAATGCCATGTCCAAAGTTGTGCCTCGACTGAGTCCCAGTTATGGTAACTGGAGGAAGCTGCAGTTTACATGCGGCCAGTAAGACACTGTCAGGAAACAGGCACACGCCACCAAGGAGAATGACAGTGACCTTTCTCCATCACCTTGTGCTTCGCTGAATCTGAGGTTCTGACAACCATCTAATCAGGCCATTTCCGGGGTCAAGGAACTGCACTGGGGGCTGCGCTTCACCCCTGCTGCAGCGGTGAAAGTTGCACCTGTTTAAGAAGGAAAAGGGCGTGTGCTCTGTGCACACCTTTTTTCCTGGCTAAATTGATGCAATTCTTGCCACAGCTTTGGGAAATCGGCGGCGGCAGTGTGGGACACCGTGGGGGCTGCCAGAACGGAAGGCCAGTGATGCGCTAGTCACCTGTGCATGAAAGGATGGAAGGGCTGCTCTTCTTCCTTTCTCATGGGATTAAGCTGATATTTCTCTCGGCGAGGACGTACCTATGATAAACTGGGAGTCATGTTCCAAGGCAGGAAACAACCCTGCCAGCCACACATACACACTGGGTGCAGATCAAGCTGTGCAGACAGTAGCCATCCCTGAGGAATAACACTGGGGCCGAGTTCGGGGAAGGTGGGGGGACACTCAGTAAGGCCAGAGTTCTGTTACAGGATTCCCTGTGGAGCTGGGAGCAGGCTTCAAAAAACACGGTCCCTCCTCCCAAGACACACGTTCCCTCGTGCCCACGCCTGCAAGCTCCTATAGCCTCACAGGAGTCCCTTGCAGCCTCATGATACATTCCAGCATGTTACTTGCAATCAGAGGGAACATGAGCTGCATTCTCACAGAAGTATGCTTAGGGGTGCCACAATGGATTCAAGAGCTGCCCCTGCTGAAGCTGGGATGGGGAGGGGAGGGGAGGGGATAGTGAGAAAGCGTTACCTGCGGTTTGCATGCCTAGAGAAAAGTATGATCTAGCTGATATAGCCTGCCTGGTGAACACTTGTTCCGGATTATTCCCATTTTGTTCAACTCCCTTAGAAACAAAATCTGGAATAAACCAACTCTGAGCAGGTGTGCGCAAATGGGATGTTGATCTAGGTTAACCAAACCTGGGGACTGAAGAAGCCCCTTTCACACAAAGGGCTTGAGTTAAGATCACCTCTCAAATGAAGTCGCACATCTCGGTT
Organism: Varanus komodoensis; assembly: GCF_004798865.1. Classification (NCBI taxonomy): domain Eukaryota; kingdom Metazoa; phylum Chordata; class Lepidosauria; order Squamata; family Varanidae; genus Varanus; species Varanus komodoensis. The sequence continues at coordinate 25,512,161 of NW_025335349.1, forward strand.
GAACACAGGATATGAGGCTGGAAAGGGTAAGATCCTTGAGAGGGGGCACACCTTGTACCCACATGGACATAGTCCTGCAACATCCCACTCCATCCCTAAATGCACGTCAACTTTTAGCCATACTCTTGGTTGCAGAAAGGAAATTAAGAACTTGGAGAAAGGAATTGGCCACAGCTACAGTGACTGTTCAGAAGAGGTAAAGCAGGGCTGAGGGGGACAGGACTGGGAGGGCCAGTGGGGTGGGGAGAATAGAAGCAGCATGTTTCAGTGTCATCAAGGTCGTCATTCCCAGAGGCAGGAGCGATCTGCTTTTATACATTTCAACGCGACTCTAAAAAGGAGGAAAACTTAACGTCCACGTTACTGGCCATTAATGCATGGTACTGACACTGCACAGAAAAAAGTGTTCTTACACATTCACTAAGAACTATTGCTATTATTAAATAGCCCCAGCTAAGGTGGGGTTGTGGGTGGTTGTTTTTCCATCTGAAAAAAGGAATTTTTTTATTTGGCTTACACAGTCAGAGAGCTTGTGTTGCTTGGAGCAAAGAGGTGAGGAAAGGGCTTCTGAGGATCCAGGCGGTAAGTAAGGCCGCCCCCAATCTTAAATGCCAATCCAAGTCCATTGTGAGGGGAAAATTAATCAGCAGGTAGCAAGATGAGCTCCAGAAGAGACAGTGTGCAGCACAGGGTGAAAGGGGAGGGCTTCCCCTTTGGCTCCTCTCACCTTTCCCCATTCTGCCAGCTTCATGGGTTTGTCTCATGTTTTCCCTGATAAAATTCCTCCCACCGGCTCTCAAAAAACTGGCGCATAGCCAGTCCTGCCTTCCCCACCTCTGATTCATCCTCATTAAAGGTCCGGCAGTTGTCAAACACCAGGGCAGCATCAGCAGCGAACTCTTCACAACTTGTGTACCTATGGAAATGTGAGAGCAGAGGTTAATCTCTAGGCTAAGAAGCCCACCACTCCAAGTGGAAACCACTTGAGCTCAATAGCAAGACCAACACACCACTCTTGCCTAGCTTCAACCCCCACTGTTGAATCCATCCCTAATTACTATGACTCTTCCAAGCACAATCTTCCTCCATTTATTTCTTCCCACTGGTTATAAAGCAAGGACAGATTATTAGTGTAAATTTCATCAATGACAGGCCTTGGCATAATCTGCAGGTGGGGTCTCTGAATTCTAGCTATTTCTGAGCCAGGTTGAGGCAGATGCACTCTTGGGAACCTCAACTCCCCCCCCCCCCCACATACCATTGCCCTTGCTTGGACAGCTGTTACTTGTGGAAGTAATTAGAAAAGGAGAAGGTGCTAAGGATAAGCAGCTTGTAGCAGGTTGAGTCTGATCACTAACTGCAGCAGAGCTGACAAGCAAGGAAAACATGATCCTTCCTACCAATCAGAAATAAGCATCTTCAGTTGTAAATCTGCTTTCACACAGTTAAAGAGCAGAGTAAGAGATGCTGCCTCCCATTCCCACTGCATGGGGTCTTCTAATCAGTCCAAAGCTTTTTTCTTCTTATCTCACTCTCTCCAAGCACAGAGAGAGTAACAACATGAAGAGGTTTTTTTTTAAAAAAAACCTAATTAGGAATATGCAAAGTGGGTAAACACAACAACCAAGAGTCTTCTGGCACCTTAAATGTCAACACATTTACTATGGTATCATGTTTCATGAATTAGGAATCCACTTCATCAGATGATGACATGTTATCCTACATTGACAAATTACAGATCAGGCTGGACAACTTGGGAAGGTCTTCTCACCCCTTCCTGTGATCTTCCCACACCACTGCAAGGCAACCTGACAATAATAATTGGATGAAAAAATGCCATCTAGGACAGTTGGTAAGGCTCTGGATATAACTTTTTCATTAAACATTTCTGTTTAGTTTCTTGAGGGGATGAACCCAGCAGAGGCCAGAGGCTTCGTGTGCACTGCTGTCCCTGTTACAGGGGTTCAGGTGGTTGAGGCAGGGGGAGGGGGATCGCAACAAGGGAGGCTGAAAGGAGTTGAACATGCAGACAATGGGAATTATGCCAGGTCTTCAACGGGGGTTCACCTCTCTGCTTAATTGTAACTATGCCTATAGACACCAATCAGCTTAGGATAAGGCTTCATTCATCTGAGAAAGTGACCCTACGCCATAAAATGTTCTATCAGAATACATTTATTAGCGTTTAAGGTGCCACAAAACATGTCATTATCTTTGCCGCAACGAGGTAACAATAGCTACCAGAGAAATAAAAGTTACATTTGCACTACTGGACAGACTTGTATGCTTTTTTAATGTCAAGTTTGAACTAAAATTGCTTAGGATAGCCAAAAGCATACCTAGTCACCCTATTATGAGTTCCAGCAGTTCGTTGTAAGCATTGCCCCGTCATAGCTCTCAGCCACCTTAAGACAGACTTCACCATCCTTTCATTCTCACCACAGCTTCAACCCTTTCCAGGATGCCCCTTTGGGAAACTTACGCTCAGTAATTTGGCAAGAGGTTGCCGACCTACTGGCTGGAATGTGGCATGCTAACACAACACAGTGTGTGCTACCGACAACCATACAAGCTACCCCATTCATAGTATATATTATTTCCCAACCAGGGCCAGTCCCTACAATTAGACAGAGTGAGGCAGGAGCCACAGATTTTGCATGATGAAAGAGTCAGTTCTTGCAATTGCTATCCTGCTTGGGGGTCCTATTTTTCAAAATGCCTTGAGCTGCCCCTGCGACCAACAAGCTGCTCCTTGCACTCACCCGCCACGCAGCAGCCGTGCCCTCATGGTGGCAAAGTCCATCGGGTTCTTGATGATTTTCCGGTAGCCAGGCACGAGCCGGGGGTTAACTGGTTCCAAGAAGGGCCAAGCAGCTTCATGTGATTCCATCTCCATCAAGATGATCCTGAGAAAACGGGGCGAAAACGGAGGAGGCTAGTATAGTGGAAGTGGTCAAAGTGAAAGGCTCTCCTAAGGTGCTGGCTTGAGGGACAAGATCAGAAACCAGCAAACTAAAACTTAATCTCTCCCTCACTTGAAATAATTCTAGTAATACCCATTTCCACCTAATAATTGCAATGTGCATGCGGTGCAACCCCATTCCCAAGGTTTTCCCCGCCTTCAGCATGCTGCATACAATTCTCCCCAGCCCCTGCCTTTGAGAGCCCCTTACTCGCAGAAGGTGAGGTCAGCGTTCTGGCCTCGTGTAGACACTCTTCTTCGCTTGGAGGGAGAGAGGCCTTCCCCAGAGTATCGGGGTGGTACAGTTGTCAGGTTACTGCGCTGCTGGGATGCTGCTGTCCGAGATCGAGGGCTGAGTTCTTCCTTCCCCAAAAAAGCCCCAGAACTACCACCTTTCCGCTTCTTGCAGCGTCGTGGAGAACCAGAGTCATCCTGATATTCTCCATGCATCTGCAACACAGAGAAATTGCAGAGGGTGATGAGAGAAAGGAAACCATGAACTCCTGAAGTTAAGAATCTATTTTAGGGAAGGGGTTTTCCAAAGGTGGAGTTAGAATGCCAAAACTCTAGTGCCGTGTGCGAAGGATAACATAGGTTCCCTGACTGGAGTGTGCATACGTGTCACACAGACTCTTCCATCTCACTGCAGATTTGAGCGGCCAGGGAAGCCCTGCTAGTCAAGAGGGAAAGATCATGGAGTTTGGGATGGGACAGATTCTAGCCCACAGGGAGCCAGCACCTGAGCAATGCAGAGGGAGCAGAACCAGTCCCCAGGTGGCACCTCGGTCATCTTGGGCCGGTGGCAGTAGAGGTGGCAGCCACGATCGCAGCTATCGCATAGCAGCAGGTTCTCATCATCATCCCCTTTTCGGCACACTAGGCAAGTCTAAAGGGCAGGGAGAACAAGGAGGGGTGAGGACCAGCCCCAAGCCAGCTCGTTTCAAATTCAGAGGGCCAAAGCCAACACTGAGCTCTGAGAGGATTCCTTTTTGTAGTCCCTGCAGTGCAGTCCCTGCAGCGTTACACTTATCCAGACCCAACCGTTACTCTAGCCAATACCCTTAGAATGGAGTGACCCTCCCACAGGTCCCACAACTGTCTCATTTCCTCCTATTACCGGCTCAACCACATACATGGCTCTGAAGCAACCACATGAGGAGGATCAACTTGGTGTTCTCCATGCTAGGAATTTCACACATTACCTAAATCTGCTGTGATTTCCTTATTTACACTTGCTTGCATGTCTTTCCCTCTAACAGTTCCTCCCTCAGCCCCATGCTCTCACCGCTCTGACAACCGATTTCTCCCAGGCAATAGATCGCTCTAGCTGGTAGATGCACAGAGAGACTTGAGCCGCACTATGGCATCTTTCCAAGGTCTGGCGCCACATCCTCATTCGGGGTGTGATCTCATATGCACTGCAGGAGGAAAATAAATCTTTAGATGAGGGACCATAATCTTGCTCGACGAAAGAAATGACACGCTTGGAGGCTCACAGTGTGTGGTTCTAGTAAGAAAAAGGTTTATTGTCTGAATCTCAATAGTGGAATTTAGAGAAGCCAGAAGGGCAATTGGCTTGCTTATAACTGTGGCTCTTTATGGAATCATCTGTGATGACATACATATGGGTTCTGTGGTTGCCTAACTTGACATATTCTGGAGTGGAGCAAGGTTTAGTTAAGAAGCTTGCCCCTACCCTCAGTGTCCATGCTCCTGGGCATGGCTCCAATCCTTCCCACTTGGCTCCCAGAAACGACTGGCACCCAAAAGGGTACAGAGGAGGAACAAGCCTAGAACTCCTGCAGCAGCAGCGGAAGGGGGGGGGGGGGGGGGGGTTACCACACAGACGAACACTGAACGCACCAATTACAAAGGCCTGTCCCCCTCCTTCATGTTTTCTGAGCATCACATATGGCTGAGAGGTGAGCTATTCTACTGGAGGCAGGGTCACTCTATCAGATCAGCAACAAGGACAGGATAGACAGGTCAAATGCTACATTCTGTTCTTGTCTGAACATCCAGTTTACAATGAAAAACAAAGATGGGAGGCCAGAACTAGATGGTGACACAACTCTGGGACAAAACCCCCACAGAGGAAAGCAGTTGAGGGCGCTATCCTGTAACATGGCTTGACTATTGTAGTCTAGCACTTTGCAAAACACAAGAAGAGTTTCCTGCAGGCCACTGAAAAAAATAAAAGAATCCTATGTAACAACTTTGTCTAGTCCAGGAAAAAGACAACAGTGTGGCACATGTGCAGAGACTGAAGAGAACATGGTATGGGTGGGTGGGTTTGGAAAAAAGCAGGCAGCATTTTGATTAAGATGGAAGGAGAAGAACATCTTAGGGAGGAAAGTGATGACTGGCTAGAGGCCCATTTTGTCCTTTTGCATGGCCAAATACAGATCCACATATAAAGTACACAGTTCATTTGCAGAGTGGGTAGACTGAATGGCTACCAGGAATACCACCTTCAGTTTCAACAGCCTAGGAGTGTTACTTGCTAAAAGTTCAAATGGCCCAGAGAACAGAAGTACAAGTGTCACAGACTCCACTCCATTAATGCAGCTAAAGGGTTACAAACTGAGTTCTGAAATTTCTCAACAGTGAGGTGATAAATCCCAAAGAAACTTGGAATGGAACGCAGAAATAGCAGCTGAGAAGACTTCAACAGAAAAGGTTGCCAGATTTCAATGAAAGGAAAAACTGTAAAACACATTAAAATGGACAATATACCATTAAAGGTTAAATCCATGCTGGTTCATCAAGTCAAATAAATGAATCTATTTATCTTTATAAGACCAAAGCACAGCTGATTCTGAGATTTTTCAAACACTGTTTGAATGGCAGTAAGGATGTATTCTTTTCACTCACCAGGCTGTGCATCAAAGAGCTCAAACATCCAGTTTTGTCTGAATGTGTGCGCTGCCTTTGACAAACATTTGGAAACTTTAGCTGGTTCAGACTGCTAACTGGGAGTGACTGCAGGGAGCACATTACAAGAGTTTCACTGATTACGAGCCTGCTTCTGGGCACAGTTCAAAGTGATGGTTATAGCCGATATATCTCCAAATGGCTGGGGATCTGGCTACCTAATCCTTCCCCAGTTGATTGCTCAGGTTTTAAGTTCTTTGGAAGAGGCCCTTGACTTGGTCCCACTGCCATCAGAGGCCTATTTGGCGGAGATGCAAGAGAGGGTCTTCCTTAGAGGGACTCCCAGGTTCTGAAACTCAACTCGAATTGGTCGAAATGCTGTTTATGCTGTTTATTTCTATTATTGTTATGCCTTTAAGTTATCTGTTTTTATATAATATTTTACAATGGCTTTGATTATGCCATCATTCTGTTTTTAATCTGTATTTTACAGTTAGTCACTTTAAGTGCCTTTTTTTGGCTGGATATGCATATATATAATGTGCATATTCTAAGCTCCTGAATTAAACCTGCCGAACAAAGCTCTGGGTACCTTCTAACCATGGTCTCAGAATCACAGTTCACCATACCGTGAGAGGTGTTAAATGTTCGTCTTGCCAGGTGGCAAGCTTTGCTCTGGAATACCTTGGCAGATTCATCCTTATCCTTTGGGAAATGGCCAAAGAAGGTCATTGTTTAATCCCATAAAGCTGTTGATATTAGATCTTGCCGGGCTTCTAACTGGAGATACTGTGGGATAAATAAGGCATGAAGATTCCTGCCTGCTAGGTCAACAAGAGGTATCTTGATCTTCTACTGTGACCTATTATGGGCTGCCACTGCAGTTATGAGGTTGGCTGCCAGTGCTTGAAAAAGAAGAAAGTTACTTTCCTACATCCAATACAAATTCTTCAAACAACTGAAGCTGGGGCAAGCAAGGGTTTTGCAACAGTTGATGATATTCAGACTGTATCTCATTGCTTCCAAGTGTGAAGTCATAGTTGTAGTTTTCACGTTAGGTAGGTTTGAGGTCTTGCTTGACTTTCTTGGTACCAAAAAGAGTGAGGTATCTGCAATTCCTATTTTGGCTCCATCTTCCCCCAGAAGATCTATGACCCTCTTAACAAAGGAGAAATACACGCTGAAGGAGGAGGATGACAGCTCAAGCATGATAGACAAATGGTCAAAGATCATCTAATTCATAGATTCATTGTATAGTAGGGTTAGAAGGGGCCAAGGAGGTCATTGGGTCCAACCACCTGCTGGTGCAGGATGCCATGTCACACCATCCCTCTCAGTTGACTGTTCAGTTTCACCTTGAATGTCTTTAGTATGGGAGAACCCACAACCTCTCTTGGCAACTGGTTCCACTGTCATATTGCTCTGACAGTCAGTAAGTTGTCAACATGGTGTCTATCCTGAGTCTGGTGTGCTGCAGTTTAAGTTCATTGTTTCTTGTCATACACTCAGGGATAAGTGAAGAGAGGTCTTATACTTCCTCTTCGTGGCAGTCTCTGAGGTACTTGTAGAGTGCTATCATGACCCTTTCTAGTCTTCTATTCTCAAGGCTGAACATGCTCAGCTCTCTCAGCCTCTCATCATAGGCCTTAGCTTTAGCTGGATCATCTCTTTGTTGCCCCCTCTGAACCCTTTCTAGTTTTTCGGCATTTTTTAAACCTGGGTACCCAGAACTGAACACAGTATTTCTGGTGAGGTCTGACTAGTACAGACTAAAGGGGAACTAGTACCTCCCTTGTCCTGGAAGTGATGCTTCTATTTATGCATGCCAAAATAGTGTATGCCCATTTTGCAGCTGAGTTCAAATCTCCAAGGCCTGATGAACTCCATCCTAAAGTCATAAAGGAGCTTGTGGAAGAACTCTGAGAACCACTGTCTATTATCTTTGTGAAATCATGGAGAACAGAGGAAGTGCCAGATGACAGAAGGTCTAATGTTGTCCCTATCTTCAAGAAAGTTAAAAAAGAAGAACGTAGGAACCACAATCCAATGAGTATGACATCAATCCCAGGGAAAATTCCAGATTATAAGTTTGCAGTCACTCTGCAAACACCTTGAAAACAATGTGGTGATTACTAGAAGCTAACATGGATCTGATTTCATTTTTTGACTGGGTAAACTCTCTGATGGATTGTTGGAATGCTGTAGACATAATCTATCTTGATTTAAGCAAAGTTTTTAACAAAGTATCCCATGTTATCCTGATTAGCAAACTAGCTAAAAGTGGGCTAGATGGAACAACTATCCACAGTTGGCTACAGAATCAGACTCAAAGAGTACTCATCAATGGAATTTTCTCAAACTGGGGCGAGGTAACAAGTAAGGCACTGCAGGGTTCAGTCCTGGACTGAATTCATTAATGTTCATTAGTGACTTGGATGGCAAAGTGCAGAGAATGATTATAAAATTTGCAGATGGGTGGGATACCCTGGAAGACAGAAATAAGATTAAAATAAGATAGGATGGAGTGCTGAGCTGAAAACAACAGAATTAAATTCAATTGGGAAAAATGCCAAGTTCTGCACCTAGGAAAAAGAAATCAAATGCATCATTAAAGGATGGGGAATACTTGGCTCAACAATACTGCAAGTGGGAAGGATCTTTAAATTGCTGTAGATCACACGCCGAGAATGAGTCAACAATGTGATGTGGTTACAAAAATGGCATTTTAGGCTGCATCAATGGAAGTATCACTTTGATATCATGAGAAGTACTGGTTCCCATTTACTCAACACTGGCTGGGCCTCAACTGGAGTACTGTATCCAGTTCTGGGCACCACAGTTTGAGAAAGATGCAGACAAGCTGGAAAGGATTCAGGGGAGGGCAACAAGGATGATCCAGGGACTGGAAACAAAGCCCTGTGAGGAGGGATGGAAAGAACCGGGCATGTTTAGCCTCGAGAACAGAACACTAAGGAGAGATATGATAGCACTCTACAAGTACTTGAAAGGCTGTCACAAAAGGAAGGACAGGATCTCTTCTCAATCATCCCAGAATGCAGGACATGAAACAGTAGGGTCAAGTTACAGAAAGTCAGATTTTGGCTAGGTATCAGAGAAAATTTCCTGACTGCTAGAACAGTATGACAATTGCCTAGGGAGACATTCAAAATGCAACTGGGCAGCCATCTGAGAGGGATGATTTAACTCAATGTTATGCACTGAGCAGGGGGCTGGGACCTGATGGCCTTCTGGCCCCTTCCACCTCTACTGTTCTATGATTCTATAACAACCATACTGATGTCACAACAGTGGAACTGGGTTGCTGGTTTCAGAAAGGATTGGCACCATAGGCCTAAAAATAACCAGCAGTGCCTAACTCAAAATGCAGGGACCACTGCTAACAAACTACTGTGCTATGGAAAAAGCCAGAATTGAGGCCACTGATACTGCCATTTGTACCAAACAAAATATGGCCAATGTGAAGGTAGATGGTATTGCTGCCAGTGCTGTATAACATGCATCAGCAGATGCTAGTGGTATGAATGGTGCCACCTGGGAACTCATGATCAGTAACACTGCTAGAATAGGGTCAGCTGAGTTCATAAAAGAGTAGGATCTTTACTATCCCCTGAAGCCTTTGGTAATTTGGAGATAATGGAGATTAACTATGATGACATGGGTGACATTCATAGGGTGATGATAATGAGCAGCTGGGGTAGTACTATTGAGCAGACCAATCCTAGTCATGAAAGGGTCAGACTCATGAAGATTCAGATTCAAGTATCTGGAAGAATCCTGGTCCCAGCAATGAGGTAACTCTCTGGGTGATACATAGGACAATGAGAGACAACTTCAGTTCCAAGGACGTTCTGTATAAATGCAATCACAAGTGTGGCAGGAAGAGTGCAGATAGTCCCAGCCTCAGCATTAACATGATGTTGGAATGGCCCCATGAGCACAAGGTGATCAGAAAGATCTCCCATGAGAAAACCAGATGGCCAGAGATCTCACAGGGAAGGAAGCTCTGATGATTATTCCTGAATTTTCCCTTCAAAGATGGAACCAATATGAACCTGATTAGAAACAAGATGATCCAGAAGTAGCTGCATTTTATCCAAGGCAGGGATTAAGGATGTCAAAAGAGGTTGGGGAGGTGACAGTATGGTGTCTCGCATTTTTTAATTATCATCATTAAAGGCATTATGTGAATCCTGCAAGTTATGAGTTGACTGTCTCACTTTATTCTCAGCAGCCAGTAGTGCCTGTCCTCACAGCAGAGTCCAGAGCTGTGATTACTTTGGGAATATGTGCAGAAATCAACAAAGCTGACTTCTCATAGGAGCAAAAAAGCAATGTAAACCTTGGGAGACAGTTTACTCCCATAATTAAAATATTTATGAAGCATGTGTCTGATACCATAAGCCCCAAAGCATTGAGAAGATGACTGAAGGTACAATACCAGAAAAACCAAAATAGCAAATGAAAGCACAAAAGCATAGGCTAAAACAAGAAGAGAAAAAACCACAAGGTAGTAATACAAAGAAGAAAAACTCAGCTTGATCTTGGACAAAGATGGTTAGAGATGGAGAATATTTCAAGATGCTTCTGAGCTAATTGGAAAGGAACATGTAGGAATGGCAGAAGGTGGGGTTGGACCTCTCACCAAAACTATACTCTGCTCTAAAACATTCTAGGCAAGGCTCTGCACAGGTAGAGAACCCATTACATGAAGCACAAAGAACTTTTGACTCAGAGTTTACCTGCTCTAGACTACCTACCAAGAAGTAACGTTTAGTTTTCAATTCATTAACCTGATCTATCCTCCATTCTACCTATAGACATCAGAAGTTTGGTGAATGTTGACATTTACTAGCAAGTCTTAAAACTTCAACAGGCCCAGAGGAAAATGTCACAAAATTAAATGCCACAGTCAACTGAATGCCTTAAGTTGAAATATCATTCTCAGTCCCATCATTTTCAGTGAGAGTAAATGTGCTGTGTCAATAGCACTAAGTGTCAAGAAACAGATTCTTGCCAAAAGGATTCTTGTTGCACCTTATTTAACCATAAGACGATATTCACCATCTTTCTGACATTTGCATTAAGACATATTTGCACTATTCCCTATTGCATTAAAAGCTCATGTCAGCATCACTACCACTGCCAATACAAAAATGTTCACAATACATTCTAGTCCACAAGAGCCTTTAAAATAGTAATTTAATGTTTCAGTGTGATCTGTCTTTGGGGTTTCTGGACTCAAAGGTGAGATATACCTGCTTTTAATAAATACAGACACATTCTTTATTCTTAAAGTGAGTGAAACCCAGCCAATTCCATGAACAGTAAAGGAATATACTTACATTTCTGTGGTACCCATCTCCAGGGTACTGGGGTTACTCAGCAACGCTTTTTCTACCACCACCTCATGTGGAGGCCAGAGGGGCTCTTTGAGGTATCTCCGTTCCAGGTTCTGCTCCAGGTCTGCCAGGCGAAGCACTGCTAGGTCTAGGGGGTGAGAAGCTTCCCGCTGCAGGGCTGGTCCTTCACGTCGGTTTTTTACGGTGATGTCTTCCAGAAGCTCCAGCTCACGCTCACAGTACTGCAAATCACTTCGAACAGAATCAGGATCTGGACTTGTCCAACCCTGGAGAAATGGCAAAAACAAAACAAAACAAAAATGGTGAGGTAGGGGCAGGGCAGGAAGAGAAAGGTACAACATATCTGGGGTGTTGAGGGTCTTCTCTCCCAGAACCATACACACCAAACTCTACAGTTCTACAATTTCTCAGGCTGTACTGTTCCCTGAAAACGGCACACTGAGTAGTGGTGTGGCATGTGGTTTAGGTGCCCAAAACAATGTTCAGAAGGAGTCTACACACACTAGAACGAAAAGCCACAATTGCCATAATGAAGCCAACCTATTAAAAGCAGCAAGCTGGAATTGCTCAATGATATCAACGCAGAAGATGGTGTCGAAACAAGATGGCTGTGATTAACGGAGCTTCTGTTATCATGCCGGTATTGCTTGGCAGAGAATCGTGGGAGACTCATCTAAGCCCTGTCGGGGCGAAGACAGATTGCCTGGCATTCTTTCTTTTGGTTGGTGTGGGACGGCAATCCCATATTCACTGGGAGAAATTCAAGTATTTCTCAACCAGGCAACACAGGGAGTTTTTTAAGCCCCTTCCAGTTCTCAATATCTGATGGATTAATTAGCTTATTTTAGCCAGATAAGCATCGGACGGCTGGTAAGCATTCTTATTTCTTTTTGCAATACTACCCGTGGAAAAGCTGTATCTGTTCATAATTGGCTTAAAGAAGAAAGAGAAAGCCCTCCCAAAGTTTTTAAGCGGCAGCTGATATAGGAGAGAATGTGAAAGCTTTTATCTGAATTGAAGCCGAAGAAAAAGATTTTTCTTCTAATCTCTCTAAGGGCGAAAAGCAAAATGAGTAATTACTGTGGAATCAAATGATAGAAGATTAAAAGGTAGAGCGATCATTTTGGATACCTGTTTGGACTTCTGCCAAGACTAACTGGACACGTGCCAAGATAATTTTTGTGTTACGTGGTGTTTTCCTCTCTACTGTGATGACTTTCTGGTGAGCATTTTTACTTTCTTTTTGCAATATTACCTGTGGAAAAACTATATCTGTTGTTAATTGGCATAAAGAAGGAAAAGCCCCTAATTTGCTGGTGGCCATTTTTGGCCAGCTTCCATTTTTTCTGGGACTCCTGCCAAAAAGAAGCTGGACACTGACGACATTTCATTTTTTTAAAATAGTCTTTTGCTGCCACCCGGTGGCTATTGGAATTATTGCAAGCTACTTTCATTTTTCTCTCTTTTTTTTCTTTTTAATATTTTATTCAATTTATATTTTTTCTCCCTCTTTTTTTTTTTGCTGTTATATTGAAACTTCTTTGGTGAACAACTTTCATCATGAGGAAAACTCAGCCCTCTTCAGCACCCTCCTCAGCTAGTCAGAAGCCAATTCATCAGACTAAGACAGAAGATGTTGCAAAAAGCTTAAAAGACTTGCAAATGACGACTTTGGCAATACAGGTGGCTTTAACAACTTTGCAAGCATCTCAAGAGGTGATGTCAACATGGCTGGAAAGCTTATCAAATGAGCAAACAGAGCAACTTGACAAATTGGATAACTCTATTAAAGAGGTGTCAACTCAATTATCTGATGTTCGACTTAAAGCGGAACAGAATACACAAAAATGCAACAAGTATGTGAAAAATTGGAGACAGTAGATAAAGAAATATGTTTAATTAAGCAAATAAATAAGTCAACATGGGACTCAATGGCTGCATTAGAGATGGAGAAGGCATCTTACTATCTAAGATTTCAGAATATACCTGAAGAGAAAAATGAGGATTTGAGAGTGCTTATAACTGACATGTTGGCGAAGCTTTTAGAAATCGAGAATGAGGTCATGAGTATGGGAACTGACCTTGTTTTTAGGGTCAATTCCTCTTATACCAGAAAAAATAAACTTCCAAGAGAAGTTCATGTCAAATTTGCTCTAAGGTCTATAAGAGACAATGTTTTGAAGGCCGTACAGGAGAAGCCGTTAAAGAGAGATGATCGTCAGGAGGTGACGATCATGGTATTCAGCCATTCTGAAACAGATACCATGGAGGATTAGAAAGGGACGAAAGAAATATCTATTCCTACTACAAAACCAATCAAGAAAGAGATTATCTTTAAGTGGCTAACACTAGAAGGAATATTTTTCACATGGAACTTTGTAAGATATAAATTGGATTCAATTCTTAAAGCACAAGAGTTCTATGAAAAATTTAGAGTCATGTTGGAAGAGGAGGACCCTGTCTTCTCTAAAGAAGGAGAAAAAGGTGCCGAAGCAATGGAAGTAACAGCGTACCATTCTGAAGAAGGAGAAATACTGAAGGTTGACTCACAACAAGAAGTACAGACTTTGGACTCAAAGGAGAAAAAAAAAGGTAGAACTGTAAAGGCAAAGAATAAGTAGATAATTTTATTAAATATGGCTCTTAAAAAGGAAGGGAAAATTGAATTGTTCTCCTTAAATGTTAATGGACTAAATGGACCATCTAAGAGAAGAAGGATTTTTGCTCAACTTCAAAAATGAAAGTTAGATACAATTTGTCTACAAGAAACACATGTTAAGAAACAATGTGTTAAACTTCTGGAATGTTTAAAACTGGGAAAATTGTTTGTATCTTCTGCATCGCAAAAGAAAAGAGGTTTAGCACTATATGTTAAAGAAAAATTGGACCCTAAATATATTCTTGCTGATGAGGATGGTAGGATCTTGATGGTAAAAATTACAATTAAACATAAAAAGGTGCTCTTGGTGGCAATATATGCACCAAATGACCATCAGGAAACTTTTTACCAAAAACGACATACGTTACTCTTACAAGTGGACTACCAGACTATGTGTGTAATGGGTGATTTTAATGCAATTGTGAATAAGGGAATCGATCACAAGAATGAAAGTAAGGAAAAAAAAAGGTAGGAGGATGCTTCCAAAGTCTTGTTCCAACATGAATGAAGAACTCAGATTGATAGATGCCTGGAGGCATAAAAACCCAACTTCTGCCAATTATTCTTTTTATTCAAACAGACATAGGTCATGGTCTAGAATTGATATGTTTTGGGTAACTCCAGACTTAGTTCCAGATCTGATAGAAGCTGAAATGGAGACAAATGTCTGGGCAGATCATAATCCTGTATTTATATCACTGAAAGGAGCTGCAAGGATGCCCAGATGGAGTCTAGATAAAGCGTTACTAAAAGATAAAAAATTTACAGAAGGGATAAGCAAAGAAATGCAAATATTCTTTCAAATAAACAAAGCGGAAGAAACTTCTTTACAGAATGTCTGGGATACAGCTAAAGCCTATGTCAGGGGACTGATAATAACCTACTCAGCAAAAATAAAGAAAAAGAAAAAGCAAGAGCGAGCAACATTAGTAGAAGAACTGAGGAAACAGGAACAAGAACTGCAGGAGGATCCAACAAAAAGAAATCTTAGTGTCCAGATGAATACTTTAAAGTACAAATTGAATCTCTTGGATACAAATGAACTTACTAAGCAAATGAAACTGGCTAAACAGAATTTTTTTGAAAATGCTAATAAACCGGGGAGATGGCTAGCATATAAAGTAAAAAAAGAAAGAGAGAAGAGACTGATTTTGAAACTGAAAGACAGAGAAGGACGACTACAGGTACAAAATACAAAAATTAAGAAAATAGCTGAAGATTTTTTTGCAAGGCTATACCGGAAGGAGGAGATTTTGATTGAGAAGGCAAAAGAATACATTTGAAAGGGAGACTTACCAAAACTACCAGAAAAGTATCAAAAATTATTGAATCAAGAAGTAACAACTATGAAAATAACAGAGGCAATCATGCGACAAAAGAACGATAAACCCCTGGTCTGGATGGGCTACCAGCTGAATTTTACAAATCTTTTGAGGGAGCTTTTGCTACATCTCTTAAAGATATATGTAATGAAGCATTGTTAAATGCTAAAATACCAGATACCCGGACAGAGGCAAATATCACATTAATCCCGAAAGAAGATATGGACTTAACACAGATTCAAAATTACAGACCTATATCATTACTAAATGTGGACTATAAAATTTTTGCCTCTATATTGGCAGAAAGGTTGAAGAAATTTTTAATAGACTTTATTCATTCAGACCAAAATGGTTTCCTGCCTAAAAGACAAATGAAGAACAACCTGAGGACTATCTTGGATATCCTAGAATACTATGAGACACACGGAAAAATTATTATTATTATTATTATTATTATTATTATTATTATTATTATTATTATTATTATAACATTTCTATGCCGCCCCTTGCCGAAACCTCGGGGCGGCTTACAACATGATAAAATACAATGGCTCTACTGTTTTTGGATGCCCAGAAAGCCTTTGATAATGTTAATTGGCAATTCATGAAGCAACAGATGGCTCACATGGAGTTTGGGGGAAAATTCATAAATGCAAATCTATCAAAGACAATCGGCCAGGATTTTAATTAATGGAGAATTTACAAGGGCTATAGAGATACAAAAGGGTACAAGGCAAGGATGCCCGTTGTCACCCCTATTGTTCATTCTGACTTTCGAGGTCTTGAATAGAAAAGTCAGGGATGACAAGAACATTAAAGGTATTAAAATTAGGGATGAAAATTATAAATTGCAAGCATTCGCAGATGATTTGGTCTTTATAACAGAGGAACCTTTTGTAACAATCCCTAAACTTTTACAACAGATTGAAGAATATGGTGAGGTTACGGGGATGAAAATAAATAAAGAAAAAATGAAACTTTTAGTTAAAAAATCTTACGCAATATCAGAAAAAAAGACTCCAAGAACAAGTGGACTTGCAGATTGTTAAAAAGGTTAAATACTTGGGAATCTATCTTACAGCTAAATGCACAACTTTGAAAGAAGACAATTACGATAAATTATTGAAGGATATTAAAGGTGATCTGGAAAAATGGGCCAATTTACAATTGTCTTTGATGGGAAGAATAGCTCTTGTCAAAATGAATATACTACCAAAACTTTTGTTTTTGTTCTAAATGATTCCCGTAAAAATTGATAAAAATTTTTTTGAGGATTTAAATTTTCAAATTTTGAGATTTATTTGGAGAAAAAAGAAAGCAAGGATTAAACTAAAAATGTTTCAGGAAACCAAAAAGAATGGGGGTTTTGGTCTTCATGATTGGATGTTGTATTTTAGCCAGTTAAAATAACTTGACTAAAAGAATGGATAATCTTGCGAAATAAGAGAATTTTGTATCTTGAAGGTCATGATTTGCAAATGGGTTGGCATGCTTATATGTGGTATGAGAAGGTTAAGCCTCATGGGAATTTTATAAGTCACTTTATTAGAAGATTATTAATGTCAGTGTGGGAAAAGTTAAAGTCAAAATGTATAATAAATTACCAAGATGGCTTTCACCTATGGAAGCTTTTGTGTATCAAATTGTATTGAATTTTGAAGGGATCATAAGATATGATAATATTTTGGATAAGGATGGAGGCCTGAAACTAGATCAAGAAATACAAGAACAGGGACTCAATATCTCTTGGTGGTATAAGGTGCAGATGCAATCAAGATATGCTAAAGATTGTAAAATATGGGGGTTTTATAAAGACCTAACAGCCTTTGATCAAGTGATGCTAAAAACAGATGAGAAAATGACTAAAAGAATTTATGAGTTCTTACTTGACAGGAAAATGGAAGGGGAACAGGTTAAGGAAACTTTGATAACATGGGCACAAAATGTTGGATATAATATTGAATTAGAAAAGTGGCAAAAGCTATGGGAGAGAAATAATAAGGTAACTTTAGCAACTTCGTATAAAGAAAATTTATATAAAATGTTCTATAGATGGTATTTGTCGCCAAGTCGATTAGCTAAGATGTTTCCAAATATGTCAAATGGATGTTGGAAATGTAAACATGATGTGGGTACTTTTTACCATATGTGGTGGACCTGTGAATATGTAAAAAAGTATTGGATTAAAATACATAAATGGCTTGAGGAAATGCTACAAAACCTTTAGCTTTTAAACCTGAAATTTTCTTGTTAGGCATTATACCAGAAAATATTAGCAAACAAGAAATGTATTTGATGCTACATTTAATCACAGCGGCGAGGATTGCGCTTGCTCAATACTGGAAAAGTGAGGAAATACCCACTGAGGAACTGATTTTAAAAAAGATTTTGGACTGTGCAGAAATGGACAGATTGACTCTATTACTGAAGGAGAAAGAAGATACTGACTTCTATCAAACTTGGGACCTTTTTTATGATTGGCTGGAGAAACGGGACTTGGCTTAGATTTAAAGATGTCTTTAAATTTTTATAAATAGATTTGAATATGATTATAGAATGTTAAAAAGATATGTCATAGGGGGCTGACCCAGTACGTCCAATGTATTTGATGATTGATGCTTTTTAGTTTTTAGTTTAAAATCTTAATAAAAATCTTTATTAAAAAAATGATAGCAATGCACATGAAATTCTAAAGTGCCCTAACAAGGGTGCTGCTCCCAGAAACTTTCCACTAAAGACTAACTAGCTTCCTGTAGGACAATCTAGTTCATGGGTCCTCCAACTAAGGCCCGTGGGCCGGATCCGGCCCACCATGCCCATTTAACCGGCCAACCCCACAGGTTTTGCACTCGCTGTGCACATGCGCAGCTTGCGCACAAGAAGGTCATTTTGGACTCGCTTGGAGAAAATGATCTCCTTGCAAGCAAGCCAGTGCCTCGCCCTACACGCCCCCTGTCCCTGCCTCACATGTGCACACGTCCTGCCCCCTCACCGGCCCACACCCCTCTGCCGGCACTGCCTTGGAGGCCTACACCCACTGCTGGCACCTGTCAACTGGCCCCCCGTTGGAAAAGTTTGAGGACCCCTGGTCTAGTTGCAAGTCTGCTGGCTGGGAGTACTGATCTCCTGGAGGAGCAGTATCTGTAAGCAGGAATAAAAATACCACTATAAATTCCTCTTTTATGCTCTATAATAGTATTTTTAGATGGTCTAGGTTCTTTCTCTTAGACTAAAAAATGGAAGTGACCAAAATGTAGGTTTTGCACAGTTACGCGAGGCCTAGAATTTGCCAAGGTCCTTCAAGTAGACCTTAAAGGTGCAATGTGAGCCTCTTGTTTCACACTAGTAAGAATGCACACACAGAGTTATTGGAGGGACCAAAGCTGTACCGTGTCTTGGTACCTACTCGGATCTGCAGATCAGCCATGAGTACCCGCTGCTCCAGTTCCTCCACCCACTGAAGCACAGCCAGGTCTGTCTCAAAGGCCCGCTCAGCCATCGACCACTGGGCCAAGGCTTCCTGAGAGACAGGGTGGCTGGCACCCTCAGGATGAGTCTGGAAGATGGGATCTAGATGAGAAAGCAAGAAAAACCCATTAGAGTGAAAATGCATTTGGTAGGAATTGCACTAGGGCTTACCACATCCCTCTGCCCCACAGGATGGGAAGCTCTTACCATTGGCAGCTCGGGCACACACCTCCCGTAGGTAATCCTTGTGCTTGATAAGGTGCTTATGCAGGGCTTTCTCACGGATCCCTCGTGGGTGTAGTGCTTGCACCACAGCTTCTAGCTCTTCTGGATCCTGCAACCACCACCAACCACTCTTCATTTCTGCAAGGAAGAACAGGGAGAGGGCAGGAAATAGTTTAGGAGCCTGGTGTCTCTGATAAGTTATGACCCCTGCATTACTGGTCTGTTAGCTCTCAAAGCTACACACTGGGTCAGGTCAGTATACAAAGTCATCAAAGCCTTTAAGCTACTTGGAACAAGATACCGGATACAAAAATCTAGGAAACTTGTAAAAGTATGACTTTTCTAGTTTTTGTGTTGGTAGGAAAAAAATTATTAATCAGCAATGCCAGTTCCTACAAAGACTTACAAGCTGAGGGCACTCTAGGATGGGACTTTGAGGGCTTAATGGGTGGGACTGTCACTCAGGACTGATGTCAGTCTTTGTTCCCTTGCAAAGGACAACTACCTCATCCTCCCCAACAGTCCTGTTTGAAGCCATGTGTCAGTACCTTGACATCCAGTCCAAACTGTACCAGAGAAAAAGAGAAGTGCAGGCTTATCTCACCTGGAGGTATAGGCTGTGCTGTCAGCTGTGTCAAGTACTTCTGCTCAATTTGTTTGAAGAGTTTAGTGGGGGGGCGGCCCCGTCGTCTTGGCTGCCCTAGAAGTTCCTGGGTTTTACTGGGGATGTCTCTGGCTCTGGAGCAAGTACTGTGGATCCTGGAACTGGAATGGAGAGGAGTGGAGGCCAGTGGTTGCAATGCTGGGCTGGTGGTGGAGAGGCCATTCAGCTGCAGGAAGGGAAAGCCAGAGTATATTTCAATAAATATCAACTGTCACACAGCATTCCACCAGCTATTTTCCAACATACCAACCCAGACAGTAGCTATGAGAGCTTGAAAGGAGCTCAGCAGGTGTCCAAACTGAAATCTATCTTTGTCCTCCTACTGCTAGTAGTCAACACTAGGGGGAAGTACCAGAGAAGGATGTGTATTAGCCAGATAACCACAGGGGAGCCTGTTGAAGGGCAATCAGATAAGGCATCTCAACCAAGTGCCCACCACTATACTCATGCTCAGGTACCTGTCAGGCTCTTCTTGCCTCCTGCTGCTCTTCACTCCCCACTCTATGCTAATGAATGGAGCTATCTCCCATAGGAAAAATGGTTCCTCTGCACTGGGGGTACTTCATCCCCTCCAGAGACTTCTGCCAACAGAGCTTTCCCCCCTTGTCCCCCCACCCACTACATGCAAGTAAAGGGGGAAACGGCTTTGCTTGCTTGCATAGTGCTAGGCGGAGTGAGCTAAACTGCTGAAAATGGCTAGTAAGAAGGGGAAGCCATCCCACTGCAAAGAACGCTTGTGGCAACAGAGTGCTTGTTGGAATGGGTGGGCTTCCCCTTCATACCAGACATTTCATGCAGTTCAGCTCCCACAGCAGAGGAGTTACAGTGCACCCTTTAGACAGCTGGACATGAAGTTTGATTCAAAGCAGTTTCATCACCATACAACCCAGCCTGCTCAGGCAGACATAAGCTGTAGTTGTAACAGAAAAATAGACTTCACTGAGAAGAATGCCCCTGATGTGTTGGCTTCCAAACTCAGACAGAGGCACTCCTTTGACTTACCTACTGAACTACCCAAGGTCTAAAGTGGAGCTTGCATTTCCCAGTACGAAGAAGCTTCTGTGTGGCACTCACCTGACGTGCTGAGGCCTTTGACTGGTCCCTGGCAGAAGCCTTGCAATCTTGGGGTGCAGCTTTGAGAGAGGGTTGTTCAGTGGAGGTAGCAAGTGGAAAGTCATTACAGGGTCCCCTGGGCAGCAGATTGAACCAGGCAATCTGTGTTTCTGGGACACTTTCATCTTCTGCAGCAGAGTCTGGCAGCTCCTCTGGGGGTACTGAGTCCCCTTTGCCAGGGCTACTGTCTGGGGTGAGCACAGAGCTGTTAAGCAGTGAAGATGCCTGTTGTGTCTGGCTGAGCCAGGACAAGAAGGCTGACTGACTGAGGTCATGCTGGGACTGGCCCAGGGACACAGAATCCTCTAAAAGCCCATTGATGGGCATGGGTGCAGGCTCTGGCAACTTGGACTCCAGGGGCTCTGCAGGCAGCACCCCCAAACTATCCCTCCATGGCCGGTTCCATGATCGAGAAGTTGTGCAGTTCATGTAATCCACAGCTGAGGGTGTGTCTGTGGCCTCCTTTTTGACTGCTGATGCCTCATGCTCCTCCTCCTTTAAAGACTCTTCCTTTTCCAGTGTGTTCTTTGACACCTCAGGGGAACCTGCTTGGTAAGAGGAGGGGCAGAGGGAAAGAAAAAGAAGAAAAACATCTGGGTAGAGTTCACCACTAGATGGTGCTCAGATATATTCCAAAACAAGAGCTGAAGCAGGCAGGTACAGAACCACAGATGCCATGTGTTTCAGCATTGAACTACTTATTAGGTCACCTGACCATCCCTTATCTGTTGAAAAGCAACCCCTAGCCCTGAATCCTAGACTCACAGTTTCAGAAAACACTGTTTCAGAAAACTTGTCAGCAGTAAAAGCAGTTTTTCAGAAGTAGTTCTGGAAGAAAAGCTTGTAGCACAGGAAAAAATAAGCATTTCTTTTCCTACTGACCACAAAGCATCCCGTTCCAAAGGTGCTTTGCAATAACAAAGCATGCTACTGGATTAATGATATATACAGCTGAAATTTAAAAGGTAATTTGGTCCTCAGATACACAGCACTTCTGAGTAACTCCATCCTTTCAAATATAGCCATGCAATTACTATTCTTTCTACCCGTTTTACCACCTTACTTCAACCAAAGCACCACCTCCATGTGGAATGTGCAATGAGATTTCGAGGCAGAAAAGGAATTTCCTACTTCTGCTGCATTCTTCAGTCCCCAAACTATCCTGTGGATCTTCTTGGAATTTACCCCAAACTATCTTGTGCTTCTTCTTGGAATTTACTCCACCAGTTTTTGTCCTGTCAATCTACATATGACCACAGCAGTCCTGCTCCTTCTCATGCCAGTTCTGAAAATGAAAGAATTACATTCCGTACCAAAGGCCATCAGAAGAAATGCTTATCTTTCTTACCAGACCAAATGATGGGATCTACAGGGCTTCCTTTCCTTTACAGTGAATAAAAAACTCACTTCTGTACTGAAATTCTGGGCTCTACGTACCTGTTGAGACTTCACAACCTTCTACAAAGATCCCACCAAGATGGGGCAGGACCCAGTACCGACGTCGATATCGATCCTGCCCCAGTGATGATGCTCGTAATAACTGGGAAGCATGGAGCAGCTTCTTGCGAAAGAACATTTGGCGCTGCAGAAGAATGAAAATATTAAGAGCACTGAGTGTAAAAATGAGTATTCATGTGCAAACTTCTGCTTTCCAGAGCAAAAACTGACACATCTCCCTAAATTCTTCTATTAACACCCCATAATATCCTGTGCTATGCCTAGCAGAAAACATCTCTACCTATACTATATTTATTCATCTTCTCAACCAGAAACCTTTACCTTGGAAAGCTTTTCAATTTGCCTCTCCAGCTCAGGCACACTGGAAAATGAAGTGTCATTCTGGTGAGAGAAGAAGATTAATTAGAATCAAATCCTCAGCCTTCCCCAGTATTAGCTTCACTTGCTCTGGAAATACTAAAACACCCAAGGGGAATAAACTGAGAGGGGAGTAAAAAAAATAAGATGAGACCTATATTTGTTGATAACAGCAACTGCCTAGGGAATTGCAAAATTCACGAGACACAGAGGCTCCACTCCTATTACACACAAGAGGATGCAGAAAATATAAGCATTGCTTGGGTAGGCTTAAGTCTTGGAAAAATGTCAGATTGACAAGGTGAAAACTGTTTGAATACCCATGCCAGAAGGTATTTTTTAGAAAGGCTTATACTACTCTGAAGTAATTAACTAGGTGGCCCAGAAGAATTTACTTATCCAATTATTCATCATCTCCTATGCTATAGGATCAACACTGCTCCCTCCAAACCTGTCACTCATTATTAGAAAAGAGGCTGAGGGGTACTGCATATGCCCTTCTAACTTGTCTCAGGCACACTATCACTTACTTCATTGTCTTTCCAGGTCCTGTATGTTCTGTTTCTCTCTTCCTCCTCCATTTCCACATCCTCATTCTCCTCGGTGATGCGTGAACTCCGTCGCCACCTCCCTTCCTCCAAACCACTGATTTCTGACTCTGGACGTCCAGTCTTCTTGGCTAGAGCAATCTTTAA
Organism: Varanus komodoensis; assembly: GCF_004798865.1. Taxonomy (NCBI): domain Eukaryota; kingdom Metazoa; phylum Chordata; class Lepidosauria; order Squamata; family Varanidae; genus Varanus; species Varanus komodoensis. The sequence continues at coordinate 25,535,339 of NW_025335349.1, forward strand.
CCTATAATGCAACAACAAGGCATTAGAAATGAGGAAAGAAGGGGGATGATGTATAATGGGAATAATGTATTTAGATGACCCATATAGTAATGGCAGGTGAAAGTTAAATCAATAAATAATCAATTAGGGTCTTGCAATGAGACAAAGATTCCACCTGATTGTGAGTGATACTTGCCTTAAATAAATTCATGGCCAGTACACCCTCAGGTTCCTTCAACTAACAAGTTACCCCAAACACATTGAGAACATGCTCTTGAGCCACCAGGTCAGAATAAACCAAAATTAATTCCATCAATACATACCTGCGCAACTTTCCTTCAATTATCCATTTATTTCTCCTGTGATTGGACATGTTCTCTAGAGTCTTGTCAATTTCACTGTAGAGGGTTAGAAAAGGGAACTTAGAAAGGGGTAGGTATATTAGGACTGGGGGAGAGGAATTTAATGTGGAGGATAGGAAAATATCCCAGTTTTACCTACATAACACTCTTTTTGAGTCCCATTACTCCACCCAACACACAATTCAGTCTGCAATACAATCTGGCAGCAGTGGAACAAGTTATTCATCCATTTCCTTAAAGACATACATAGCTTGCATAGGGGCAACACCTTTGGACCCAGTATTATTATTAACTATTCTTCACAGGGGGTTCCTGAGAAAAATGATCAATTTGCTATATTACTCCCTTTCTACATAAATTCTGGGTATAAACTGGGTTGCTGCATAACAGTTAAGTTATACAGATATTTATAGAGATAAAAGCAATTCTACAGTGGGAACATACTATCAGGTTTGCCTCCAACCAGGGATAAGTACTTTTCAGGCTTGTAGGCACATTAGGAAATTTGCCAGTCTTTTCCTGTGCACAACCCTAAAATGACTGCCCTATGTGGGTCCAGCTAGTCACAAAGGACAAGTAAACTGTCCTGAGACATTTATGGGAAATTAAGATGGCAGCTCATAGAGTTCTGAAGCAATCCCAGCTGCCAGCAAGAAAACATATATATCTTCTTAAATAAAAATTATAAGGAGTAAGGTGTCTTGGTGGGAACCAAGAAAGTTCTTTAGAAACACAGTTGCGTGTGTGTGTGGCACACTGCCAACCCCCACCTCCGATTACTTCAGCTAGGCTACTACTATCTCATGCTGATATGATGCATGTTGGAATATATGCTAATTTGCACTTGTTAAACCTTGGTCTAAGACATGCTGAATTCCACAGCTGCCCTGAATGCTTTCTTCTCTCAGCTCAATACAGTAACTGCATCATGAAACTTGTACTCAGCCATATCTCCATGCTACCTTTTCAATGTTACATATATATAGTAAGGAGAAACACAATTCAGGGAACTGCCTGAACTGTTACCACTTACTTGATAATAAGGGCACTGCTGTTAAGTTCATTGACTAAGAAAGCCAGGACAGCAGCCTTCTTGTCTGGGGGCAGTGCCTGGAAGGGTTTAGTGTGCAAGCAGCCACATAGGTTCTCATCTGCCCCATAGGCTATGAGGAAGCAGCGAAGGACCTCAGACACAGTGTCACGGTTCAGGCTTATCTCAGACAGTTTCTCACCAAGAATCTTCAGTGACTGGCAGGAAGAATGAAAGAAAAGAATGAACACAAGTGCACACGTGTGCTGGTGTCTTAGTTCCTCCAAATCTGAAGGTAAGATATGAAGGACACAGAACACAAGTAGTTAAATACATTAACCCCACTCCACTCTTACTAATGAAACAGGTTTTTGTTGACATAACTGAATTTTTAAAATCTGCAATTCAGACTGCACATTATAGGATCTTCTTTCATAATTGCAAAGTAAGGCAATAGCGAAACAAAACAAAGGATGTGATTTAACCTGGTCTTTGTGTACTCTGCAATTATAGTACATAACATAGCATACAACATAGGATGTATGTATATATGTACATGCCCCACCTTCCTACTAGGAAACACAACTCAAGGTAGCATGGGGCAGAATTCCACAGCCTGCGAACTGCAGCTTTCATTTAACCACAACAAAACCCCCTATAATAAGCTGCTATGGCTGAAAAGATAGACATGAAGGTGTGTGGGCAAAAATCTCAAAGCTAGTGATGAGGCAGACAAAGAGTTTCAGGTGTTCCTGAGTTAGGTGCCCCAGTTAGCTTCTCATTATGATTCTAAGGCAGGAATGGGCAAAATCTGGGGCTGAGGGAGGGAACACGGGCTCTCCAGAAACCACTGCATAATGTGCCACTGTAGTGATCAAAACGTGCTGATTTTACAGGCCTTGTTTGCTTGCAAAATTGTGTTCCTAGGAGTGTGAGTTGCTTTGAAAACAATGCTCATGCTCTCCGAACACCTCATTTCCTTGCAAAATTGCCACTTTTTGCTGCCTCAGCAAATACCAGGCACAGGAGAGCACCTGGGAAAACATCTGGGAGGGGCTACAGCTGGCCCATGACTTGCCCACCTCTGTTCTAAAGGTTACCAAAAACATATTCCACTAAGCAAAACAGGCAGATATGTTCAACCTGCAGTTTTTGTTCTTTGCATGATTAAATTTCTCTTTGTATAGAATTATGACCCTAATGTCTTCCCCACTACTTTAAAGCACTAGTTTACATAGATTTGGACAGAACATTTGGCAGTAGGCAGAGGAGAAAGGACTTGAACAACTGGGAGAAAGAGAGCACCACAAAGAACAACAATACCTCACAATATGGTCACTGAGGGCTCATCTCATAGAAGCATTTAGTAGGTACTTCTGTGTTTATCTCTGAATTCTAGAATTTCTAAAAACTTGATCTTTTTAAAAATGAAAGCTGACACTCAAGAACTTTGATTGGTTACACTGTTCTGCAGCTTGCAGCATGATTACAGCCATAAAGCAGGCCACAGAACTTCATAACAAGGCATCATCCTATTCTTCCTTTATTGCAATTAAGGTATCAGCAATGACAACACAGAATGTCTGCTCTACAAGCAATGGAAATAGCCTGATTGTAATTATGGCATTAGCTAGAGATTTGATACCTCAAAATTCAAAATTTTTATTCTTCACTGTGTAAAGGTCTGGCACCATTTTTTCAAATGCATAAATGTTTCTATTTCCCTCAGTTCTATCTGTCAGAGAAGGAAGTTCGAAATTTGTGTGCTTGTTGTATGGTTATTTAAATCATTTGGACTTGCATCTTCCTCTCAGATTATACTTTCAGGAAGACCTTTCTCCAATTTATTATTAGTATAAATGACTCCCACCCACCGTATCAAATAAATAATATGCAATTGTCTCCCAAGCAGAGAGGACTTTATGTGCTTAGGACTCCAGTGACCTGGGCAGAAGGTATGTTCTGATCTACCTCAAAGTCACTCAAGTTCCATGTTCAGTGACACACTGCAACAGCTCCTGGCCCACCACTTTAAAACCCCAGTGTTTGATTAAGTATGTAGACACTGCATACTTAAGGACATACATATACTAGGGCAGGAATATCTTTTAACCTATCTGCTAACCTACAAGCCCTCTACTGTACTGATGACTAGAAATCCCAGTCTACAACTGACTCACGCAGGAAACACAGAACAAAAATAATAGTCGGACTATGCATATAACACCATTCCATGGGAAAACAAGAAACTTGCATAATGTGGTACTGAGTGTAGCTTCCTGAGCCTCACAACTTCCATTTAAAAATATACTCTCTTTATAAGCAAGAAAATGTAGAGGCAATGCCTTCTAATATCTCAGAAGCCAGAGGGGTGGCTGAAAAAGTTGGTTAGCAGGAATCCATTAGGTCAGAACTTCAGTGGTTTCCACAGTAACTGCCCTTTCCTGCAGCAAGTCCAGAATTATGAAATATAAAAAGAAACTATTCAATGGTATTAATTTTCTTCAACATGGAATTCAAATTATATGACAAAAATACTGTAGATCACCCACAGCCCTTATCACAGCATTATGATTTTGTGTATGCACCAGCCTGCAGCTACCCACACACCTTTTACTACAGCCTTGGCAGTTATTCATATTCAGACTTGTGAACTGACTCAATACAGTTACATACACACACACTGCCCTACCTGACTGTAAGGCAGGCCAGGGTCGTATAGTGCCGCTTTCACCAGCTTTACCAGGAGATCCAATACTTCACCCAAACTATCGCCTACATTGAAGAGGCCCTCTTGCAAAGTACTCAGACCGGGAACCTCCTTGGCTACATCAAAGCCCAGCACCTTGCCATAGTTATGCAGAAATTCCACAATGGCTAAGCAGTCTGAGAAGGCTTGACTAGGCAAAACCAATCCAGGGATGCGAGAAAATTCTGGCATAGGCTATGAAAGATTGGGGGAAAAGACAAAATATCAGTACAGAATGACTGGAGTTAAGATCCAGAAGAACAGCTAACTGTGCCCTTACTGCAACTTTCCAGGCCAGGGGTTGCAATTACTACAAGACTGGTAATATTAAACAGCATCCAATATTATACAGTAGAAGGCAGGAATATATCTTTGCAATATTGCCAGGAAGCATCAGATCTGCTATTCCCCAATAACTTTAATTATCATGCTTCAAAAGTGTTACGTTTCACTTGGATGAGCTAAGCCTGATGAGTAATATTAATAGATGTATAAGAAAGCATTTCAGAGATTGAGCTACTTAATTTTGTCATTGAAACTATTCTAGCATTTTGGTTAAAGAGTTAAATGAGCAAACCATCAAATCTCATATCACAGAACATTACATTAGTTGTAAATAATGTCCTGTAATCATGGCAGTGATATTCCTTTACCCAACATAACTGGCTGTCATTGGCAGGACCTAGAGAAAAACGCAATGTTTCCCTAGATGTGAAGGTGGGAATTAGCATTCAATTGCCATTCCTGATAAACAAAAATGGGTTATGACTCTGGCTTGTTTCTTCCCTAACAAGCCTTCCCTAACAAGGCAGAACTCCTGATTTATGCAAAACACTACCTAACCACGAACAGTAGGTTTATGGTCTGTTCAACCAATTGCATTTGCAGGAGAAGTGATCAGGCAGCACGGACCAGCAAGTCACCTGGTTCAAATGATGCAGAACTTTTTAAAGAAACTGCATTATCATGACATGCTGGTAAATAGTACCAGGAAACAGGGAACCTTGTGGCTCATGGGGTGCGCTAAAAATCAAATCATATCAATCAATAAATGTTCCTAATCCCTTCTGCCCCCAACTTCTAGAGGATCAGCACTCAAGAACTTGAAGTAGGTCATCAGCTGGCTAGTTTGTCTCAAGAGAAATGAAATAGGAGCCTGTTTCCCCCAATACAATGTACCCAAGAGGCTCAACACACCTGGTGGTCCCCTAGGCACATATCCTCAGTGGGTTTCTTCATCTCCTCCAAGATCATTTGCTGTCGCTGTCGTTCTTCCTGCCGTCTCTGGGCAAGAGCGTTCTTATCAACCTTCCGAGGAACCTTTGCTGATGTTACTACCTTCTTTTCCTTGGGCTTCACCTTTTCTTTTACCTTTACTTTCTCTTTTAGCTTCTCTGGCTTATTCTTTTCTTGCTTGTTTTTTTCCTTCTTTGTTTGGGGCTGAGGGAAGGAAAGGAGAGACATATAAAGCTTTACATGGGATTATTCATATCTGGCTACTTACCAGCTTTTTTAATTATCTCCACGTTGCCATGATCTACCTTAGGCTTCTTTTTGACTTCTTTAGTCTTGACTTCCTTCGGTTTCTGTACCTTGGCTTCCTGCTTCTGTGTCTTGGCTTCCTGCTTCTGCTTATTTTGTACCTAGAAAGAAAACCAAATAAGATAATGCTGCTAAAAACACAGATGAGAATACAATTAAGAAGAACAAGCCTTTGTTCCATCATTACAATAGCAGTCCTCAGAAAATTTAACTGTGGACATTTAATCTGAAAAATTATAGACCCTCCAATATCCTCTACATTCTGCTAAATTGGGTAGCTAACATTTCTCATACTGCTTAACTTTATCATACAATTAATTATGGAATATGACAGACTGAGAATATTAACTTTAACTAAAGGTTTCTATCCCTCATGGCTGTAGAGAAATGCTTAGCAATGTCTGATAAGTGTATGAGGACTGGGGAAAATTCTTTGATTCCGTTTGCTTCCCTGTGCTCAAACTCAAGTAATTTTTCCTCTCTCAGTTCCACTCTATCATAATCTTTCTATAACCCCCCACATTCTCCAGCCTTTTAAAATGAAAGCAGTTATGTCAATTTATTTCATTATATTTGAGACTTGAAATATTTGCCTTGCATTGCAACACACTGAATCTTACTGGTACCCTATGAAGAGAGTGCCGATCCACCTGCACCCTGCTCTATCTTGTGTTTGAGAAATGTTCCTTTTATGCCAAAAACAGTTCTCCCCCAGCTCCATATGGCGGGAATGCTCCAATTCATTTTCAGAATACACTAGCTACTCTGTTTTACTGCATGTACCTTTTGCCTCATTTTCTTTTTGAGTTTGCTCATCTTCAGTTTATCTTCATCACTGAGCACCTCTGCAAATACAAATGAGATAAAGGGAGAATGAGGAAATAAAAATGTAAGACAAACCAGCCCTGCACTCTATATCCAATAGTACTGTCATGTTTATAAGAAGGTTCCAAAAGACAGAGGGCCTTAGGTGATAATGTTCTCAATAAAATACCTCAACGTGAAGATGAAACAATCTATCCAAGTTTTACATTCCATTCCCCAAATAAGTGGTATTTAAGTCCTGAGAACAATTATTTATGACCACCAAATTTCTTTCCCTATTTATTTGCCCTAATGTCAGCCTCCACTGGCACCCAAGAATAATGAAGTTTGCTTTTGCCAGAAGTAAATGTTGTTTACTTCAAGGATATACCAAACCAAACACCACACCGAAAGTTACTAGAATTTATTTATTTATTAAAACATTTCTATGCCGCCCTTTGCCGTAGCCTCGGGGTGGCTCACAACATATTTAGAGGCCTGCTTGATAAGGGAACTTATGATTCTGGGTATATCTCAGCACCATACCAACTGCATGGCTTCTTTGCACTGCTGAACAATAATAAAGCCACTCTCCTTTTGAATACTCTCGACTGACCCAGAGTCTGGCTGAATCCACAAAAACATATTGTATGAGACTGAAAATTTTAGCTATGTGCAGAGGTGAAGAATACTCCCACCTTGCCATCATCTCTTATATAATCTACTATCATGGTAGCTTCTACAGCAATCACCACATGAAAATACTAAAACTAAGCTAACAGGTCCATCATTAAATGAATGATGATACATGTTCCCACATGCACACATGGAGCAAAGCTGTAATTTCTCCTTCCCTATTCCATAAGGCATTCACAATTAAAGATAGTGAGGGAATATTGTTACAGGACACTTGTTAGCTACAGGAGAACCCCCCAAAACCCTATATCCTGTGAGGAAAGTTCTAATAGCACTTCATCTGGGCTGCGTACCTTCTGCATCTAAAACTACCCAATGAATAAGGCCTGACTGAACATCCACAAGTCCTTAAATACAGGACTGCTTGCTTTTAAATATTCCTTGTGTGAACTCATATGAACTTTGTAGTTCTATTTTTCAATTTCTCAACTTTAAAACACTTGTGTGTGTGTGTGCGCGCATGTGCATACACACACACACTTTTCTACCCTTGTGGCTGTGGTGGTACACAAGAAAGGTAGGAAGACAAGGTCTGTAAGTGCTTCTACTTCTTAGGAGCAGAGTTCTTATACTCTGTCTAGCTATCTGCCCCTCCCCTCAAGGTCTTCAGTCATGTTCTCTTACCTATAAACTCTTACTGCCCCTTGCTTATCCGTTCCTCTCTTCCTGCTGCCACACCGCTCCTTGACAAGAAATTCCAAATTTTGCAAAAACTCAAAGATTAGTTTCCGGAAAAAGCATGCAAATGGAAATTTATGCAAAATAAGCAGATTTGCATGCATCTTGTTGATTTGCTTTATTTTTGAGAGCAAAAATTGAATTTTCTTGATGCATAGAATGAATAGCCCTGCCTCCAAAGACTGACAAACAAGTCCTGGCACAAACTAAAGTTCTTTCTTGTGAAAGCTACCAGCATGCAGAAAGGGATTGCCCAGCTGATACCTTGAGCTTCCAGTTTTTTCAGAACCCGGGCATCTGTCTTGCTCAGCAGGTCAGGCACTTTCACTTTGGGAGGTCTGCCACGGCCACGTTTCACCTTGGGCATTTCCTTAGCTTTGGCTTTCTCAGTATTGCGGGGGCGGCCTCGCTTGCCTGTGATGGCTTGGATACGTGAGGGAATTTCTTCAGGTGTCAACTTGACCCAATGCAGACCCTGTGAAAGCAGGAAAGAACATCTATAGAAATAGATTTCTCCCCATTTCTTCCAGTTTCAGTTTCCTGCAGCAGTGTATCAGTGATCTTTTCCTCAAGAGACACTTTGTGTCACTGATGTTTCTCCACCCCCTCACCCCCATAAATACTCCTAGGCATGGATGCTGAACTAATTTCAAGAGATGACAGGGGCAGTGGAAAATTGATAAGATACTACAAGCTCATTCTTTGCATGCCAAACCATAGTTTCAGATACCGGAATGGCACCACAACTTCCTTTTCCATGGACATCACTGGAAACATGTAAGTTTACAGCAATGGAGCTATGCCCTCCCTTACTTAAGAGAGCACTTATAGGAACATTTAAGACAACGCCTCGACTGAATGGATGTTCCTTTGAAAAACTTCATTTGCACTTTACTTCCCTTGAAGATACCTGGCCCATGTAATCTCAGCAAAAGAACAGCTGCAAAAGGGATTGATGCCAGTGATTCCTGGCAAACTCTTGGCCTTGCACCAATACCCACCTCAGGTGAATCCCGCTCTTCAAAAAATTCCCCTACTGGCATTCGTGGACTGAAGCTGAAGTGTTCACGACGGACATTCTGCACAACATTTCTGCTCAGGTACTGGAGAAGGAGGAAGTCACAAAAATGTGAGCCAGTCAGATCTTGTGGTAACTCCCCAAACTTTTTAGATGGGTGATCACATATAGAATGTTGAGAAAATGATGCAGACTCTCACAAAATGAGAGCAGATCCTCATGCACAAAACGGTTGCCATGTTAGGTGCAACTGGTCATGAAGCACCAATTTCCTAGAAAGCAAATAGGCAGGGCCCAAAAACGGTGACTTGCCCATGGTTTTAAACAACAGGGAAAATTGGAAACTGGGCTTCAAACACAAAGCTGCTTTTTGAACCCAATTTTTTTCTGCTCTAGCACCCATTTTACAGCAAGCACACTAATACGGCTCAAAGACACGTAACTTGATCAAGAATCTGAATACAAAACAGAGGCAGGGTTGAGCCACAACTACCAAAACACATGTTTATTTCCACAGAGCCTAACAAACTACCCATTTCATAAAAGGCAACTTGCCGATGCTCAAAGAAATACACATGGACTAACAAACATACATAGGCAGCAAAGCACACGCTGCACCAAACAAATCAACTATCCCCTGCAAGCACTCAAAGCCATATATGTGCAACCCCTCCCCCCTCCCGCATGCCTCCTACCACCTTTCAGCTTACTTTTTCTTTTTTCTGGGCTGCTGGGCACATTCCAGAAGAAAACACTAGGCTGCAGCCATCTACCACTTTCATTTTTTAAGAATGCCTTTGGGGCCAGTGTTGGATCCAGAGGCATTCATGCAAACAAATAGCTGGAGGGAAGTGTTTGCTTTTCAGCATGCCATCTTCCCAGTTTTAGTTTTAAAAATAAGTTACTTTTAAATTACAAAACCAGAGGGGCAGGCCCATGAGGACCACACTGGGACCCCAGGCTCTAGCCTTCGAAAGTAGAAACTATCCCTGAGGTAGGCACTATATTCATTCGAGCTAACTCTGGATCAGCCTCTTGCATAAAGAGTCCAGCTAAGATAGTACCTAATATATGAGCAAAACCTAGCCTCCTGCTCTCTGAAGGAATGAATCCAATGAGAATAAAACAAATTTTAACTTGTGGCCAATTCTCCAAGAACAGATCACATTCCACGGTTACTAGCTATTAATAACTCCTACTAATGTTGATGGAAGTTACATAATAGAATGGTAGGTAATGTTATAAATCAGGTTTGAGAATACTCAGAGTTTAAAGCAGGAAGATTGCAAGAGATCTATCATAACCTAAAATGAAAGACCACTGAATAAAAAAAAAAGATAGTCAACTGAATACTACTGATCATAATACTATTTTGTTTTAAAATATTTTCTTTTATTATGAAAGTGATAAAGGTTCATGAGCTTCATGAGTTCAATGCAAAACTGCTACTGCCCAAGATTATTTAGTCTTTAGCAGTTTCCTCAGCAGCTCAAGGACATACTGGCTTGCTTCCCTTCCACAGTGGGTAAGTTGCCTTCCTTCCTCTATAACTTGTTGTAAAGCAAAATTGGCGTTCTGGTTGCTATAGCAAATGAAACACTGTATAAAACACTGTAACTCCAAGACAAGAGAAACAATTACTGCATATTGTCTTGTCTTGAAGCTAATGGAGAACTGTATCTCAACCAGAATGGGGCCAGAAAGTAATTGCTAGGCAAAATAAGCTGTCAATAGATCAATCACAGAAAGTGTTTCAGGAGGAAATCTGTCACCATTGAAACCTCTCTGGGAGGCATATTTTACCTTTATCACCTCTGGAAACTGCTTCATCCTCTTGCCGCACGGTCCGTAGTACCAAGTTTCTCCCTGCCAGCGGCTGCTGCCCTTCTTGATGCGCACCTCCCTTCGCCATCTGAGCATGAAAATGGCCAAGACTAGGTATTTGCACCCTCACTCTGCAATAGCTGCCACTGTGCTTGAATCAGCACCATCACTGTAGGACAATAACCCGTCCTGCTAAATGGTACCTACCCGTGTTTTAAGGGGTAGCGCACCTCTTCCACTGTGGCTATCCGCCTTCTTGGAACATCACCTGAACAGAATGAACAACCATTATCAATGCGACCAACTGCAAACTAATCATTTAAAAGCAGCTAGGGCAGGTGAGGGGGGTCTACTTACTTTTAGCTGATACACTGAGTACAGAGACTTCTTTGTCGTTTCTGTCTATCATGGATGCAAGATCTTCTAGGCAGCTATTCTTGGCTGCCTCTGCCATGGGGGTATCCAGAGCTTCTTGTTCAAGTGGTGCTTGTGAATCTAGAAAGACTGTGCTCCCCTGCCCCACTTCATTCACGCCTGTCAATTCCAGGCTGCTGTCTGCAGCAAATAAAGGAGAGATTGCTAAATAGGAATGTAGATGAGAAAGGCTGTAGATTTACAATATTTATTTATCCAAATTACACACTTACAATAAAGTTAAAATTAGATAATTAAGTATATTGTTACTGTGCCTTAAGAGGAGCTTGTTCTATGCTGAGGGCTGTCACTATGGGACGGAAGGTGAATCAAGAATAGGTCCAACATGCTGGAGAAAGGAAAGGGACTTCTATCTCAGAATATAAAAGGGCTGGGAAAGGCACAAATGTTTTTCCTTTTAACAAAGGCTTAAAACAAGAGATAACTAAGATCTAACTTCTCTCTGGCCAGCACAAAAAGCAAATTGCTTTAGTTTTGAGAGACTAACTATAGATTCCAAGCATCAAAGAACAACAGAAAATGTCAAATTATTGTGTCTAATATGGGAGGCCATTGACCTGTCATAATTCACCCCTACTGAATTCCTAGCAGTTGAGCAAAACTCCATAAGGTGAACATCACTAGAGAGGAGCCAGTCTATTCATTGTGTAGACAGCTTGCTTCATCACTTACAATCTCTCCTCCTACTATTTTTACACAACCAAACTATCTCATAATGCTTGCAATCAAGCGGACCTGGATATCTAAAGGAACGCTTGCGCCCATGTATGCCCTCCCGCCCCTTGAGATCAGCAACAGATGCCCTTCTCTGGGAACCCTCTGTGAATATTAGGAGGGTGAGTACCCAGAGGAGGGCTTTCTCTGCGGTGGCGCCCCATCTATGGAATGCGCTCCCCAGAGAGGTCTGCCTGGCGCCGTCGTTATTTGTTTTTCGGCGCCAGACTAAGACCTTTTTATTTAAAACTTATTTTAATTGCTAAATTATTGAATTAATTAGGATTTTAAAATTAGCCAAGAATGCACCGGGGGTTTTTTAATGCTTTTTTCTTTTAAATTATTATTTAATTTAATATGTTTTTATGTATTTTTTGTGAGCTGCCCCGAGGCTTTGTTGCGATGGGGGCAGCACAGAAATGTTTTAAATAAATAAATCATATAAACAGCATAGTCCTCTGCAGCTACTTGTGGATTAGTACATTTCTATTCTATACTGTGGTTATTGTGAAACGTAATTGCTAGATTCATCTCAAAAAATAGACCTGCCACTCTCCTAAAGACTGATTGGTAAAAATTCAGTTTAGCAAACTTCTACTTGGAAAAATCACAACATACCTCTCCAGCACATTGTGAAGTTAGACAATGATAATCCTCATATAATGTAACAAAAGTAATCCCACATCATGAACCCACCCCCAAAATGGGAGTGCTACACACTCTTATATATACATCATGTGGAAAATATGCCCCACTATCCCTATTATCTGTAAAATTATTGGTCCTACCTTTGATCTGTACAATTATTTGGTAGAGCCCAGCCTACTACAACACCAAATCTTTTTTGTCAAAGTTGGAAGAATTAAATGTGTCATAAAATGTATACTTCAAAATCCCACGTCTTTCTTTCCCACATGTCTTCTCACAAGCAAATGCTACTGTATTTGGCCACAGATTAATGCATGACAGGATTTGCATTCTTCATTAGCCCTTGAGTAAAACAAGTAAGCAAAGTCAATGCCTCCTGGAACCTGTAGACCTTGCTCACCTTGCAAAACAGACTCTCCAAGAACAGGTGGCAAATTGGCACTTCCAAAAAGTGAGGTGTCAGGCTGACTATCATCTGCCAATAAGCTGAAGGAGTCCGAGTGGTTGAGAGAGGGGCTGCCAGGGCAATCCAGGGCTGAGATGTCAGGAGGGTCCTCCAGCGGGGACTTGCCACTTACCAACTCAGATGTATCCATCTCATAGAGATCTCCTGTCCCCGGATCTGCAAGTCATGAATAGGAAACATGACTGTTATATACTGTACAAGCCAGGGACCTTCTGTCTAACTGGCACAATGTTCTCAGCTACACCATCTAGAATTTCAAAGGACTTCTAATATTCATAATCTTTCTGTCACTGATCTGCACAGTCAGGATGATCCTAAGTAATATTCTCCTAAAGCTGGGGAGAAACATATAGACTGCAATTTGCCCAAGGATGCACATGATTTATCAGAGATTTGAATGAAAGCCCAAGTTCAACCTAACGACTTGACCCCACTAGGCTTTCAAATATAGTTCTTTTAGGAAAAACTGCTTTAAGAAAGAAGTCAAACATGGGGGTCAACCTATTAATAATAGTATTTATAGAAGTCAGTCAATGTTACAGCATATAGTCATAGTTTCCTACAATTTCACCGGAAAAGAGACCATCACAAAAACAGATTGAACAAGCCAATCATCATGTGCACAGCTGCACTTTTACAGCAGTTACATAAAATGCTTCACATCCACCCCCATAATCCTCACTACAGCATTGTAAGATAGGCCAGTGCTAACCACTGAATTTAGCTGGAGAACAGAAGCTTAGTGAATATAGGCCTGCATTAAGGCAACCAATGGAGTTAATGACACAGAAGAGATTCATACAAGCAACTTCCTAGTCCACATGATCTTGTCCATATGTGGAAGAGAATAACCTGCAGTTTCATGAATATAAAATCAACATAATTGTTATATTTCTCTAATTTCTGGGATAGTACTAAGAAATGTAGAAAAGCAAGATTACAATTTGGCTCATTTATATATGAAAGGGTATAGAAAAATGAGAATCAGTTTCTCTTTCAACATTTATAACATGTGATGTATTTTGTTTGGGAGAATAATGATGTTTCTAAATGTCTTCTGATTCTGCAAAAGGATTATTGGGAAAAAAGCGGATAAATGAAAAAAGAATTATAAAACAAGTTTGAATTTCTAGTAGAAAATATGCCCACAGAAATGATGTGGGGATATGCCATCTTAAATCAATTTCAGTCACTTTTCCTATCCTAAACAAACTAAATAATTTATTTGAATCTTATAAGAATAGCATTAAAAGGAATATTAGAAGATTAGGTTGGAGTAGGAGTAGTAATTTTAAACACATATAAAACATGTATAAATAAAACACAAATTGCAAATAACTGAAGCATAACAGAAAGAAGTTCTATGTTAAATGAACAGATGTGTTCTATTTATGGAGTAATTAATGAAATATTTAAAATAAAAGGTTTCTAGCAAACAGATATCTCATCCAAAATCTTTTAGAAGCTATCAGAATTGTTAGGTTGTAACATTTATTTTTTGGAGATTGTGATTAAAATGTAATACAATTGATAATTTAAAAACTAACCTGAATTTATGTCTATGGTTACAGGCATGTGGTTTGGCTCTCCACTATCAAAGCTTGTTTGGAGAAAAGCAATGGTGTTGCTAGAAAATTAGGATATTCCAAAGAAGTGTTTGGTGGGCCAAAAGTACTTTAAAGTACAAACACTGGGATCAGAGATTGGAGTCTGCAATTGCCTCATCAGGATATTGTATTCTTGCCAAATATTCATGGTAGTATGCAGAACAAAACTGATCCTAAGTCCCTGCATTTTGGTGCTATATCAAAGGCAAACTCAATAGCAAATTCAAAGGACAGATTCTGCCTCCAGGGTCAATATTATTAGATAGCCAAAGATCTCAATATTGACATTAGCCTCATTGTATGAGCCTGTCTTCTATTCAATCCTACTCAAAGTTAGCTAGCCACAATCTTTGCTAAAATAGAGAAAGAGAAACAAACAAATGAAAAAGGCTCAGAAATGTTGCATGTAGCTATCTAGGAGCAGATGGCAAGTGTCAGAACCTGCACACCAGGGACACATCAACATGGGAGCCATTTACAAACAAGGCAAAGAAACTTTTGTGTTCAGCAGCAAAATTGCTAGAAGTCGCTTTATTCAAGGTCTTAGGAGAAACTATCGAGGAGCTCCTTGTCCAGCAAACCCTATATAGTGGCTTGTTGAAAAAAGATGTCTAGAAAAGAAAATACCAGCAAGGGCAGTTTGCCATCACATTTTTCATGTGAAAACCCTAATAATCTATGGAATGCGCTCCCCAGAGAGGTCCGCCTGGCACCGTTGTTATTTGTTTTTCGGCGCCAGGCAACGACCTTTTTATTCAAATGTTATTTTAATTGTTAATATTATTTATTCATTTTATTCTTTGGCCAGGGTGACTTAATTTATATTGTTAATTTATATTGTTTTATTGATTTTTATTTATTTATGGTTTGTGAGCCGCCCCGAGGCTTCGGCGAATGGGGCGGCATAGAAGTCATCTGCCTAAATAAATAAGTAAGTAAGTAAGGGATGTTAGTTCTGAACGTGGAGGAAAGTACCTTTTCTAAACCACTCTGGCTATAGGCAGTATGATGGATGAAGATCACACACTGAAAGCATGAACACTACCCCATACCCATATATTAGGAGGAGGCAAAGTACCCGGAGGAGGGCTTTCTCTGCGGTGGTGGCCCACCTATGGAATGCGCTCCCCAGAGAGGTCTGCCTGGCGCTGTCATTATTTGTTTTTTAGCATCAGACTAAGACCTTTTTATTTCAACAACATTTTAATAACTTTTAACATTAGCTATATAGGTTTTAATCTGCAGCCAGGGTGGACCTGGATTTTATTTGTATTATGTTTTATTTTTCTTATTTATGTAAGCTGTCCTGAGGCTCTGCGAAAGGACAGCATACAAATAGTCTAAATAAATAAATATACCTCTGTCCAATGACTCAAAAGGCTCCAAGGAGTCCTCCAGAGGAGGAGGGATCCGAGAAGCTTCTTCTATGCAAGCACCTCCAGCATTAGGCTCCAAGACAGAGGCTTCCTGGCTGAGAGGTTCACCGACTGGAGAAGAACCATTGTAGCCACACATTTTCAACTCTAGGAGAGATTAATAGATATATTTATACACTGTATTTTTAGGCAAAGTGAAAAAATATCAGCCATTAATTTAGAAGACAAGGAAGGAAGGAAGGAAGGAAGGAAGGAAGGAAGGAAGGAAGGAAGGAAGGCCGGAAGGCCGGATGAATGGAAGGAAGCAAGCAAATATTACCACATGGCTTGGTCTACTTGGAAGGAACATTTATGAGTATTTTATAAAACTTCTTCCCAAGACCCATGATGGGATTGATGTGTCAGGTCTGGATGACATGCTAACCCAGTGTGGGTCCAACATCGCCTAGAACAAGTCATGGTTTGTCTGAGTGACTTGCTGCCTGAAAACTACCCACCCTGTAGGAAACAACCCAGGTTTGCATGACATGGCAATCCACAATGACTAATTACCCACAATGGATTTCCCTATTGTGCAAACCCAGGCATGAAATAAAATTAGTAGCATTGTGGTTATTGTTTCAAATCACATCAATAATATTCACATCTTGCACTAGGTCTTGGGTACCACTTAGGATGAAGTACAGTGTTGCCTCTCCTCTGCCTAGTTGCATGACCAACAGTTACAGGGCATAATGAGTTAGAAATTTTACGTCTGGTGTTGTGACCAAAGGAAGCATTTATTTAGTTTATGTAAGGGACACTGAAGTCACCTATTATTGTAACACATTCTCCTTTGAATGCTGCCCTGATTTAATTCTCTATCTCAAGACTACCTTGAACATCTTGATCAGGGGAATACTAGTATGTTCCCACAACTAGGTTATTTTGGAGACCTGGTATTTTCAGCCATTCTGTGGAAAAGTTTACCCTTTGGAGGTTTCCAGTTTGACAGAATGCTCTCTTTAATATATAGGCCAAAACTGTTCCTGCTACTCCTTTTCCTGAAACAGCGGTATCCAACAAACACAACTCTGACAGTCTATTAGGTATCATTTGGCTTGCAAACTTCATCTGCTGTCTTGTTGAGTTAAAAACCACACAGATCAACCCCAGAAGTTAGTGTGTGAAGCTTATCTATAGACAGGATTCTTTCATACTGAACCAAGATAAATTATCTTTCCAATTTACTACTCAAACAGTCTTCAAGTGTATTCCTGTTCAAAAGAGAAAAAGCTTGCATAATTATAATATCTACATGAAATACTCTCACACATCTTCATCTTGCTTCCACAAGGCTCTTTACAGATTCATAAAAGAGCCAACATGTATTGGCATTAATGTCCCTCTTTAACGGAATGCCCAATTCAGAAAAGCAGGTGGCTTGTGGTGATTTTCCTTAAAGGGCAATTCATGATCACCACAGAACCTATGCAATGCAACCTCCCAAGTATAACTTAGGGCACTCACTGAGACAGGTACAGCAAAACCTGTATCAGTTTTTGGGAATGCATATATACATTCCTACATAAATGTTTCCACTTATATTTCTATACCGTAAGAAGAAAGGAAGCTATTAATCTGTATTACTTTTTTTAAAGTTACTAGCCAGTTACCAAGTGAAAAGCATATCAAACTGGGACTAGAAAGTTCACTGATACTTCTTCAAACAAATTACAAGAATCCATGAATAGGGTATGGGGGGCTTATTCAGATATAGCATCTTACAAGAACGGCCTGTGCGCTATCACTTGAGCAAACAGGCCCACTATTGGACAAACAGTGTAGGAAGACATATGCCAAGGCTCCACATGGTTATACAGCATTCTCGTGGTTTTACATAAAAAACAATTCTACAGATGCCACTGAATATCCTTCTCTTATTGTTCTACTATGACCAACCATAGCAGGAATACATTTAGACCATTTCTTCCCAACCTATGAACACCAGGCTCTCTTCTCTGAGGCCCTTAAAGACTTACTTGACCACCCAAGGGCTTGAGGGAAATTATACATCCCGGGTATTTTGCAGAATCATTCTTTGCTATTGTCCGTTTTGGCTCTTTTAAACTTTTAAATGCCTTCTGCAATTTTTATGATGTTTTGTTGTACTTTTATTGTCTGTTTTTATGGATTCTTGTAAATTGCCCAGAGAGTTTCAGCTGTGGGGCAGTATAGAAAAGAAATTAACAACAACCACGACATGAAATGCAACTTCTGTGAGGTTTTTTAAAAAGGCCTAACAATGATCAAGAGTGACATATTCCACATCCGAGATTGCCTCAGATAATTATACTGTAACATCAGTCTCAATCTGGCTGGGGCCTGCACTATTGCATATTTTGTGTAATGACAAATTTGGACATCAGCATGTCCTTAAACAAATATAATAATCCAGCGCTAGATCTCCTGAATAAAAAGTCTGGGAATGATTTGGTATTTTACCTGGCTGTGTGCTCTCCAGCTCCATGCTGCCCAACAACCTTGCACCATTTTCTGAGACAGTAGATGAAGTTTCTTTTACAGTCTCTTCACTACTTGGCTCATCCTGCTGTGGAGAAAAGTTCTGACTGCCTGAGCCAAGCATGGGGGAAGGCTGAGATGATGTGTAGAAGCTGGATGGGCCATTTTGCAGGAGTTCAAAATTCTGATCGTCAGGGAATGAGTCATACAGCTCTGTTGAGTCAAAGTTTAGTCCCATGGCCCCTGGAGTGCCATTGGCCCAGAATTCTTGCCCGCTACCTCCCCTCAGATTCGTGGTGTGCCCTGGTGAGCCTTGCCGATTGCCACCAACAGTACCATTCACTGGATACTGGGAAAATAGTGGACTGTCCTTGAGGTTGTTGCCATTGCCAGATGGATATTGAGAGTAGTTCCAGAGATAGTCATAGGGATGGTGGAGTTGAGAGTTGGTTGAGGAGCGGGTCCCTGAAGTACTAGCATGAGATACAGTAGATAAGCCATTAACATTCATGTCTCCATTCAAACCTGCCATGAGGAAAGAGCACAATAAATGCTAGGAATACTGACTGAGGGCAACATCTTTTGGGCCTGTCTCCTTTGCCAAGGCAAGGGTGAAGACCAGAGGAGATAAAACACAATAAAGCTGGGTAAATAGGATGAGAAATATGTATTAGCATGCTGCCTGAAAAAAGCATTTTATTATATTGATTTTCTCAACAAAAAATAATCCTGTGATGTATGCCAATGATAAACCGAAATTGTTTGGTGGAAGGACATAAAAATTCAGCAAGTATCTCACATGGTAAACATACCTTTTGTTCACATGTTGAACCCGTATCGTCTACATATGTGTATATACTTGTACAAGTCTTTAAGATCATGTGCATTTTAACAACCTAAATGATAATACCTCATAACAAAAGCAGGAAACCTCTGGCATATGAGCCAAATGTGGACTTTCAGACCTCCACATTCTCTGCCTAGGGAACTGTGACATGATCTGTAATGTCCTCATATTGGCTGTACTCTTCAATTATTGTAAGGATTTATCCCACCCCACTCTGTCACCAAACTAAAGAGCAGATGGAGGGAACCTTGCACAAGCTGGAGGAAAGAATACCTTGATGCAAATGCCTTTTTAAAATGTTAGATACAAAGCTAAGAATCATATCGTTAATCCAACCTACATTTTTGCCTTGCCAATTTCTGCAATGTGGATCCCAACAGGGTTTGGTTAAGGTAATGCAGACCTTCACAAGATGAAGATTTTCTGTTCCTGCCTTATAATGTT
Organism: Varanus komodoensis; assembly: GCF_004798865.1. Lineage (NCBI taxonomy): Eukaryota > Metazoa > Chordata > Lepidosauria > Squamata > Varanidae > Varanus > Varanus komodoensis. The sequence goes on from NW_025335349.1 coordinate 25,555,060, forward strand.
CAGGCAGCCAGATATTTTACCTTAGCATTATTTTGCAAAAAAAATTGTTGAAGGGGTATTGCTGACACAGGGGAAAGCATTCTAATATATCAAATAAACCTTAATTCAAGCATCTCAGTAATTGGAAGAAGTGGGGGAAGGGCAATTGAGAACCTGTCTTTTTCCCTAGTCTAAGATGTTTAAATTCCTGTCACTAAATGAATCTGGTGGGAGCAGAATGGAGGCTGTTTTTCTTGCCTTCTGATTTTCAAAGAGCTGCATGGACTTAGCAGAAAAACATGGGTTAATTAATCAAAGATTGCCATAATGCATGACAGGCATGTTCCACAACTTCACTGAATCTTCAACCACCATTAGACCAATCAGGGTTTCTATATGATATCCTAATCCAGACACTATTGCTTAATCATGGGTTAAACAAGTACAATTAACCTAACTACTAACTATAGTTTAACTGTGGGGTTGTTCAATTAAACTACCATATATGCCCATGTTTAAGATGACCCTTGAAGTGAAAAATAGCAAAGCAAAAATTTGGGATCATCTTATATGCCTGAGACCAGAAAAACAGCCCAAAGTATTGACCTTGTATAAGCGAGTCACCTTATACGCTGATATATATCTTACAGTTTGTCACTGTTACATGTAAACCAGGTCAAAGTTTTGGCACAACTATTTTTATTTATCAGATTTATATCTCTCCTTTTTCTTTTCTTTTTCTTAAGGAACTCAAACTATGGTCATGTTTCTAAGATTTTCTTGGTCACCACGAATGATAAAAAAAATTATTAGCTTTAACATGTCCATCTCTCCTCCTACCTTTTTCTATCTTCAGTATGGGAAGATCTGTAACCTGGCTGTTTCCTTTTTTGCCTTTTTGAAAAAGGATGCTAACTTTATGTCTTCTGATAGTCCATTCTTAATCAATGGTGGTTGCAAGGGTTTTTTGTGATTTATAGTATTGCTATCATCAGGGGGCCTAATAAGTATTTGTACTTATTCTAAGATTTTGAAACTGGAACATTTTATTATCTGAGCAGGTAAAGAAGGTATTATTATTACCAGCTTTACCTGCTAAAGTACTTTCTCAAAAGGCAAATGAAACAGCAATAATTCTTGAGTGCCACTCCCAAAGTGTTATTAGATATTGCCTAATCCCACAAGTTTTTTTTCATGCGTATGGCTTGATTCTTCTCCTCGTTTGTAATAATATTAAAGAAAAACTCAGTTTTTTTGCACCATCTCCAGAAAGAGCTCTCTCACAGTGATCCCATGGATACAAGGGTTCATACAACCTTAATTATTGCAAGATATTCAAACCCCTTACAGATCCCCTGAGGCTCAGCCATCAACCTTGTAATTAACATTGCCATCCTGCAAAGAGATACCTTGCTCTCTAAAAGCAAGGTATCAACCATTAGTCATAACTCCATACTCAATCAACACACAGATGCCTCAAATATCACAATGATCCAGGACCACTGCACCACACTTACTTTTCCCTTGCTGTGGGAAATTCATGGGAGAGCCATTTGTGTAGATGTTGTCCCCTGAGGAAGGCGCAGACTTCAGTCCTGAGGCAGTAGGTGAAGAGGGAAGGCCAGTGAAGTTAAAATGGTTGTTTGCCTCCATTTCTGAGGAGAAACACAAGTCATATAACAGAGAGTTAGAGTCAATACACAGATGCAGTTCTTCTCAGAAAGCATTAAAACTCTCCCTCAAGTCAATTCCCATTTTGTTTTATTGGCTAGAATGGGTTGATGTTTCATGTGAACCCAGATTAATTTCTGCAGGAAAACAAAATACCCTGACAACCCATAGCTTGTTCTAAGGGTTATCAACCCTGTACCTTGATTCAAAGTTGCTCCCAATTGGTTTTTACTTCTTTGAGTTCTCTTGACAGCTTTCAAAAGATCAGTTAATCAAGGCAAAGCAAGTAAGAGAGATCTTCGCTGATAAAAAGGGGTGGTGTGATTTACATCCTCTTTGTGGCAAGATTTTTCCCCATCCCCCATGAAACTTTCCTAAGAATGAATTCACTTTTCCAGATGTTCCCAAGCCCCTAGATGCTCAGAAACATGGAAAGTGTGAGCCACCACCCTTTGAAAAGGAGCTAACCAAAAATAGCTGTCAAAATTCTAACTCCTGTTAGAAGGTATTTTTTTGGTTAGGTTGCTTATGGATCCTTCACAGGGACACATGTAGGCATGAATGCATGTGAAGACTCCACAGAAATCTAGTTGTGAAAGTGCTGGTTTCTTTTAAAAGGAGGGTGGCTCACACTTTTCCTTGTCCCCAAGGAATGCTTAAAATCATGAAAACTAAAAGAATGTGATCACCCTTAGGATAGTCTAGAGCTCCCCGCCCCCCCAAAAAAAGCCATTAAGGAGTCCCCCATGGACAACATTCCTCCAGGCCTTCCTGTCCTCCACCATCCCCCGGAGTCCACCTAAGCTCACGCCGACTGCTTCAGTGACTCCATCCAGCCACCTCATTCTCTGCCATCCCCTTCTTCTTTTGCCATCTATTGTTCCCAGCATTGGGCTCTTCTCCAGGGAGTCCTTCCTTCTCATTAGGTGGCCAAAGTATTTGAGTTTCATCTTCAGTATCTGGCCTTCTAAAGAGCAGTCAGGGTTGATCTCCTCTAGGACTGACTGGTTTGAACGCCTTGCAGTCCAAGGGACTCGCAGGAGTCTTCTCCAGCACCACAATTCAAAGGCTTCAATTCTTTGGCGCTCAGCCTTCCTTATGGTCCAACTTTCACAGCCATACATTGCAACTGGGAAAACCATAGCCTTGACTATACACACTTTTGTCAAGGAGTATAAATTGCACTATCTCTTTTTCACAAGTAAATAAATTTGCACTTTTCTTTTCCTTGATGGTTTGTCTTTTCACAATTAGGAGCCTCATTGGACCAATGTCCAGGGTTGGTAATATAATAACATTATGCTGAATTATGACAGCACGTACATCCCAGGACACTAACTCAGTTGAGCCTTCCAACTGTCACACTCTGTGTGCACCTCCAAGTTGCACAACTGTGGCCAAAAAAAAAAAGATAACAGTTGACTTCCCCACCAATACGCTGCTTGGCCACTTTGAAGGAACTTTCGAAATGGAGATCATGAAAGTGAGCTTTCAAGCCGAAACCATTTTGCAACTGTGGCAGGAATCAGGACAGAAGTTGGCCCTGCTATGGGATCTCCTGGGATACTGGTGGGAGCACCAAGGGAGAGGGACAGGGATGGAGAATGAACCATCTATGGTGAGTCCAACTGTCTGTTGGGCATTTAATGGACTTTTCACAAGATAACGAGACCAACATGACTTATTGCCAGGGCAAGTTGTTGCAATGTGCAAATGCAGCTATTACAACTGAGGGATGGGGTGGGGACAGCAGCTGAACTAGAGAGATGCTCACCTATGACACTCAATGTTATCATGGCACGGATGAGTTTTGAATTGGGGATTTCCTCTGCTACTGTTCTAGACTAGTTCTCCAAATTAGCAATGTTACATACCATTTTAATCAATACCAATAAGGCAGTTAATTCAATGACAATTTATTCAAAGAACGTGTCTATTTTGTAAGACTCCTGTTTATATCAGGAACCAAGCTAAGCACATTATTAACTGAAAGATCTCTGCCTCCTAGATGAAAGGAACAGGAGGTTCTTTTCATATACTATTGAATATGCAGCAGGGTGGTTTTGCAGAATCAAAATAAGGTGGCTTATTTTGCTTATGATGCAAGTGTATGGAACACCCATAAGAAACCACACAGGCAGTGGCTTATTGTGATAATGTGAACCAAGCCAGTATGTAATGACAATCCAGAATAACAGTTGTCACTGAATTGTGGGTTGTTGGTGAACTCTCACTACATGTGTACTATAGTTTAACTATGGTTTGTTAATCACGAACAACCAAGGAAGAGAACCCATGATTTGTTGTTGGGTTATGAACTCCGGCTTATTGTGGCCCACAGCCTATAGTTAAACCATAGTGCAGTGTTCACATATTACAACTCACAACCCTTCTTTGTCTAACTATTATTTCTCCCCCAGCCTGTCCCAACTGTGCACAATTTAGCCCATGGGCAGCTTCATCCTGTCAATTTCCTTGTATGTTGCCTACTCCCTTT